>NC_072858.1:20550000-20906067 GCF_028858705.1 Grus americana
CTCTTAGTTGTTTCTGCAATGACAACCTGCAGGCACTGGAAAAACCCTGCCAGCACAAGGAGCTGTTGCTCCTGAGCTAGCCCTTAGGAGTAGGCCCTCGAGGTCTGCAGGAACACTCCAGCTGGAAAGCTGCTTGGTGGAAAAGGACCTGGGGGTATTGGTTGATAGATGGCTGAATATAAGCCAGCAGTGTGCCCAGATGGCCAAGGCGGCCAACAGCTTCCTGGCTTGTATCAGAAATAGTGTGGCCAGCAGCACTAGGAAAGTGATCGTTCCCCTGTACTCTGCGCTGGTGAGGCCGCACCTCGAGCACTGTGTTCACTTTTGGGCCCCTCACTACAAGGACATTGAGGTGCTGGAGCGTGTCCAAAGAAGGACAACAAAGCTGGTGGAGGGTCTAGAGCACAAGTCTTATGAGGAGCAGCTGAGGAAACTGGGGTTGTTTAGTCTGGAGACACAGAGGCTGAGGGGAGACCTTATCACTCTCTACAACTACCTGAAAGGAGGTCATAGTGAGTGGGTGTCTGTCTCTTCTCCCAAGTAACAAGCAATAGGACAAGAGGAAATGGCCTCAAGTTGCACCAGGGGAGGTTTAAATTGTATATTAGAAAAAATTTCTTCACCAAAAGGGTTGTCAACCATTGGAACAGGCTGCCCAGGGAAATAGTTGAGTCACCATCCCTGGAGATATTTAAGTTGTGTAGAGTGTAGATGTGGCACTTAGGGACATGGTTTAGTGGTGGACTTGGCAGTGCTAGGTTAACGGTTAGACTGGATGATCTTAAAGGTCTTTTCCAACCTAAATGATTCTATGATTCTATGAAAGTGCATGAGGACACAGAGGGGAGCCATGATGACAGAGGATCTGCCATTCCAGGAGCTACCACCTCTCCATGTGAGCTACAGTGTGGAAGATCACCATACACCACTTCATCCCAAATACTGGATCCAGAAGATGCTATGAACAAACCAAACCTCATACTATAAAACCATCTTTAACACAGCCAAACCCACAAAGTAACATCAACAGTTTTACCTCAAAGTTGCAGAGAACATACTGGAATGCACTATAATTCTTGATGATGGAAGACTCAAAGCCAAGCTCAGCTGTGCCCACTAGGGAGAAAATTAACTGTAAAATCCTGTTGTTTAACAGCTGTGTCTTCCTCTTCAATAGATATGCCAGCAACTGAAAAAAAAAAAAAAGACTTAAGTATCTGCTGAGTATAAATCTGTATTTATAAGATAATATATCTAACACTATTTTTTAATTCAAGACAAATGCAGTTTACTTGACTGTAGTAGTCATGCATGCATACATCTTACATAAGCATCATGAAGAAAGTGAAGATTTCAGTCCAGGCATAAAATTGTGTGCAGTAAGTGAAAGGCTAAGTTTTCGAAGGAGTTTGACAACTCTGAAGCATTGAACAGGAGCAAAATACATGCTGTATTATGTTGAATGAAATTTACAAAAAGCAACATACAAATATAATTGTAAATAATCACAGTAGATTTTGTACACTATTTTTCATGGATGCATTCTTAGTTGCTTGCAAATGGTGTTAGTTTAAAAAAGTAATGTTGACTTCTTCAAATGAAAGACATTTGTGTGAAACATTGCCAGTTTCTCAACTGAGTCTTTGATTATTCAATGAATTCCTGATACAGTGAGAAAAATGTTCAGAAAGCCACTACATTTTGAAAATGTTGGCATGAATAGATGTTCATTTGAAAATACATATCAAGACATGTTTTCATGAGTTGGCTGTTTAAAAAAAAATGTTTAGACATACAAACAAAGAACAAAATGACTCCATTACAACATGATGATCAGTCATGTGGAGAGAACACTATTTAGCACAAAGTCGAAAGGAACAGCTTGTCCACAATCTAAAGGCTGGCATTCACCTACAAGAAAGGATTGGGCAAACTATTTAAATATGATAAATATATTCATATGAATCAGGATCAGTTTCTGAACAATTCAGAAATTGGGAAAATGGAAAATTTATAATAAATCATTCATGAAGCCCTAATGTTAAGAATCTTGTTTGGAACCATCTCTGTTAAGGAGTCTTCTCTGTTCCATAAGACTCTGCTTAGCCTATGCAGCATAAAATAAACGAAACTGAACTGAAACTTCACACTTGAGCCTTAACCCATCCAATATTACATATATAGTGCTTAAATACAACCAAACTCTTCAGTCTGCACAGCTTTCAGGTTTGAAAGATGAATTTAGGACAGACCTAATCAGCACTTATTTATATCAGCACCATTCCTAATACACAGTGAAGACTGAGTCACAGGAATTCATTGTCAGCCCTACACTGGGCAGTCTGTAAAGAGGAATCTTAGGCTGGATGAGCCAAGGGGTGGAAGCAGACCTGCCTGAGAAGTGGTGTCTTGGGGGAGGGATCAAGTTTGTTGGTAAAAGGTGAAGGGTGGGTCACTCACAAATCTGCTGCATTGGCTTACTTAGTTTACTAGATCATGTCTGACCAAGAGGCACCTGTCCTCACCTTCCCATCAGCAGATAGACTGTTTTAGAGGTTCCTGGAGATTGTAAGCACAGGATTTATAACACTATCCTGTATCCTTCTCTCAAAGATCTCATAAGTTCCAACCCTAAGTGCTAATAGCCAGGACATCCTTGGTTCATTGCCACTGACAGGTTTTGGAATAAGGTGCTCCAAGGGAAAGAATATAACCAGAATGAATGAACAAAAGAGCATCTACCTGGTATCCATTCATGTGCCTCATCAATTTTTCACTCATTGGGCTACTGTTCAGGATGGAGTTCAGGACTTTGACAGCTGCATACATGGTATGGTCATCACGGGCCATAGCAATGAGACCCAAGAGAATGGCAGGGCCTCCAATGAAGTTCAGGCTAGTAGCTGCTGGAGAGGACTGGAACACTCTTACCCCTAGGAAATTGCAACATTACTCTACCAGGAAGTTACATGGATTAAATCTGTTATTGTACAGAGAAAGGCCCTACTCTTAAAAAATATGAGATAAAGGCATAGCGCATTTACCATATTGGCCCACAGCAACTGACCCAATAGTCCGCAAGAAACCTGAGAGGTGTGCAGCAATATTCTTAGCTAGGAATATTGGAGTTGAACTGTCCCGAGAGTTAATCCCAATCTGAAACAGATAAGAGACATCCTAAAAAAAACCTGTGGTAGTACAGAGAGACAAAAACTAACAAGTAGACACTCTAATACTTCAGATTTTATTACTTTTAGACTATGAAAAACATCTTTTTTTTTTTTTCCAAGTTGATTGTTAGGACAAACATTCACTCAACTAAAATATCGCACAACCCCGTTACTTTGACATGTCAGTAGGCCTGGCTTGGCAAGAATGCTAGACTAGCACGTGAAAGGTCATTGTGAAAGCATTAAGAAATCAAACTGAAACAAATTATCATTAGAGCTGAAAACTATGGCTTCTTTGGCTGTTTCAAGAAAGCTTATTCACACTGTCCAATCTATTCCTCTCTACACTTGAAAACAAGACCATGAGTAGAATGGAGTTCAGGAATGGGAAGAGAAGCTAGAAAAAAAAAAATCACTGAAGGTATAAAACAAAGTAAGTCACAAACTGCTCTAGGAAACCAAATCAGAAACAAGAGAAAAAGTGTTTAAGACAAACAAGGGAAATTAGTGACCTCTTTGGCAATCAGCCGTCCATCTACTTCATTGTAGGAGCTCTTTATATCTTGGACCGTAGTGAGAGATGAGCACATGGCATTGATTCCAAAAGAAATCTTCTCTTCTGCCACCAGCGGTGTAGGATTATGATCACTGTACTTGTCCTCACCTAAAACAAGAGAGACCATGAACTGCTGAAGGAACTCTGTATGCTCAACATGTGAGACAGGAGAGAGGCACATGAAAGAATTCATCTCATTAAAATTAACTACAAGTAAATTCCCCAAGACTGCTGTCACCGATTTCCCTTTCACTAGGATATGGACTTATGGCTAAGCCTCTGCACAGCTACTGCTGATTAGCGATAAGCAATGAGATGGGACACAACATTGCTGAAACAGTTCAAACTGCTGTTCGCAACAAGGTCATAAATCCATTCTAAGGAATAAACCATAATGTTTTGGGCTTTTGTGCTTGTGTTGGGTTTGCGTGGCAGGGTTTTGGTAGCGGGGGGCTACAGGGGTGGCTTCTGTGAGAAGCTGCTAGAAGCTCCCCCTGTGTCTGATAGAGCCAATGCCAGCCGGCTCCAAGACGGACCCGCCGCTGGCCAAGGCCAAGCCAATCAGCGCCTCTGTGATAACATATTTAAGAAGAAGAAAAACACTTAGAGAGAGAGAGCTTTTGCAGCCGGAGAGAGGAGTGAGAAGATGTAAGAAACTCTGCAGACACCAAGGTCAGTGCAGATGGAGGGGGAGGAGGTGCTCCGGGCACCAGAGCAGAGATCCCCCTGCAGCCCGTGGTGAAGGCCATGGTGAAGCAGGCTGTCCCCCTGCAGCCCATGGAGGAAGGATGAGGGGGTGTAGAGATTCCACCTGCAGCCCGTGGAGGACCCCACGCCAGAGCAGGTGGAGGCACCTGAAGGAGGCTGCGGCCCGTGGGAAGCCCACGCTGGAGCAAGTTCCTGGCCGGACCGGTGGACCCGTGAAGAGGGGAGCCCACGCCAGGGCAGGTTTGCTGGCAGGACTTGTGACCCTGTGGGGGACCCCACGCTGGAGCAGTTTGCTCCTGAAGGTCTGCACCCTGTGAGAGGGACTCCATGCTGGAGCAGGGGAACGATGAGAGGAGTCCTCCCCCGAGGATGAAGAGGCAGCAGAAACACCGTGAGATGAACTGACCGTAACCCCCATTCCCCGTCCCCCCTGTGCCGCTGATGGGGGGGAAGGTTGAAGCCGGGAGTGAAGTTGAGCCCGGGAAGATGGGAGGGGTGGGGGGAAGTGTTTTAAGAGTTGATTTTATTTTCTCATTCCTCTACTCTGTTTTGCCTAGTAATAAATTAGATGAATTCCCTCTCTAAGTTTGGTCTGTTTTGCTCGTGACGATAATTAGTGAGTGATCTCTCCTTGTCCTTATCTCGACCCACAAGCATTTCGTTATGCCTTTTCTCCCCTGTTTAGTGAATGAGGGGAGTGAGAGCATGGCTCTGGTGGGCACCTGGCCTCCAGCCAGGGTCAACCCACCACAGTGCTGAAACTTTAAGTCAAAATTTCCATTAGAAAAGTTTCTTTGGGTGTTTTGATGCAATAGGGAGATGTTAAGTACCACCTTCCCTCTCTGTTCTCCTCCCTCACCTCCTACACCCCCTAAAAAACCAAGGCAGGGGGCTGGAATGTTTGGAAAAGAAAGAGATGTCATTTCACAATGACAAGATCACATCTTGTATAGTACCCTGTGATTTCCCTGCATCAGAGCATTGCTGGAGTCAGATGGCCACAATCCATGATCAGTACTAAATTCCAGCCGGGAAGACCAGTGTGCAGAGAACAAAAATCCCAGACTGTATGAAGTCTCAACACTTCAAAAATAAAATCCTTCTGACTTCTATAGATAATATTTTTATTTTAGGGCTATATTACGGTATTTTTCTCTTTCAACAATCCCTTCCCATACTTGACTTGAAGATTTTTTTTTTTTTTTGTCTAGATAGACAGCATTCTGAAGGAGTATTTTCAGCCAGTCTTTTCACTTTGCTTTAGGATGGAGCATCACCAGGTGAGATTATTCTGCTCTTTTCAAATGGGAGATGACCATCCCATTTCATCCCAAGCTCTAGTACAGAGTTGAATGTCCTGCTCGTTCAACAAACAGTAATCGATAACTGAAATGTTTTGTCTGCCTGTTTAATAATTGAAGCTAACAGTATACTTTAGTTAAAAAGCTTCATTAAATGGAATGTAACTTATTCTCTTACCCCTCTCTCCCCTGTGCTCTCTCCTACTCTGCAGGTATTTGCAATTAAAAATGATGCTTCTTTCTGCCATGTTTTTCCTGTAGCAGCCATAAATGCAGAATGCCTCAGTTAAAGCTGCTGCTTTAATATTTGTCCAACAGAAATTGCCATCTTACATCTCCTCAAGGACATGTTATACCTCTTTACTCTCCATCTCTGCTGCTTGATTCCTGCCCTGCTTTTTCTGCCCAATGTACAGTATGTTACAAGATCCTCATGGTATCTTATTACAATCTTGTACAACACTCAGTAATGCAGAGTTCCAGGCTTTTAGAGCAAGCTCTAGGCACAGTTGGAATACTATTAGCAGATTATAAAAATAAAGAGAGCATTGTCCTGACAAACAGAGGTGCATATGAGAATTATCACATACCTTGAAGCTGTACTGCTTGGAAATTGCTACAGTACTGTGGGCCAAGCTTATTAATCACCTCTATGGTTGCCACAGAGATAGCTTCTTCAAACAAGTACGTAGGGCCAAGACGCCAGGTCAAGGAGGACATCTGTTTCCAAATTCGAGGAGTAGCTATGTACCCATAGACATCAATAAAGGAAGAGGGTTCCATGGAAATACAGCTACCAGGTAAGGGCTGGAGATACTGCATCTGCAACAGAGGGAGAATTCACTTCAATACAATACACTCAGGGTGCCTACAGATCTTGTCCCTGGAAAGTACTGTCTGCCACCTCTCTCCTCAGTCAACTGTGCAACACAATTATCAACTACTGTTTAAAAATTGGACTTTCAGAAGAATCACAAACATAAGCATTTTTGAGAGTTCAAGCATACTTTTTGTTCAAAAAACAGTCAAAATAATTTCAAATGTTGGCAAAGAAAAACCCTATCTTGATCCCAGACTTCTTTTTCCTGTTCTCAACTTCATAACTCAGACTGTGACTTTCCACACAGAAAATCAAGTTACAGATTGCACCTTTTTCTAGGCACCTAGAGAATAAACAGTTTGAAGAGTGTGGAGTGTCCAAGTGCATCAGTTAGCTTCAATGAAAGTGACATAACTTAGGAAATTGGACCATTTATTTTTGGTATCAAAATAAGGATTCAACCTCCTAAATTGAATCTATTATTAGTTGGAAATTTTTTTGGTATAGAGAAACTATATTGTACTTCAGGGCTTAGCCCTGATGAACAATTTGCTGTTAGGATGAGAGACTCGCACTTACTGATATCTGAACTACTGAGATGTAGAAGACAGGGGTGGTCAATATTAGCAGGCAGGACTTGATACTTGAGTGAACAAATATTACGTTTGATGCAGAGTGACCCACCCATCCCACCCCTCCCCAGCTCCACCACCCAAAAATAGCTTTTGGTATTGTTAACCACCTTTGTGTAATTTTAATTTCTTGCACAATCTTTTCTTCACTGTACACATCAAGATGAAGGCTTGCATCATGTCAGAGACCCTAGCACTGGGACCATCTTTTATTTACTAAATGCTTATTTTATTTATTATGAGCTGTTTCACTGTATGTTAAACACATTTGCTGTGAATTCTTTAATCAATTGCAATGCTTAGGCCTAGTTTTATTGATGACTTTCAGTCTCATTTGAAGGAAGGCAAATTAAATTTTCATTCTTGAAATGGATATAGGTCCCAAAAGGCATTTAGAAGACAGATCATTTTTCTCAAGTATGGGAAAGAGAACATTTGGAATTAAACAGGTTGCTTTTACTAGGGAAGTATAACACACAAGTGAGCTTTGTATGTGTTGAGATTGATTTGAAATATGGGAACAAGGAGGAAGAGACCAAGGTTACAAGTTTCAATTAATAAAAGAATTCTATTCAAAAACAAAACCAAAAAAACACCACACCAGCCAGAGCTGCAATAGAAATAGGCTGCATTTTCAACATCGCCAGCCTGGAGCATTCAAAATCCAAAAGTCAAATCTCAGAAAGAATTTGAGATTAGCTTCAAAACCAGGAGCAAGATGATAATAATATAAACCAGGGACTCTTCTCATTTATCCTGTACATTATGAACCCTTCAGGTGCCTTGGGATTGCTTTCTTGTGATATCTCATGCAACCTGAGAAATTCACCATTTGAGAGCTCTATGCAATAAGATCACAAGAAATGTGATAAGGGCAAATAATAGCTACACCAATATTTGCAATGAACTCTGAGTTGATATCATTGAAATTTACAAATTTTCTAATTGAAACACTTCTTTCACTTCTATTAACTCAAAAAAGAAGTATTATTTTAATTCAAGAGCTATCTCATGCACTGAACTAACACAGAGGAACATCTATCTGCTCCTGAATGCTTAGAGTGCCAGTGGGAAAAAGGCTGCTGACTCATCAGCTGATTGTTCAATGGGTGTAACAGGCAGAAGACAGTTTGAAACATGCCCATGTAAGATGCTTGAGGAAATTCCATCCATCTTGGGATTCCTGCAAAGAGCCAGCCGGTCACAGAAGCTTATTTCTCTGTGACCTTTCCGCTTTACCAGGCGGAAAAAAATTCTTCAAAAATGGAGGCTCCCTACATAACTCATCACCTTTGAAGGTTTTAGCCTAAATTCCAAAGCACCTTCAGTTTAGGGTTCTCTGATCAGAGATGTACTTTTTATAGCTGACAACTTCTGAAAGTCTTGAGTGTAAACAGAGATCCTCAAAATCACTAGTGAATTCAGAAAATTTTGGCCTAAGGGTAAAACTGAATTTCAACAACATAACCTTGAGCTACCTGCAAACTAGGTAACCCCAACTCTCAAATGAGTGGCATCACTCTAAATTGCCCTGATTATCTGCATGCTGAGGGAGGAGAGGGGAACTAGTTCAAATCATCAGTATAAGATAACATACTTCTGAAAAGCAGCAAAAATACAGCCTGGATTGTACTGATTTCTGACTCCACTCATGCACAGTGCAGTGTGGCACATGTTATATATGCAAATCACCATGTTTTGAGTCCCTCAGGTTAATACGGAAAAGTCATGCTAAGTGCATGGGGAGATGAAAATGAAAAGCAATGAAAGGCAAAATGTCATGCACAAGATCTATGCAGAGAACCTTTACCTTTGCAGAGCCAAGCATCTGACCATTTATATAAGCTGACACAATGCAGTTCTTCTTTGCTTCCTTAGCAACTGTCACTGTGAGGTGATGCCACTGGCCAGTGACCAGCAGCTTGCCACAGCCAAACTGCACTTGCCCTGGAAATGGGGAGGGATTTAGGACCTCACTCTCAGGTTCCATGATATCTGTAACAGCAAAAACAGGCAGTCAACAGAAAGTCTCTCTCACCTTTCCCTGCCTCTGAAACGCAACCATCAAATGTGACACAAAGAACATGACTCTGTGGGTATAGAGTGATTTGGTGCTATTCTGTTCAATGTATTTAAAATACTCCCTGAAGGTCTAGTATCAGGACCTGAGACTTGCACAACTCTCAAGATCCCTCCAGCATACGGTGTGTCATACTCCCAAATAACACCTGCTAGCTGTCTCAGTGCTGCAAAACGAGACTGAACTAGGACAAAGCTAACATATTCTAAGAGAACCACCCCTCAGAATATTCACTGAGTTAGCTGACACAGAAAAAAATTCCTAGCAAATTCATGAGATGATAAAACTCTACATTAATTTGTAGCTTTTATGAAGAGGCAAGCTGGGATATTTAATGTCATCTAAGGGAATCAGAGCAGTCACACAATGTCAGCTGTGCATGAAAAATCCCAGCTACTATTCCCACTCCACTCCCAACCTCCTCTGCAATGTCCAATCACATTCACATTTGAAGTACCTACTGTACTCAATAAGGAAAAAAGGATAAAAGTCAACAAGGAAAAAAAAATAATAGGTTGATATGATAGAAAACAAAGGAAATGAGCTGTTTGATTAGGAAGCTAGATCACTCCCAAGCTTCTCAGTCCTACTCTCCAAACCTGCTTACTGCCACACAGAACAGGCAGGAACCAGCTGGTTCAAGTCTAGTCCCAACTGCACACAACCATATAACTGACATTCAAAAGTTTTCCTTAGAATTTCTATAAGTTTTAGCATATATTGCAGGTCACAAAATAATTCTCAACGCCTACAGCAAACTTAAAACTGAAATATGACCAAGAATTACAATCATAACAGGCTGCCAGAAGAAAACTGAAGAGATAAAAAATCTCATTAATGTCCTGGGTACTTATAAGAAGAGGAAATTTGTTAATGAAAAATTCCTGATAATCAGAGGACACAGCACTGCAGCTTGACTGAGAAGAGCCTTACCGAGTGGCTGGAATTCCACTTCTTCTGTGGAAATGACCAAAGAATGGTCCTGTGGGAAGAAGCTTACTGAAAAGCAAACAAATTCTTGCTCTGTTCTTGACATGTGCCTCACAACCGTGAGGAAACGGAGTGGGTGACTGTTGTGCACCAAACCAAACTTGCTAACCAGAAACCAGCAGGAGAACGTCAGGCCACTTGGGGGAGGGAACATTCTGGTGCCTGTAGACAGGAAATAAAAAGGCAGTAAGGAAGTTGGTTTCCCTATGCAGACATCAGCAAACTGCTATTTCATTTGTAGTCCAAATCATGTAAGAACCAACATTAGAATATGATGTTTAATTTCTATTCTGTTCTATTAGATTTCACTACCTATCTTCAATATCATAGAGACCACAGATATGAGTGTGTGCACATGTATAAATGACTTAAAACCGACTGATGAGAAATGACTACTAGATTTCCATACCATGGAGCTCATTAATTGGGAAGCACTGAGCCAGAAACAAGTTTTCTCAAAGTTTACAAAATTCAGGAAGCAAAAGGTACAACCATTTCTCAGGTCATCCAATAGATGATTTTGATCTATATTTTCATGTTAAGTGACAGTTTCTATTCTTTCTGTGGGAGATTATCCTAAAAGCTGATGGCTCTTACCTGTTAAGACTGTTTTCTAATCAGTTTGCTTTAAATTTGTATTGCTAATGCATGACACTATTAAGCTGCATATGATACTGCATTTTGGTGAGCAGTTGTGTTATACAGTTCAGAGCTGGACTGGGACACAGACACAGAAGTGTATTGAAACACACAGCTTGCTTGCTGCCATTTCTTACAAATGTTGAATGCTTTCAGTGGGGCTGCAAAGTCAGTGCTTTCAGGAAGCTGTAGGTGAGTCAAAGTGCTTACCCATGCCAATTCCTCCTGAGACAGATTGCTCTGCACTGGGTCCCATGACAGTGGCCAAGGTAGGGAGGTATAAACACCTGCAAAAGCAAGCAAGCACCCATTCATCAGAAACATAAAGTCATCCCTGGAGGTCACCAGTGACTTAATACTGCAGAATCATGGTAGCAAGACAGAGTCTAGGCTATCAGAAATAAGACAATAACAAAACAGGTTGGCAACATTGCTGCAAGGAAGGCGGCAATAGTGCACAAGGATTGACTAAGATGCAGAGAGAAGTTATTAGTTGCTGTGTCCAGAAAAGGTCTTGGAGACTGCAGAGCAGCTAAAGAGAAAAGCAACAGCAGCAATACCCGTATCCTTCTGTGGACATGTCAAACTCCACAAACGATGGAGCCAAAGCAGTGCTGCGGAGCTGGAAGTTTCGAGGTGACGTCATGGAGATGAGACTCATTGCAGTCTGGAGTGCCAGTGTAGATCCCTTAGACACCCAAGGAGAGCTGCTGACAGGCACAACTGTCTGAGGATCGGTTTTATTGTCCACCTTGTCCTCTTCTGAACCTACAAGATCAACATAGTTCCTAACAAGATCAGTGTCTGCAATACCTTTTTCAGTCACAGACTTTGCCCATATTCAATTAATCACTGCTAGGAACAGTGCTACATGCTCTTCAAATAACACATCCTCAGCAGCCTGCAGAAATCCTCAGCAATACACAAAAATATTGCACTGAGGGAATTTCAAAATGGAAGGCTGGCAGAAGAGATGAGCTTGCAGAAGTGATAGCCATAGTTTTTCTCCACACATCTTCAGGCAGCTCCAAACTTCACCTCTAGTGAAAAAGGCTCCTGACCCATTGGTTCCATTTTTCTTATACACAGACCATTCAATTCTGCCATAATGGAATGGTTATGGCACAATGTGGGAGAAGATCTGAAGAATGACTGCAAAGAACCAAAGACCCAAATTTGCACCATGCTGTATCAGGTGTCTCATAGGCATGAGAACAGCTTAAGCACCATATACTACTACTGTAGCTTTTCACCTGCAAAATATGTTAGAACAGAGAAAGGACTTAGACGGAAAATGGCCTGCATAAGCAAGGCAGACTACTAGGATATCCTAGGGATTACAAAAAGCAGTGCTTTTTATTCACATCTTTATTTCTAGCTATAAACCACAGGGAAAATATGCTGCAAATCCAGGAAATGCTCCCCTTGGTTTGTGGAATATGATTAGTATTTTTATATGCTTCCATGTCTGATCCAGCAAAGTCTGAGTCTATATCAGCATCTGGCTTCAGTACACATATTATCATGTGATCTCTGCTAGTCATTAGATCAGCTCTCAGTGTCAGTTAAGTATCACCCAACCTGGGCAATACCCAGTCTAAGACACCCAGGCATACTCCACTTTCACTGTGACTGTCTTGGAGCAACCTACTCCAACAGCAGTTTGCATCTATAACCCAGTCACTGTATCAGCAACAGGTTGTTCATTGAGTGTTTACCTTCATTCCCAGTTGCATTAGTTGAATGACTCCCCTGACATGAAAGAGCCTCAGTCTTGTTTGTGCTGGGCCTGGAAGGCAGTGGCAGAGAACCTCCCAACCAAAGAAATTGCCTAATGTGGGAAGGAAAAAAAAAAGGCAACCAAAAAAAGGAAAACAATCAAGCCAGATACTTTGGAGTCATAGCAATCATGCAAATACAGCTCAGCTCTCTGGACACCAACTTTCTTATTGGATACCAAATTTTAAAGACATCCCAAATAGAACAGAAGGAATGTTTTCCATTGGATCATCACAAATACTTGTTTTGCTTTACACTTCCCCTTTCAAGGTTTTCCTGTTGAAAAAAGTTGAAAGTTTATTTCCTTCAGCAATACTTTTGAACAATACTAATTTTTCAGAAAAAGACCTATGAGGGAGGGGTTGCTTTGGTTTTTTGATTGGTTTTTTCTCTCTTTGTTTTCTTTTAGGAAATTCTGTTCCATTTTTGAGTAAAATAAATCCAATCTTCCACTGCACATCCAACTTCATCTGCACTCTGATCTCTGTTAGGTACTCTCATGCCTAGTACTTGTTAGCATTAAAGAAGAAAGTACACGCTCAAAGTAGAAACAACACAGACTGAGACACACGACTACACTTCTTATTTCTGCATCTGTCATTGACATGGATCTGAGCTAAGAGAAAGTCACTTTTACTTTTCGGGAAACAGCTTCTCCATATGAATACCCGGAGAAAATAGCCCTGGTTGGTTTGCAATTACTTATTGAGTTACCATTCATAAATGGCTTTACAACTCCTTCAGAGATGATGCAGTAGAACACGACAGACTCATACCATCTTCAGTAAGTCATTTAAGCATATACCCTGTGATCAATATGTAAGTACTATTAAGTGAGACTTGAAACAAAAGGCTGAGTCTTGCTGAATTAGAGCACTACATGAAGTATCCAATTATTACACAAACTTTGCACAACTAAAGAAAATTGGTTCCATTAAATACAATCTGATACCTTAACACATCTGGCGCAATAGCCTGTGATGCAAGCTTCTCAAACACTCTAGTGAGGGGCAGATGCAGTGGATGGCTCTCATCATGGAAGGCATCCTGACAGGAAGTTATAATGGTGCTCAGCAAACCAGATCCACACATCACCTGGCGACTCTTCTCTGACTTCACCAGGGATTGGATATGATCAACCACAGCACACTGGATTTCCTGTGAAAGCTGAAACGGACACAGAACTGAAGTGAGTGGGCTGGCACTAATACTGTACATGGTGACAGATTTTTTTTTTCTTTTCCAAATTGTCAAATCTCTGGCCCAGAAAGAAGCCTCTAAGGCCAGAGGCTCAAATGCAACTGTATGACTGTTCTATAAAGCTTTGCACTTGAACAGTGTGCTTATATCCATCTGAGTAGCTGCTCGGCCATCCACAGTTGAGCTTTCCTGCCACCATGCTATGGTAGTGAAGGAAGAGAACAATTGGCTCTCATTCAAAAGAAGGGATCACTACCAAGTGCAGGTTATTAGGCATAAGCTCCAAGACCAACACAGTAACTCAGAACATATTTAACATTAAGCCTGCGGAGTGTCATATTGACATGATCTTACTCTTTGTCCTAAAATCACCATTTAAACAAAACTGTATCTAGCAATATCATGAAACAATTTTAAACTCTTCTCTACGTGTTTTGCTGAATTGAAGCTTTACTTCACTATTGCTTCTTAATGGTCTTAAAGAAATATCTCAATTCTCATAAATTATCTTTAGAGTAATTTGTTCCCAATTAGGAATGGAGCCTACCCCTTTGACCTAACTAGATTTCACACAAAACTAACTATGCATCATATATTTAAGCACAAGTCTTATAAAGATGAAATGTTCCTCACCCCCAAGAGCTCTTTGGCTCTCGTGGTCTTCTAGGAAATATCTATAAAAAAAACTTTTAAAGAAAAGCGTGGTGGCAGACATGCAGATTAGGACATTGGGATTCGATGATTTGATTATACAACATGAATAAGAAGCAACTTCACTGGATTCAGAATAACTTAGCTTATTAAGTATAAAGAGGAATTCAGCTCTTTTGCATCCAGACCAAACTCTAAACCAGTACAGGACAAAATTCAAAGCCAATAAGTAATTTGTTTTCAAAGTGCTTGGCAATCAAAAGCCCCAGTTGCAACACTTAGGCAATAATACTAGCACATCCAATGCAACATACATATTGTTTTCGTAAACTCAACTACTATTTTTGCTATCTGAAGGGCAAGATCTTTGTATAACATTTTCTTCTCTCTGAATGACTGTTCATTCTCAGTGACACAAGTTTCACTGTGCATCTTATTAAATACAGAAATAATCCACCAGACTAAACTGTGGATATTCTTCAGAGAGGAACTTATTGCTACAGCCTCACTTACAGCTTTTTGGATCTTTTAATTACTGGCTTACTCCAGTTTTGACTGGATGCAGGAAAGTATCTGGATGTATAAAGCTACCATGAAAACAGAGATGGACACAGGTCTTGACTAAGTGAAACTACTGGTTTACTCCAAAATAAATCCAATAAAAGCATAATGGCATACAAAAAAATTGATTGTTTTCCTTAGCTTAGCAGCTTTGTCAATACTGGTATTGTCTTGTTTTGAATAAAATGTGCTGTTTTCACGGATCTTAATTCCAGTAAAAAGAGATTTTAGGGGAAATATTAATGGTGGCCAGGAAACCAGGCTGTGTGTTTCTATACACATGGATTGATTTTCCTGACACATAGTACTTGCACCATGAATCAGGATATCGAAGGTGCAGTTAGAATGTAACTGGGCTCACAGCTCTGCCTCAGATTAGTCTTAAGGGCAAAATGTCACCTAGCAATTTGCCCAATCTGTTTAAGTAGTTCCCAGATTCTTACTCCTAAAAGCCCATAGTTTCAAAAGTAGGTAGCTGAATTTAATTCGCTGTTATTAGTCTTCAAAATGATTGTGCTATGTTTAAGATGAACAAGAACTTTGAACCTTTGACAGCGTGGGTTCATTTCAAAAGACTGTAATTTTCTTAGGTTTAAGAATGATACAGCAATAATTCTGTGTGCAATTGCAAAAAGCAAACTTACTTTTCAATCACAGGAGCACATCTCACTTGTAAAGCTAGCAGCCCTTCATAGAAAATTAGAATTAACTTCCTAATATAACACAGCAGTTTAGTTTTACTAATGAGGAAACCAAGGCATTGAAAGTAGTGCTTTCAAAAAGTTCCAAGTGACCCAGGATTTTTAAATCATGCTTTCAAAAGAAAAGGTAGACATCCATCAGCTTAAAACCCATTGTCTGTAGAGAGTTTGAGTAACTTCTGAAAAATCACCTGTGCAATTATTTCCCTTAAAATGTTATTAAAAAAATTCTTAAATTCCTCACAGCTCAAATTCCTGATGCATAGTTCCCAGCTGCAAGCACATTCCCATTCTATCACAATATTCTGCTGATTAACTCTCACTCACTGACCTTAACAAGCAAAGATTACTTTGCTGACAGTATGTATAGAAGGTTTTACAAAGTTACACAATAACTTGTGTTCATGCACTCCTTGCAAGTAGACGGGGAAAAAAACCACTATGAATTGCGTGAACTGTTTCTACTTTTCCAAAAACATAACCTAGATAAGGCCTAGTTAAATGCCACACAAATTATATCATCTCCATCAGGCTTTTCACATTTACCCTTGGTACAGCTTGTGTGTAAGAGAAGTTACAGAGCTTTCCTCATATAAATATCAGGGCTACTATTGCATTCTAGAGAAAATACACTGGCAAGTCCTGACCATTTGAAGCCAGGCAACAAAATCTCTTCATAATGTTAAGAATCCTTTTGTTATTTCTGGTGGTCTGACAGACCTCTCACTTGCTAAATTACATTTAGTTGCAGTATTTCCCCCTGCCCGGTATTAGCTGAATGCAAAGATCCCTGCTCATTTTTCTAAGCTACTATGCAGTGGCATAATATGTTCATCAGACACCTGAGAGGAAGGCAAAGCTCTCTGTGCACCACCTTATAAGTGATACCATTGCATGAAAAATGTAGAAAATGATCTTCAGTATAGTTAGCCAGGGATTCTTGGCAGAGTTCCTATCTCTGCAATCCAGGGTACATTACCAAGATTTTAGTGCAACTTCAGAGATGCTGGCTGCTTTTTAAAGAGAAAGTGAATAGCAAGAGAAACAGGACAAATAAAAGGGCAGGCTGTGAGGTTGGAAGCACAGGAGGAAAATTGCTTGGTCTATATAAACAGTGAAAGCATCAGAAGTTGGTTGATCAATGAACAAGCAAACTTCTTACTAAAAGCCCAAAAATAACCTTGGAAAAGATTATGCAGACAGGCTGTGCATTTTCTTAATAAAAACCCAACCTGTTATGTTGTAATCAGAACAGGCTCAGCAAAGAAAAATCTCCCATGAGACAAGGCTGGAGCAAAGCCTGCAGGAAAGTCCTCAGGGGAAAGAGCTGACCTTCAGCTACCCACCCAGGCTAGAGGACCCACTGCCAGGGTGTTTCTAGTCTCTTTCCTCCTACCAGAGTTCTGGTCCATTCTGCTTTCCTTTCTCCCAAAGCCTTGGCTGCACAGCCCAAAGGGGAATGAAGCTCTGGCCAAATACCCAAAGAATTTCCTTGTGCAGATAATGCAGTGCAATAATTCAGGAATTCACTGTGATATTAACATTTACATTAGCAGTGATATTAGCAATATATGTCACACAGGTTTCCGTGGACCATATCTATGTCAGAGACGTTCTCAGTTTAGAAAGAATTTATGTTTTTCAGAAGTACAAATACTTGGAAAGTGTGATGCTGTTAACATCAGTAAGAACAACTAGTTTAGGCTAAATTTAAAACAGGTCTTTTAAAAAGGTGCAAAATCCTTATTGATGCACGTTTTAGTTTTACAACTGTCAATATCACAGTAGGCCATCGTAGGAGAGACATGGATAAAAATAGAGAAGACAAATCCAGCTGTGGAAGCAATAATATTATTTAACAAAAGTATAGATAATTTACATAATGAATCACGTGAGGATGACAGAACTGAGTCATGCTGTGATTCTTTTCTCAAAAGTTCTTTTCCTTCCCTTAGCCTTGTTAGATCTAGAGGACCTTCTTATCTGACATCACAAACAGAAAAGATCTGGCATGACACTCTGGAGTCTTAAAAGCCACAGTTCCAAAATGCCAAGCAACGATGAGGTATGTTTGAGGGGAAACTGTGAATATCCTGAGCCACATATCTAAAGTGGATGTTAACCTATGTCACTTGTACTTAGTTTGAGACATGTGACAATGCTATGTTTCTTCACTGAACAGGCAGCATATTAATAAAAGGAAAATCCACCTTGTATTTGGTCAAACTGTATGCAGTTTGATGGGAAATGGCTTATCACCAGTCCTAAGCATGAGTATGTGCAATATCCTCTAAATACAGTTTACTGACTCAAAGACCATCTCTTTGGGGGGTTTAAGGCTTTTAAGCAAATTTTCATAGCCAAATGACATTCAAATGACTTTTGATCTTACCTAGGAATGGTAGTAATATACAACCACAAATCTGTTCTCCTCAGCTTTTAATTGTCATTCTAGAAAGTCAGAAGAAATGACTGAAGACCTGTTTTACTGACTGCTACTGTTTTTTCTATGCTGACAGGCTCAACATTGCTTCAGCCCATCCTGCTTGGGCCTGGCAAAGGTCACTCAGAAGCAGCAAATTTGGCAGGAAATGGATATTATCTCTGAGGGTCAGAATCAAAGTACATTAATTTTATTGAGTTCCATTAACATTTCTGTAAAAGCAGTGCTTTCTCATTGCCATTTCTGTGAAAGCAAGGGATTTGCATGACCTGAACTGATTCCAAAGATTTTTCCAGATTATTCCTGAACACTTGAGCCTAAAAAAATAAATCATAGCACTAAAACAAGCAGAAAGGGATGAGTTACTGTCTGTTCTTCATCATTGCTCCTAAAAACGTACTGTTTGACTCAGTTTTAAACTCAGAGCAAAAAGCCCCTTTAGATTTTTGAATGAGAGTCTGCAGTAAAAAGTCTCCATCCACAAAGAAATTTCATCATCTCTCATATAGCTGTCAAACACTGTTGCACTAAAAGAGATAATAGTGCCCTGTTTAGGACAGAATATATCTATTCAAAGGGAAATTCCTTCAGTTGTTATCCTTCTATCAAGTAGCTTCCCCCTTCACTAGCTATTGGAGTCCACCTTTTGCATCAGATCTTGCCTGACTCCCACATTCCAAGTAGCATCTTATTTCACAAAGGTTCATGGAGTAGTATATGCTATAATTAAAGGTACTGAAGTCCAGCCTTGTGTGTCACTACCTGGCAGCATCACTGAACTGCTCAAGCTACGCAACATGAGGTTCCATTCATTGTCTCCCTGACTTTTAAGTAGAATTAGCCAGAAAAATCCTATTTTTCCCTTATCCTGTGGGTCATTTGATGAAAAACTCTTCAGGACATGTGTTAACTCCTAGCCAGAGTCTGACTCAGGACCCTGGATAACAGTGGTCCCATTTTACCTGGTGCAATCCTATTCACAACAGCAATACTAAACAAACACTATCAGTAATAGTTTCTTAAAGGAAAAAGGAGTGAGAAAGGAAGAAAGGATGAACACACTTAAACACCTAACTGAAATTGCTGGAATTTGTGCTCTAGCCCTTCATATTTTTAAGAACACTGCCATCTATTGAGGGTCTGCAAGGCTTTCTCTCTCATACAGCTCAGCCCTAGAGCCAACTCCAATAGTTTCTTGATGACACTCTCAATCCTATTAACTGTTCTACTTGTTTTTCAGAAATTAATTACTGTAATCAACAAAATTTCACTAGCTGATGGCTTGGTTCCACTATGCAGACTTGGGATGTGCCAGCAGTTAGCTGCACTCCCACCTTCCATAGCTCTGGATGAACAATCTGGTTTTATTTCAATCCCTCCATATATACTTTAACAGTATTCAAGTATTTTAGACCAGATAGCAGATACAATATAGGCAATATGCCTGTTCAGAGTGGGCGTGTGTATGGAAGGTTTGACAAAGCACAGCAGATTCTAAGCTGCATTGAAAGTTTATGGACCGTTAAGCCTAAAGAGCCAGACTGTTCTCGTTGTTCAGTCCATTAGCAATATTTTAAACAATTTTCAAGGGACTTCTACACTTGTGCCTTTGCAGTAAGTATTCTGGGACCAAGACCCATGCACTGCATCAGTCAACACTCAGTCAAACTGAGAGTCAAGAACCTTTGTTTTCTTACATCTGTTGACTCAGTGAAATTTGCACTGATCCTCCTGCCGGTGTTCTAGGTAAATTTTAGTACTTCCACATCTGCAAAGAGTAAGCAATTCTTGGAAATGAAGCTACAAGAAAAGTAGCAGACATTGTTTAGATAGCACTTTGATATGTTCAGACTCACCTGAGAGTGTCCTTCTTTGTACAGCTTTGGCAGCAATCTCACCATAACACAGACAGCACCCGGATGTACAATGGCACAGTCTCCCATTTCCCACCTGCAGGAAAAAGACGCATAAGACCTATCATAATTATCATTAACAACAACAAAGAGGGTCCAACAATGTTCCAGCAGAACACAGCATTAAATCCTCCTAGGAGTAATCAGGCTCAGCATTTGAAACTAAACAAGTTCTACAGATGACCTGGAACAGCTGGAAGCCTCCTTACAGTAACAAAGACAGGACATAACCTGCTCATGAGCTCACATCTCAGGGACGTGCACATTCAAAGATGTGCAGCAGCCTCTTTAAACAAACTTTGCCTTTGAAGGTACTTGCAACAGTAACAGACAACCTTGCAAAGGAACAGACAACCAGAGGGATCTCTCTGATGCATCAGCCCAGAACTAGTGTTATATTTTCTATTTTCCAGTGTTCTGTAATTTTGATCAGACAATAACTTCAGTGCTTGCAAACCATAATAGCAACAAAGATGAGACAGTCTTGATGAAATCGGTATGCAACTCTTCTCTTCCAACACCAGAATCTGCCTAAACTAGTGAAAGAAAGTTAAATGTGTGCTTTCCCACCAGTTTTCATTTTTGCCATGTATCACCTTTGTACGTTCAGGCACAGGAAGGAACTGAGGCAGAGTTACCACAGAGAAGATCTGCTTGTGCCATGATGGCCAGATATATCTCAAAGGTGAAGCCACAGCATAGCAGTAACTCTAGTTTAGGCACTGCAGGCTCAAAATGTTCAGAGTATAATCAGCATTTCTGGGTGCACCTCTGAACTGGAGTTGTGATGTGCAGTATCAGAAACATCTGTCCCGAATAGATCTTGTGAGAAAAGCAAAGGCACCATCTAACAGCCATAATTAGATTGAAAAAATAAAGCACAAAATGCTTTATAGAATGTATAAAACAAAGGGTGCAAGTAAAAGAGTGAGCATTAAAAAAAATGCTTTTACAGGGGACTAAAGGAGGTTGAAAGGGCTGTTACTAACATTAACCATTTCCATAAAGGCTCATCGCATACACGAGAGCAGCGAGTAATGTGTAGCACACTGCCACACAGTGACAAATAATTCTCACTGCACCCTCAAGAAAGATACTTTCAAAGAAATTGCTCATTTGCAATATTTTCTGTGTAATGAATCAAAATCAGATCTTGTATAAATACTCACTGCAGCAGTGGCTCCAGTGTGGACACACACAACTGTACTTGATATGAATGTGGGTTTGTTTTTAAATGTCAAACAAGAAAAAAAGTACACATTGAAAATACACTCTCCTTCCATCTACCCCCAAAAAACCCTAACCGCCTTTAAAGACAAAAATCCAGGCCCACAGAATCAATAGGATCGAAATTTCAGTCTGTTTCCCTGCTGCAGCTGTGCTCCCCAGAGCAACTGCAGTTTTAACATAAGCCACTGTATTCAAGGACTGACTTCCCAAACTCTCAATCCAATTCAAACTTCCATCTCTAGCACTGTAAAAATACATTGACAAGCTGTCTGTCCAGTTTTCATAAAACACAGGATTCTTCTCAAAAATTAGGCACTGAAGAAATATGGTTACCTCAATCTCAAAATTTTTCTTTGGTATAGAGAGTGTTTTCATAATCCATATGATGTGGAGTAAAGGTAAAATGTGAGCTAACAAAATGTGAATATCAGAAGACCATAATAGAAAGGCATCCTTAAAAAAAAAAAAACAAACTGTTAAAATATTTCCATAGTTATAAGTAGATGTTTTACTTTATAGCACTGCCTGGCACATTTAATGCTCTCCAGGGCTGTTAAGAAAGAGCAAAGAAGGAAAATCCAGAGTCCCTGACCAGCATCAAACTACACCTCAACTTTCCTGCCAGCACTGCACACTCACTCCCCTCTAAGAATATTATATAAGCCTTATCTCCAGCCTTCTCTGTGGTTTTCCCGAGAGGCCCTCATTTCCTATCTTGTCTTAGCACAAAAGCTGTCTCCACATACCAACTCCTCACTCCTGCAAATACCTCATCTCTCTCACTCCTGCCTCAGGGCTATCCAGTCAGCCCCATGATTCCACTCCATCTACCCCACCAGTATCACAGTGTGAATCCCAAGTCTGCTCTGCACTGGCTATTTAAAAACAAGACAAATAAGAGGGTTTGGGGACAAAATGAGATGCCACAAAGAACTTGAAGAGCCATCAGTGCAGTGAGTCTGTGGTAACAGCAGCTGCAGCAGCCATTCTGCTAGGGTGGGCATGAAGAGGGGCTTCCCTCGCAAAGAGAGATCAGCCTCAGTTAACACAGCTTGCAGCAAGCTATGTCTAATTACCAGAAGCAAAAGGAAAAATAGAGACCCCATCTGTCACAGAAGGTACTTCAAACACTAATGCAGGGGCAGGAACACAGAGGGCTGTTTTTCAGATGGGAATGAAAAGGTCAATTCCCCTGTGGCCCAGCAGCTTGCAGCATCATTGACCACAGGACAGTGTAAGGGGCTAGACTATTATCCAGTTAAAATGCCGATTTTCCTGTCTCAGTCACAGGTTCCCGTAGGATCACCTCCTTTTCCCCTCTTTGGGGATGTTAAATACATGTTGCAGGATGGAGCATCACAGGTCACCTACTCTGACTGCACTCAAGTTCCTCTTTTCAAGCTGCATAGCCCCAGACTGAAGCCTTCTCCAGGAGGAAGTGTGAGCATGGAGTACAGCTAAGAGGAAGCTGCATCAGGGGAACCACAGGCTTGCAGGAACTCTGGAAACTTGATTTTTTATTTTTATTTCAGAAAATTTACTGCTCAAAAAGTATACAGGCTGTGTGGCCTGAAGATTGACAGCTTGCCAATTCATGTTCCTCTGCTGTGGTTTCATACACTTATGCTGGACACTTTCCAGCCACATCTGGAAACTAATCTGGCTTCCTTTTGTGCCTTCACATCCCAGAAACAAAGCCAAACTGTCCCAAACCAGACACTGTGAACTGAATGAATCCCAATTTACATGATTAACTTCTCCACGAGTGGTATTCATTCAAGTTTTTGCACAGCCTCACAGCTCAGCAGGCAAAACAACAGAAGGACCTATGAAGCCCTGCTTTATATTTCAGATCTAGTAACTTGAGAAAGACAAGCAGAAGACAGAGCCATACCCTTCCCAGCATTGCCACTGATCTATCCTTTCTCCCTTATCTTCCCTGAGCCTCTCTTATACACACACACTTAAACTACAAGCTATGGACTTCTCACAACCACCACCATCCATACACTCTCCGCACACTGGCCCACTTTCTCTCAAATGGGGCTAGGAAGATCTGCTTTGAAAAGAGTATTCATTCCTCCTGAGCCAGCGAGTCCTCTCCCCAGCACTGAGTATCTAACCAGAACCTTCCATTGTAATTTGAAGACCAGTGATAGGAAAAACATCTCTGCAACTATTTTAAAATCAGTTGCACAAGGAGCAAATAAATCTACTGCAGGTTTTTCCAGTTGCTTCAAATAAGTACTAATATGACCAGAAATATTTACTGAACCTGCCTCAGCACTCAGGGAACAAAAGTTCTGCTGACTTCAGTGACTGCTAGCTATGAGTGGCAAACCTAATGACTTGGTCTTTAACCTGGAAGATGACTGTGAAATAACCTACAGTAAATAATCTCACAGTTAAAAACTTCACCTTTTTAAGCATAACTCCAACCAGAAACATTTTTGAGAAAAAGGACTGAGACATCAAAGATAAAGCTACAGACACATGAAGGGGCAGAAGATCTCACAAGTTATGAAATGCAAATTATTCAGAATTGATTCACAGCTGACAGCTACGTTGATTTCTGGTGTAGTCTTTCCTTCCTACAAAAGATATATAATTTGATAGAATCCTTCATTATATGAGGCAGGCAGCATTACTATTCCTCTTCCAATTTTCTCTGTTTCAGCTGTAAGAGTAAATGAGTGAGAGTGTGTGTACACACACTGCATGGGGGAGCATTTAAAATAACTTAAAGCAGTTTTTATTTTTTATGTATCAGGTGACTGGAAACAGGTTTCCACATAATTGGAAAAGCCAAAATTGATTGGGGCAGACTCAACTAAACACAAGCTTCAAGTCCCAGCAACTCCTTCCTTAGAGCCCAGTCCTGCTCCCACATTGCGTCAGAACCTTCAGCACAAACTCTGCAACTCTTGGGGTTGTGGGTCCCGCTGCTCCACTGAATACTTACGTCCCAATGTCTGCCATCATTTACCTTTCAAAACCAGGTGATTTCTGCTGTCTGGAGGCCTGGGAGTTGGGATTGTGGCACTGATTTGTTTGTTCTAGGCAGGTTATGTCACACCTTACCTCAGTTTACTATCATGTAAAGTGCAGATATCAGTCTTATTGTATTTCCCATAGCAAATAAAGACTTACTTCTCTTCAGGGTTTCCCCATAGCCTATAGGCAGTGGCAGGTAATTTGTTGCCTGGTCTTTTGAAAGCAACAGGATGCTCTTCTTGAGCTTGGGGTCCCTCATGATCATCTCTTGATGCCTCTCCCATCTCTGGCTTTCTCTCCTGGAAGTAGCTCTCCAGATGGAGGGTTCCTTTGACCATATGATCAAGAAAGTTCAGAATCCATATGCAGTTCTTTAGCCACATTGGGAAAGGTTCTGAAGAGCAGAAAGCTGCATCCAAGAATTCTGCAAACGTCCTCGTCTTCTCAAGTCTCAGAGGGATTTGCCATTTCCCTTGTGTCCAGAAGCATCCAAGTGACCCGAGATCCTCTGCCATCTTTTCAAAGAGACCGTTCCTCTGGAAGAAGTTGCTGTTGACAGGGTCCAGGTGCAGGGCTGCTGTTATCCCCTGAAGTGTGTAGAAAACAAGCTCCAATATACAATTCTGTCCAACTGCTGTCCACAGCCCAGACGGAGGGTCCTGCAATGCACCTTCCATGTCTGAGAGAAGGGACAGGAGTCCATTGAATCCACTGCAGGTTCTGAAAGCTGAATGGCTCTTGGGACTCTCCAGTATCCTCAGGAGCGACTATGAACATTGGGAAGGAAGGAAACAAAAGCAGCACTTAAACCAAGGGACAAAGAAGCTTTAGAATATTTTAAAATTCCAAGTTTGTATCAAAATTCTTTCACTGAAATTTCACTCTCTGAAGAAAAAAAAATTGGTCAAAGTAGAGGTCACCACTGCAAAACTTTTTTCCTCCTCCCTTCTTCCATATAGCCCATGAGTCAAAAAACCCCACTAAGATTTGAATGCACCCTCAGGAGCAACCCATGTCAGCGTCAGTGGGCAATAATAATTCCCTTTCTCAGCAGAGTTATTTTTCAAGTTTGCACAACATTGGAGGAAAAAAGCCATAAAGCATCATATCTGAAGATAAAGAAGTCATTAGATTTTTTCTAACTTCACTGGGCTTAAAGCAGGTTATAAGTGAATGTAACTTGAAAATATTACACATGCATAAAACCCAATCTATACTACTTGTAAATTTTGAATGCTATGGCCTTGCCATTTTAAAACAAACGTAGAAAGGTTATTAAAAGTTGTAGTGGTGCAAGTAAAATTAGTGAGAAAAAAAACTTACAAGGAAACAGTCTACTGTATTTGAATGTAATCCATCCCAGGTTTTTGGGATGTTGCACAATTCATTTTGTAAATATGATGCTCTTTCAGGCACCAGGGACCTTTCAAATTTGAGGTTGTATCTTTTCACATTGGAAAGGGCTGATTTTACATATAAAGTTTCCTAACAGATATCCAATGAAAGAGGTTCACTTCACAACCTGCTGAAGAGAAACAGTTTCTAACATAAATATATCTCCCTGTAACAGGATCTAGGACTGTGAGAAAGGGTTGCCAGAACTGGAGGGGGAGGGGGAACTCTATTACTGTCATTCAATTTTGTATGATAATGTATCAAACCAGGCAGAGACTTCTGAACAGGGAGTAAATTTGATAACTCAGAGTTGAAGTTATCAGGATGGCTTTAACACATTTCGGAGAAGGTCAACAGTAACCACATTTCCTCCAGCTCTAACTCAGTTAGAATTTAATCGCCTATGAGTTAGTATTCCTCTGTCCTGAATCTGTAAAACTGATGTCTGCTGGAAACCCCCTAACTCGGTTAACGTTAACAGAATTTATTTCACATTCCATTATTTGTTATTCCTCATAATCGCGCACGTGCCATGCTGGAATACGGCAGTGCTAATTGCATTTGGGCTCAGGCTTTAACAGCTAAATATATATTAGCAAATCAATCTGAATTTGTGTGTAACACAATCACAGTCCCAATGGATGTAGATAATAAATTCATTTGCTTACATTATGCTTTAATATAGTTATCATTTGTCAAAATTAGACACTGAAGCTGCATTTATTTTCATATTAGTTTGGACACTGTACTCAACTTTTCCACAAATATTGTTGAAGTTTACTGTTTCAAATCAAAGCTATAAACTTTGTCACCTTTTTTTTTCTTAAAGTAGCATAGTCTTTTATGACAGAAACAGCTGCTATATTATGCTGAAAGGTGAATTCAGTTCACACTTGGTAGAGAAAGTAGAAGGAAAATTAAATCAGTGTTTACAACACTGCTGCTTTTCAATTTAATGCCTATGATGTAAACCAAAATAAAGCACATTGATTCTTTCCCCTGCTTCATTGCTTATGGATCAGACCCTCTATAAACACAACAGAGGCTATGAATAGTTCTAATTTCTTCCTCCAAACATTCATAAGGCTCCTCCTTTCCATTATCTCACATTTCTTTTTCCACGTCACTGGTGTACATGAGAGATGACAAAATTAAGGACAGCAAAGTTTCAACCTTGGAAACATCAGAATCAAACTGTTCATCTCATGCCTACCCTGCCCCTTCCAATCTTACTCCTTTACCTCTTCTCACATCCCTCCCTCCACATCTTCCCCATTTTCGTTCACATTTGTTTCTCCTTTCTCTGTCACATTATATAGAACTGCTCATGCAGCTACACCCTTTGCCATTTCCATCTCTCCATCCTGCATTACTGTGTAAGTCTTCAAAGTACTTCACAATCTGATACTGAGTGAAGGTGTTAACCACACACACATCACTAAAACTCAAAGCACCTCATTTACCAATCCAAAACTGGCCCATGGCTCTTTTTCCTTCCACACTTACCTTCTTCGAAAAAACACAGTGCTAGGGGGGCAGATTAAGAGCAATTTGCCACAAGCCAAGCAGTTTCCAAGAAAACAACCACCAAGTGTGAAGCCACATTAATTACCTTCAGGAGATCTAGTTTCAGATGTAGTTCCCCTTGAGTAGAAGAGCAGAGGGCCCCAATAATAATGCTCATATATTCTTCATAGCTGATGACTGATAGCTGCTCCAAGATGGTGAGGGTAGCACTCCTGTAGCACTCATCATCCAAAAATATCTTGATATATGGCACCATTCCATAGTCCTTCAGAACAACTGGGGACAAACATGGTATCATTTGTTACTTAAACTATCCTTAATTGTAGTTTTCACAGGCAGATTTTCAGTGTTGGTGTGAAGTGCCACATTTTTACAAATACAGCAGGAAAGGCAAGAAGAGCTGGTTAAGCTAAAGATGACACAAATTGAATGGCACAAGAACAACTAGGGATAAAATGACTGGATGACCATGGTTTCTAATCATCAGAGATGACAGCTTCCCAATACAATAATGAAAAGACATCTCATTAGTTTTCAGCTTAAACATCTCTTTAGTTTATGAAGGGGACTGTTAGGTTGTGACAATATATTTGCACTGTGTAAGATGCTGCAAACATGATGTTTCTAGGATTCAAGAGTGATTTAAGTGGATTCCAATATTTAGAAGAGTTCACTTCTGTATTACTATGTTTCACAAGATTCCACACACATACACCTCTTAGGTATGCCAATACTAAATGTATGAGTGTTACTCAGCACGCATCTGGTTCCATCAAGATTTCAAATAATAGATACCATGAAAGAAAATCTGGATGAGCAAACAATACACAAAACTCACACACTTGTGTTTTCCACATCTTTGCCACATTTCTTCCTGGTGTAATAATGTTATCCCTACACTTCTGGCTTTTGTCCCCCACTTCTCACTACAGCACAGAAGTAGGAAACTGTTGGTGCTCCTTAAGAAGCATCTTGGCTACTTACCACCAAATATCACAAAGGTAATGCAGTCCTATGTCATGTCTTACCAGTGTTTCTCACAGACCCCACTGTAAGAGCAGCCACCATCTTCAGCATCACAGCATTTAATTCCTTCTCAGTGCCTTCTTCCAGACTAGGCAGATGGGTTCCAGCTGTCAGTGTATTAAAAGTCAATACAATTTACACAAGACATGGTTAACTGTAGCTAAAACCAAAAAGGAAAACCAATTCTCCAGCAAATTCTAGTTTTCTCTAAAGTATTACTTACAGGCTACTTGAACCCTAAAATGAGCAATAATATACAGACAGGGCATTGTCTAGTCATCAAGGTCTAGTTTGGGAATGGGAAACACAGGTTTCCCTGTGCTCTGCAGCCCAGATCTCCTACATAACTATAGGCAATACTGGTAATAGTTTGCACTTCCCAACTGATGTAGAGTTACCTGTTTAGTGATACCAGATAAGAACACACAAATAAAAGAACATTAGAGGTTATGAGCTGTGAAGTGGTAAAATATTATAGCAACAGGGAGTACTTAAATACCTAAACTAAAAGTAAAGAGCAGAAACCCCCCGCATGTTCAAAGGTTAACATTTCTAGGATCAGACAGTAAGGTAGGTTATTTTTAGATTTAAAAGTCTTGAAGTTTATAGGCTAAATTTCTGGAAACAAGAAGAGTGTCTTCTCACCTGTCCCTCTTCATCTCTGTGTCTAAATTTACAAATTACACAGCCATTAAATCATTCATTCTATAAAATTTAGATCACCAAGTGATCTAAAGCAGTGAAATTAATGCAAAGACAGAAGAAAGCCCCTATGCACCAGCTCAATCTGAAAGTAAGTTTTCAAGAACATCAGTATTTATCTTGACAATCCTTACCTAAATACTTTTGTACAAAACTCTGCTTCTCTGATATCGAGAACACAAATCTAAGTGTCCTTGCAGGAAATGGATATCTGCATTCCAGAACTTCTATTGCAGTTAATATTCCTTCTGTTTCTTGCAATAAACATGTATAAATAATTCAATTGTGCTTGCTGCATCAGAAGTTATACCTAGTACTTTGGGTCCCTCCTCCTTTACTAAATGACTATTGTACGGAAATGTAAAGGCATTTCCCAACTTACACAGCACAGAATTTTACCATGCATTTTTCTTTCTTTAAAATAGCAGTTATAAACTTTCAATTATGTGGGTCTGTCCCCTAAGTCAGTTGTACCCTGCTCTTACCACACCAGGAGTATTACCTTCCTGTTTTCATAACAGGAGATAACCGTATCAGATGACAATGGGTGGTAGCAATTGTGGGTAATATATGTCCGAAATTCAAGAAATTACTTTCCATCATCAGTCCTCAGAATTAAGTGTTATTTTCAGAGGAACTAAGCACTGTGGAAAACTCTTTCTTGTTCTACTCTCAAGCTGACATTCTAGAGAATCCCAAATTGAGACCTGTTTAAATGTGCGGGCTGAATGGTACCCTCAAGAATAATTCATCATACACTGGTGAAGAACTGTTTAGGCTAGTGAATAGAATGATAACCAGCTAAGATTTCAGAAAGGATCCAGCTTAGTATATCATAAGATTAGGCCAGTTGGCTTGCAGACAAAACCTAGCTACTCAGTATAGAAAATTTATAAGTTTACTGTAGAATGACATTCATGCATTCCTATTGATCTGCCTACTTCAACAATCAGTGTAAATGGCATTAAGTTGTACCTGACTTCCTCAGGATCTTGGCTTGCTTCCTCAAAAGTGCCAGCAGTAGGCCTAAGAGCCCAGAGTCACGGAATATGTCGCTGAATAGCAGGTCCTTCTTGGTCATGCTGAGAAGGCACTGGAGAGCTGCTAAGGTGCAGAATGGCACCGTGTTTTCCTTTATCAAATACTGAACCTTCTTCAAAATTTCATGGGGAATGTAGGACAGGTCTAGCACTATGGACTCCACCAGTCCGAAGAACTGGACTTGCACTGGGTGTGGTTTGAAATGGATTATGTCAGTAAACTTATTGATAGGTTGTAGTGTCCATTCCAGAAGAAAGAAGTTCACTGTGTCCCAGGCCCATATGGTACCAATTGCTGCCAAGATTCTTCTGCACAGATGCTCATCATTACTTTTCTGGAAAATGGACTGTAACACCTGAAAGGGCTGGAGGTTTTTCACTGTCATTCCTGTGGGATAAAACCAGGTGAGATAATTTTTACATCACTGCTATTTAAGATCACAAGCACCACAACTATAATGTTAAATCATGTCTGAGAGTGGAAGGAGTCAGACACAAGGGATGTGACTGGGGGGGCATGTTTTCAACCTTGAATCAGACCCTACAGCTGACACTGTCAGTTCAGTTTGATGTAGGTAACATTCAGGCTCCTGCAGCGTTAAGCACACAGATCAGAAAATGCTATCTCATGCTCTTTCCTCCACCTTAAGACACATAATAAATAGAGCTTCATTTTTCCATGACCCACGTACATAACCACATATATATATACTGTACCAGAAGACCGTGTCCGTTCAAAATCAAAATGCGGTAATTGTGGGTGTACAATATTGCCAGAAACTTTCAGTTCAGTTTTTCCACAGGTAGTAAGGCAAGTCAGCATGTCCAAGATCTCATCCAGATAGGGGTCTCCTTCATTTGGCTGCAACCCCTCACATCTAGGAGCAAAACTTGGAACAGTCATATGTGCATGCCTTAGTAATACAAGTATTTTGGATATATCACCAGGTACTGAGCACGCAGGAGCTACCCATTTTACCCCCTACTCCTCTCCAGTCTATTTTACCATCTTTTGTCTTATTTCTGTGACTTATTTAACCATCTTACAAACACTAACTTCACACTATGGTGGCACACTCTGAATTAGAACAAATCTTATAAACTGAAGTGAAGTGACACCATAAGAGTCTTTGAGGAAAAGGAAGATAAACATTGGAATTTAGTCCAGTTACATATACTTCAAAAAAAAATTCTCTCCAGAAGAATGCCTGTTTTGGGGAGTAAAAAATTATTTTTTGTGAGAGATCAAAAAATTAAAACAGACACTTAACATTAAAAGGTAGGCATGTGGTTGGCAAGGTATGGGTCTTGCTAACTGAGATAAACAACAGAAAAATCTCAGCCCTTAGGAAAACTATTGTATTGCCTGAGCTTTGTGAATCAGACATGAAGATGGAATCTCTCTCCTATGTAAAGGAAATAGTTTAACTGTAACCTCAGATTTGCCATACTTTAGACTGAAGTGAGTCCGTCAAAGGGTAGAGAGCTGCTTATAATGTCATCCTATTCAGTACTGCTTAAAGGGGTCAATTCTTAAGAAAAATTGCAGCATCTGGGCATGGGTTAGTGGCAGAGCAATAGACTGATACTGGAAGTTAGGAAAATCTCAGAAGAAAAAAATATTCTGGTTTAATCTAAACAGGAAAAAAGGGGCCAGGGCAAATGCTGGTATCCCTTTTGGTGGAAAAGAATGCAAATCAGCAAGATTCTTTTTACCTGAAAAAGAAATTCCAAACATCAGAGAAGAGGAAACCTGGTCACACAAATTATTCAGGAAAGAAGCTGTCTATCCCTTTCCACCAGTACAGGCTGGCAAGGGAGAGTAATCTGAAGCCCTGAGCATCTGTACACTATTTCTGTGTCTCCAGCCTAGTTACATCAGTTAAAAAAGGACAGGGGCAGTCACAGCCCTTACTGATAAAGATCAGGTGTTTCTGCCCTTACATGGCTAGAATTTAATCAGAAATATAAGCAAGCTGTGTTGAGATGTATAAGGGAAAGCTAGACAATCTATGGTAACTAAAGAAAACACTGCCAGAAAAAGACAATTTTTTTTCCAATCGTAGGTTCCAATTTTGTGCCATCCAAAAATCACACTCACCTACAGATATCTTTGGATTCATTATTCAAACTACAATCCTTTAGATCCAAATTAAAAAATACCCCCTCTCAGTCTAACATACTGGTCAGGGACCAAAGTTCTTGCAAGTGTTGGAGAAAAATTACAAGAAAAGGCAAAGCCAGAATGGAAACAACAATAGATTGAGAAAATCTGGAAATGCTCTCTTCATATAATATTAAAGAAAACCAGAACAAAGCTCCTAAGCACTTCAGGGCAAGTGGTATAAAATACTGTTTTGACATAGCAATCTTAAAGCCTGCTTAGAAAATGCAAGGAGACAAGGAGAGTAAAAGATTCTACTTTGTACTTTTAATTAGGATAACTAGTGGGTATTTGTCCTGATATGTTCATATTCACCTCAGTTCTGAAGAACATAACCATTTCAGATATAAGTTTGGGTGGGGCTTTTTTGTTTGTTTTTTGCACAGCAAGGAGATCAGCTTTCCCTCTCCAGCTGACTGCATTCTTGGATCAAGAGTTTACCTTAACTGAGACAAATGTCTCTGACCTACATCCCCTCTAATACTAATTGATGAAGAACCTTTGTCTTGTGTTTGGTAAGTCCCTATCCCACCTGTAGACTAACTTCTCCTACCGTTAATTTCCATTATGGTTTCAGTAGAAGTTATGTACTGCTTCCCTTCCTAAAACAGGAACAGAAGACCCAATACCGGGGGTCTTTATTACTGGCTTTGCATCCACAGAGGAATACCTACATCATTCATAATTTAAAACAGATGACCATGAGTTCTGAAAATGAAGTTTTACCATCCTTTAGAAGCCTACTAAAAACCTCTTTACTTACCTGAGTAAAATTTTTAGCAGGAGTTGGTAGCCATCATTATTTTCAAACTCTGTTAACAAAGCTGATGATATGGGATAGGAATCTTTCACAAAGCACAAGACAATACTAGCAGCTTCACACACATCACAAGCAGGTAAGGTATCAGCCAGTTTAAAAAGATTCTGAATAGCTATTTTAATGCAGTCCACAGCTGTGGGGAAAAAAAAGCAAATATTTAAGAACTGACAATCAAACAAGTCCAAAGTTACTAACAAAAATGGAACAAGTTTGAAAATGTATTTCCTAGTAAAATAAGAGTCAGTTAACTCTTTTTCTAGAAAAAAAAAAGATAAGAGGAAATATGAATATCACACTCATCTCAGAGGCTACATAAAGAACATTTCTGTTTTTTTAACTATGCATGCGTTTCTTTGCTTCACCCCCAGAAGCTGATTCAGTCTCAGGAGTATAAACTTCCAATCCACCCATTCACCAAAATTCATATACAGCGAATCCAGTTGTCTGAGTACAAGGTAAGCAGAGGCTGACGTATTTAATTGTCTTGTACTAAGTCAATCAGACATTCTGTGCAGGGTTCACAGATTAATTCATTGCTCAATGAGGCATAAGTAATGGGGTATACACACCTTGCTCTAAGCAATGAAGCCTAGTTTTCTTGTCTAATCTGATAGCCAGTCCTTCCAGGACAGCTTCAAAACATATAAACAGTTCAGCACTCCTAGAACTATTTCTCCTCAGTCTTTCAATCTCACCCAGGAAGCCAATTTTTAATTTTAAAAAATAAAAATACATATATGCAGTTACTCCATGACAAGGAATATTGACAGTGAAGTGTGGATTATAAACCTTTTTTTTTTCCTTCTAAGAAATTGAGACTCATGGCCTTTGCACTTCTTAACAGAAAAATTTTTACTCTAACAAAGCCTAGGAAGAAATGAGTATGTAACTTAACCAATCATGATGTTGTCCCAAAAGATATTGTTCCTCTGGAAGTGCCCTCAATCTCATATTCAGAGCATACATGAGCCTTAGGCTCACACATTGAGTCACACAAAAAACCAAAACCAACATAATACACCTTGCCCTTGTGTACATTAGTGTGATCAGGTGGGATTGGCTCTTGCCTGTAACTTTATTTTTTGTACAGAAAAACTTCAGTTTCCAGATGGCTATCAGTACTAAATAAAGCTCCTGTCTAGAAAGCCAAGAGCCCGTGCTTTGCAGTTGATTGACTATCAGATGATGTAGATAAAAATCTATACCAGGGAGACTCTTCTTGAGAATTCATTCTTAGTGGAGCTATGAAGAAAGGAGAAAGCAAATTACTAAACCAAACCTTGTAGGTACACAATGCTGTTTTTGGTCTGAGCCTTTGAAATTGTTCTTAGCACACGGCCTGTAGGTACTTTCCATGAGCAGCTACACTGGTCCCAGAGGGAAGCAGTTGCTATAATTAATGACTGAAGCTTATCAGCTGCCAGAAGTTCCTCTACACCTTGTTCCTCTCTGTACATGTTAAGCATGATCTGAAAAGCAAACAAGCATCAGCTACAATAAACACCTCTAGAAATATCTGGGAGATGAACGAAAATCCATTGAGGGGGGATTATAGTTTAATACTAATGCCAGGAGAAAGGATGCAGTGAAATGAACAAGTAAAACTACCACTAGGATATTCTCAATGGATTTTTTTCCCCATTTAAAAAATCACGTTTTGTTTAATAAAAAAATAAGATATAGTGGCATCACCTCAGATTGTTTTATACTGCTCCTGATGTTCATTCAACAGTTTTCAGTCAAATTTACTCCTTTTTTTGGCAGCTTGAATCAATTACCAGCTAAAAGCCTAAATGACCATCTGAATACTCAGGTCAAATGAACTCCCAGAGGCACATCTCACCTTAACAAGCATTTCCTGAGTTTGAGTGTCATCCTCACTTGTCTCCCCATCATCAATGGTTTTCTTCAGAGGAAAAGTAAAGAAAAGGTACAGGCACTGCATCAGAGCAGCTGGAAGGCCAGATCCAATGATGTTCCACATAGTTCTCTAAATAAGGAAAATAAAAATCAGACTCTCCAGAAGCTGCCCACAGTTTCCTTTGTTTCTACACACTGAGCATAGTCATGGCAGATGAAAGAGGTACTTGAGCATTTTATCCTTAAAAGTGCTCTAGAGCACAGAAGCGTGGCAATCATATAGCATGGCTGTACAAATCCACTTGGCAGAAGTAAATACGCTGACCATGTGTGGTCATAGCTGTTCCCAGGATTTCTCACTCCAGCTGAACTACAGCTTTGACAGAGATACTTACTATGTCCTGCATAAGGAGACCTCTGGTCAATAAAGCACACAACCTGCAAACTAACTAGCAGCTAAAATAGCAGTAATTCCAGGGGCAGAGAGTGCTGCATTTACAACTAGTTCACAGGACACCCTGCAGTTATAGAGGCCTGGTATGTTAAAAGCATGAATTCTCCACTCCCTCCTTGACCCAGCATAGCAGCAATTTAGCTATAATACCTTTGCTTTTCTAACATATTGAATAATTAGACACACTGCTAATTGTAGCTTGTATGAATACAAGAGACTTTCTCCACAATGTTTCTCAACTGTTTCTTCCCATCTTTACTACAGCTATGTACAACTTACAGAGAAGTCCCAGTGTGCCTGCTTGGCACACAATAATCAAAACAAAAATCAGCAGCAAATTAAACAGAAGAGTGAGGTTTGTGATACGAAGTTTTGTGAGTGTGTGCGCCACAAAAAATAGCAATGTCTTAAATCTGTGAAAAATACAAACCTCACGCTGTGTCTAGCTATATATAATTTTAGAGAGCTCCTTATAACACAGAAAATGTCCACTAGAAGCTGATCATAAGATTTTATTTTCATGTATCTGAATAAGGATGAGAAACTGCCTAGCTCAATGTCAGGGATAAACACATCCCTGATGCCCATCAGCATGCTGTAATACTGATGCCAGTCTGCATTCAGGATGGCTGTACAAGCAGAGTTTGTGAAGTGCTTTGTTTGAAATGCTTCAAAGTGAGAGGCTATCAGGATGGACAATCTGACCACTGCATTACCAGACAGACAGATCCTTACTAGTCATCTTTTTGATATGTAAGCTGGAGTGACAAAGAAAGGTTGAAGAACAGTGATACACAATGGGGGGGGGGGGGGGGGGGGGGGGCGGATAAATCAGAGGAACACTAGAAAAACAGCTGCCTGATGATCAAAACAAAAAGAGTATCTGAAAGCAGAGAGCACTTACTTCCCTCTTTAAGAAAAGCCCAGACTATAAACCTGGTGGTGTGTCCCCTGACTTTATACCCTGGGCAGGCTGAAGCACAGAGCACTGGGGATAACGCAAATATTATGAGACTTAGGTGTTCCACTGTTGGGGTGGCTTACCCAGATTCTTTGAAATAAAAAGTAAAAAAACCAGAACAAGATAAAACAGAAAAACCCCTTTGTAGTCATTTCTCTTACCAAGTCAGTCTGTGAGAGCAGATACACCGATTTCAGGAGCAAATGGCCATGTTCTGCTTCCCCTTTCTGTTGTAGCAATTGCTCCAAAGCCAGACGAGCTTCCTCTGTTGCCATAAAAACATTAAAGTTTAATTCTTTTATGAAAGGTGAAAATGCTGTGTTGATCCTTTCTTAACAGTTCTGCTACTGTAATTTTGTTAAATTTGTCAGGAGTCCACTGAAGTGAATAGAAGGACATAAAAGGGTTTTGATCGATCATCAGGCTCACGTCAGTTCATGTAAAGTACATGTTTCAAACTGACAGGCTTCACTGGAAATACCAGATCAGTTCATGAAGTCTGCCAGCTGACCAGTGCGACGAATGTACAACAGCCACCAGGAAATCCGTGTGTGGCTAGCAGTATTTTTCTCATTAAAGAAAGCTCCTCAGAATAGTATGTAGCCTATTCTTTTACTGCATAGCTGCAATATTATACATTTCCAGCTACAAAAGTTCCAAAACCAAGGTCAGCACAGCATACAAGGCCAGATCTTCAGTGCAATCACCCAAACCCAGTGCTAGATCATACCTATTAAAAGACCTGGCTTGCTACACTTTGCCTTTTCCTGCTCACCTTTTATTTACCCGCATGGTAAGCACAGAGGACAGTTGAATGACAGTACATTCCCAGAATAAGTTGATCCAGTGGATAGGGTATGGGATCATTACCTGCAGGTTTGCCATTGAGGTTCCTCTTAATTTCTTTTGTCAGAAGCTTGGAAACCTCACTGGCTAACAGCTGAATGTTGGGAAATATGATTACTCCAGCAGACTGTTCCCAGGCCTGAAATCCAAGTGTAACTGTTAAGTTTTTCTGATATAGCATATCTTTGGTAGATTGAGAAGTACTAATAAATATAAACAAAGCTAACATTCCCCTGCAAAATTCCCTCCCCGGCCAGTGTAGTCCATTAAGCAGTATTTGCCAGACAGGCAGGAGCCTGACACTACAGATAAAGAAGTCAACCTGGAACTACCTTTTGAATCACATAATACACCTACTAGAGAGCATTTACATTTTCTCCATTGAATATAATCAAAACAATGTAAATGATTGTCATAGCCCCTGTGTCACTAATTCTTTGTATCAAAAAGCATGCTAGACCCTTTCGAAATACAACATGAAGACCCCGTACCCTGAAGAGGTTGTCCAAGCTGTCCAAGAATTTTTCAGTAAAAGTATATCCTTCTCCAAAAATGAGTTTACCAGATTAGGATTTCTAAACATTTCCTATGCTATAATAAGCACCCCTAAATAGGACAGTATTTAGGACTTTAAATGCATAGCTAGACAAGGAAAACAAATGTATAGAGGTTTATAAACAATTTATAAACAAGTTTATAAATTACTTGTTCAAGAACAGACAAGCAATTCAATGCAAAACTGACAAGAGGAACAATAGAAAGACTCTATGGTTCCCTGCTCTGATTCTCACAAACAGATCCCCTCTCAAATGTTTCTTAGCCTTGACTTTGGGGGAAAAAAAGAATTCAAAAGCAATAAAAAAAAATGTGGACTAATAGTATCACACCCAATTGACATCTGAGACTCAGGTATGATTACTTTTATATAGAACATCCAATGCTACACACATCAATGTACTAGCAGCAATGCAGCATTCATCTCTAAATACCAGCCTAAGACTCCTCTGTCCCCAGCAACCTTGATTTTCTTTACGAAAGTCTCCTCCTTCTAAAAGCTCTCAAAGATCAAGCTGTAAGGCCAGATGATGAAAAGAAGGTATCAAAAATAATAAGACACATGTTCTCCTAAAATAATTTGGAGCAGACACCCCATAATACTGCCTGCCAAGAAATCAGTGCAACTCTTTGTGAAAGAAGATCTTCTACTATCATTATTTCCTTCCCTACCATTGCTTTCAATTATTTGTTCATTCTTTGCTGATGGCAGCTTGTGGACAAGCTATTTCTTTCCTCAAAGTGCCAGTCATCTATCAGCAATCAGACAAGCACCTGATTTTTTTTTTTTTTTTTTTTGCACTTAATTTTACTGCATTGACCTCTGAAACTCCACTCAATATTTTTCTGGGCTACAAAAGGGTAAAATGCAATTGCTCAGTGTACCTATCAATTATTTTTCAATCAACAATATTAAAAAAACAAGCTAGGGTTTTTTTTTTTTTAGATTTTGACCGTAAATTATTTTTAGAAATCCTCAGTTGCAGAGGCAAGATCCATCAATTCCTCCACTTCTGATGCAGAAGCGAAGGAAGAACTGTAAACAGAAGCAAGCTGGGCAAACACAATTACAAGAAACCCACAGCCACTTAAGAATATACAATGTTTTTCATTAAGTTATACATTTTTTTAGAAGAAAAGAGTGATAGATTCCTGCCCCTCTGCCTCAAAGAGGGACACCCTCTGAACACTTCAGAAAGGACTTGTTATACTCACTCTTCTGCTAACAGAAAGAGCAGGATAAATTTTAGAGGTTCAGACCATACAAGCAGAAAACAAGAATCAAAGGTTCATAGCAATGCTACCATCATCCACAAATTTAGCTAGTCTATCTCACTACAGACCAGGCCACTAACATTCTGATTTGATTTTACAGGTGATCTTCCTGTGGGTCAGACACCAACCTCTAGAATATACTCTCCTTTAAGAACAGACCTAATCAGTTCCATATTAATCTCTCAGCCTATAAAAGATCTGTATCTGGAACAATATCAGCCTGACTCCATTCCAGGATGTCTGCCTTCAAGGGAAACTCAGATAATATCTTATCAATGTAATCTGATTTTCTTTCTTCCTCTTAAGCCTGTTTCTACATGTTAAGATTTTGCCACAAGTTCCCTGTGTCTGCTGTTGCCATCTGTCCTTCCTATTCCATGCTTCATGGAGAGATGCTAGCTCAAAAGCCAGCCATGTAATAGAACATTCTGATACTTTGTGAGGTACCAAGAAGGAAGACACAGAGGGCACATTAAAATGACTCCCAGTCTAGGCCTGAATCACAAAGCAGATGGCTAACATTTTCCTCCTACATCAAGGAGCATAAGTGAGTAACGAACCCCCACACCCCAGGCGGCTTCTGGTTAGTGCCCCCTCCCTCCAGCCAACTGAGTAAGAGCTAAAGCACTCTAAAAACAGAGATGCACTGGCATCTGTGTGATCAAACAAGGAAAGAAAAAGCAAGAGATAAAAATCCTCCAAGGAGGGACAGGACTTATGCAGAGTTGCCTATTAAACAGGAGGAAGCGAGGTAGTTTCTGTAAGAGCTTCATAACATGTACAACTCAAATTGAGATGCACTTCCCCGAGCCAGCCCAGGGGCTGAGCACAAAGCAGAAGGCTGGTACATGAAGGGAGTAAAAGTCATATGGGGAAGGACATGATGAGTCAAAACTAAAGGGCCAGATCCTCCACAGTGTACTCATAAATAAATGATGCAATGCCAAAATGCTCTAGCCACACATTTGAACCTAAATGCCTACAAACCACTGCAAAGCTCCACTGATGCATGTAAGAAAAGCAAAGGGGAAGAATCTCTCAAAGGGCACAAAATCAAGTGTTAAGCTAATGAGAAATTCACATCTCCATTCTGAATATATTCTGCAGCCAAAATATCCTTTAGTAATTTTAAATCCACTCTGCAAGCGTTACTGTAATTCAGGAAATCACTTTCTACAACCCTAAAGCATGTGAAGTTTAGCCCTACAGAAGGGAAACGCATGGTGGGTATGCATATGCACAACATTGCCAGTCCCTTAGTAATACTCAGCTTGCCTCCTGGGGAACAGCTGTCCTTTGACCCACTGATACTAACATTTATTTCTCATGTGTCATGACAAAAGCAATCTCCTGCTTTTCTGTCCAATTTTTAATTCCTGAGACTTCTAGATTTTATAGCTTTCATCGCCTTTGTTCAGTAACAAAAACTTCCTCAGTTCTTTGAAAGTTTCACTCCAAAAAATGACCTTCATATAGAAGGCATTCTTGCTATTCATACTTAGTTAATGATCAGCAAATCTAAAGATGTTCTATATAATCTTATCTCACCAAGACTTGCTTACTTCATATTAACCATATGGTATTAAAAAACTAAAGCCACAAAAGAACTCAGAAACCTTGATATCTGGAAATTTAAATTTCATCGTAAATTTGAGGCAGGAAAACCTCAGCAGCAGAATTTCACAAAAGGCCTGCAACACATTGCTTACGAGAGGGGATGGGAGCAGTTTGAAGAGACTATCTTCCACAGCAAAGCCTATCTTTGTTGGGATGAATTTATACCCTTAAAGCATTAAGGATGTATGTTTTCCATGGAGCTTCAAGAGGAAGGAAGACAGGAGGTCTGAAAACAGCTCTAGGAAAAGCAGAATAGATGCTCCTGCTACAAGCAAAAAGGTTGTATCGTGTTGCTGTGCTGCCTCAGAAAAAGAACAGTACAATTTTCAGCAAGACATTTAAAAAGCAGATCCATGGAATAAGAAGGTGCTCCTCCAGAGAAATCTGTCAGAATATCAGTCCTGATCTGACTTTGAAAAGCATTTTTTGTAGGCTGAGGAACTCCGCCCCTTTGCAAAAAACACAATTTTTGTGAGCTGATAAAGCAGTGGTGAGCTCCCAGGAGAGCTGAGCCTGCCCCAGCACATGTAGCACCATATGCAGAGAGAGATTATTCATTTTCAGTGACAGGGATGTACACAGAGCAACAGCTCTTCTGCTCAAATATAGTCATTGGTTCAGGAGGGACATGCTTCTATGCAAATAAATCCAGAAGTTGAGAGGAAGTGGTGAAAAGTGAAAACTTTGTTTGGCAATCATAAAATATCTGTAGGGCCAGTTAGATTAGAAGGCCACTTCTGAGACTCCAGGCTGTACGCTCACTGCCTTTTCAGACTCTTCCATTCATTTTGTCTGTGCTGCCCCAGACCAGGGCAAGCTTGTACTAAAACTCAGCAAAGTCTTCACCATAGGCATCACCAGATCCTACCCACAACTCATTTGCTTCACACTGACACCAATGAGTGACCTGCTTCAGTGCTGTTAAACTGACACATGCATCTACAGCGATTTCAAAGTCCTGCTCTGCACCAGGACTTACAAGATTCACAGGTTCATGCTCCATCCAGCTGAGTGAAATGTTTATGACTATCTGGAAGTTATTTCTGCTTTACTGTCATGGACACAAAAGATTACATAGCCCTGAGCATAGTGATTTCCCTGCATACACAGTTCAAAATGTCCCTCTCACTACAGAGACACTTTTTGTGTCCCACATGCTTCCATATAAACAGAGTCACCATGTCATTAATTTTTTTTTTTTTTAATCCTACCCACTGACTTCTTTTTAGAAAATCAGCTCAGCTAGGTAGGGAACAGATGGATCCAAGTTTGGTCACTCAAGAACACTGAAAATTCGAGAGTACAGATCATTGAAATATGCCATTATTAAAATATGGTTTCACCAAAAAGAACCTTTTCTTTCTGAAAGGCTTACATAGCGAGACAGTGTAAAAACACAGATTTTATACCCATAAATACCCAAGGTAATTCAAGAGAAAAACAATTCTTCTGTACTACAACATGGCCACAGTACATTTTAAAATGGGCCAAGTTTTCTACTCCTCTCAGTATTAAGCTCTGCCATCCATCCTAATTCTGTACCCCTGCATTTCCCCTAGCTGGCTGCATGCCACAACCACATTTTCCCAGACTGAAACTGTGCTCAGCCTCCCACTACCTAATACAATAGATGACGCAGACATGAAGTAACCTCTTCACAGGGTACTCACTTTGAAACTTGCCTGTCTCATCAACATATCCCTTGACTCCAAGAATAGAATTTAGCCATTCATGAAAGTAAAGCAGTGCTCCCCCATATACTTTTCTTATGCTAACATAGCAGATAGGTTATATGAAAGGAGGACAAGAAACTGTTTCCCCAGGCTCCCAATGGAATAAAAGTAATTATCACTTAGACAAAGGGATCATGCTCCAATTAACTCCACTGGCAGTTGGGGTGACCACAGAACAGATAGAACAACAGAAACTCAGATTTACATCCTTGGCATCTGCACTAAAGGCAATGAGGACAACAAACCTTTAAGAAGAGGGGAAGAAAGTCCAGCAGCCTTCTCTGTTGCTCCTCTGGGATGAGAAATGGAGCCACCTGCTCATACTCTACAAACTGTCTGCTTAGAGTCTCCCACTTGAGGGTATGGCTCTGCGGTGATTTGTCCTTGCTGTCTGAAGGCTGTCCCGATACTTCTGCTTTGTCTCCATCATCAGGGCTTTGCTCTTGCTGTCCTGCTTTGCCAGCTGAATCCTCCAGCTGCCACATGAGTTCAGCTGCTTTGTCCATGCTGAAACAAGATGTGAAGTTAAAGATAGCATCATATCTTACCAGCCAACTGTCCCATGAACTAGACCCTGACAGTCTTAACTATTGGAGCTGGGGACGTTAGAAGCATGGAAACACTGGCAGCTACTGACTCTTTTCCAATTCTGATGGCAAAGCACTCTGCTACTGGATAAGAGCATTACCACCTTGCAATCACACAAACAAGCTCTCTCCCATGAGACACATGTGCACATGCTACAGAACTCCTCTGGGTTTTGGCAGGATAAACTGGTAAACCATGCAGGAAATCTGGATTCCAGCCCCAGCTTAGCCACTGAGCCTGATCCTCTCCCTATACTCAGTCACCCCAATTGTAAAACAAGTCATAACTACTACCATCATCAGATCTGCAACAGAAGAGCACTACCCAAGAGCCATGTTACACATTTCATTGAGTATGGATGCTAAACTAAGCTGCACATCTCTTATGCATTCCCTACCTAAAGTAGGGTTGAAGCACTGGCTGGAATAGGAACTGTGTGAAAAAGCCAAGGATTCCCCACATGGGTGTGCTGGCCCAAACAGGCAGCAACATTCAGTTCTTCTATCCTGCAGATGTACAGGTCTGTACAAGAGGTATTTTCACTACAACATTACCCATTTTGCTGATCCTGTAAACTGAAATGGATATGCCTCAGTGAAGGAGCAAGGTGTTTCTAGCAGCCTCATTTCCACCAAATTGAACCTACAATGGGTCCATCTTGCACTATAGGTAGATGAATTCTTCTGGTACCCTCATCTGAACCCCAAGTCCTCTCATCTACTTTCCAACTCTGTTTTCATCCATAGACTTCTGAGAGGTCACTGACACAGCCTTGGATTCACAGCAACTCTACTCCTTTGCCGTAGCCTTCTGTGAGCTCACCCTGCTACCCAGCATCTACACAATGACAACATGTACACCAATGGAGATCAGACTTCTCCAGTGTCCATCAAAATCAGCCATATGCTTATTGCTGTCTAGAACATTGTCTGACTACTCAAAATATGACGCACAAATTATCATAGTGTGGGCAGGCATTTGGGGAGTTGTCATCAAGATGACCATAGCTCATAGCTTTACTTACCAAATATATTATATTTTAAGAGCCTAGAAGAATCTTTAGCACATCATTTACCCCCTCAAAGAAAAACACCAACAGAGTTTCATTTCTCCGAAATGGGTTTCTTCTCTACACTGTTTCTTTGATTGCCATTCTAGCTTGTCAATAAAAATGTCAAAAAGCAAATGTAACTAAAAAAACCAAGTCAGATCTCCTGCACTACCAATACATACATCCTTTAAAATAAATTTTAAAAAAGACTATTATGAACCTAGTTTAGAAATTGCTACATTTGGTATTATCTTCCTTCACCATCCATCAGCTATGCAGCTTGCTTACTGCTTGCGTGCTGCCCACTCCAAGCTAGATGAACCAGTTTCACTTCCACACTCATGCAGTAGCTCCATACTGCAGAGATCAAGAGGCCAACATTATCTTGTCACTGTGCACCACACCACCTGCAGCAAGCTGAAGGTCCCAGCAGACACCTACGCTTGTTTGCAAGTGCTGATCCTTCACACTACAGTAGAGGGTAACTTATTCTACCACAACCCATACTCCATCCTTCACTAGGAGATGGAGGACTACGAAATTTTGATCAGTCTCCAGGGATGTCAATCTGGAACTTCCTACCCTAACAACATTTTGTGTTTCACTGCTGTTGTTTTCTTTAATTATCTGTGTTAAGACAACACAGCCCTGTGAGCAGAAAAAGTGTGATGACTATCTGCACAGAGTAAACAGGAAGACTGTTCCTCATGACTGTGTGGGAGTTACATTTGTCATATGTTATACTTAGCCCTGGTATGGGATTTTGGCCCACTTGAATTATTGTGAAGCTGTACAGTGTGTTGAGAAAGCCTGGGTACTGTCCTAGGGGATTCATTGAACATAGTTCAGAGTTACTTTTTCAATGAGGCTGCTCTCGCATCCCAAATGGCACCATTCTCTTCATAAGGGAAATCTCTCACCTTGGAAGCTACTCTGTTAAGCCTAAATCAATGCTAAATAACAAGTAACTCAGTTCCAGTGCCTACATTTGCCTTGGTCATTTGTATAGAGAAGCCTGAAATCCTTTACAGAGGCATTTTACAGATGGTGAAACTGAGGCATGGAGAGGTGAAATGAAGTACCTACTCTGGCCTCAGAAGGTCAGTGACCAACCAATCAACAGCACTGAAGTGCACCGTACTGAATGGCACTCCAAATGTGTTTACCAATTTTCTCTCGTTCTATTCATAATTTACTTAGCAGGCCTTTCTTGCTGATGGCACAGCAAAGGCAGGGCTGGTCACTCAAAAAATTCTCACTCTATGTATCTATGTAATGAAAGACTTCATAAGACAGTATCCTCATTTCTTCCCCTCTCCACAGAAACTATTAAAACCAGATATGCACACACAACTTCATTAATGAAGACCTAATTGTAACAGACCATGTAAGACATTTGAGTGTACATGGAAATCTTTAATCTCCAGAAGTACATGAAAGCAAAGTGAGGATTACGATTTGCCTCCTTATTTACTCCAACTGTCTAGACTACAAGAGGCATATTAGTCTAAATGTCAGACCTCTAGTATTAGTCTGTAGTCTCCACTTGCACTATCTGCTTTAAATATTCCTTCTACTAATAGCCTTTTCATGCATCTACAATTTCATTTGGACTTCTAAATCCTTTGCATTTTCTATTCCTCTTGCAGGATAATTATTTTTCTAAACCAATCACAGTATCACAGGGTCCAGCACTCAAGTATATTTGGTATTAAGGATAGCTTAGGTATCTTGAAAAGGTCATATATGTTGGCTCTCTTCTATATTCCACCATTTGTCCTGATCCTCAGTGTCAACCAACAGCTTATTTCATTTTTGATAAGTTATAAATATCACAATGATACAAAAAGTAAAGTCTACATAAAAGATTAAAAGATATGAAGGTGAAAATATATCAAATAAACCTAATCCTATCATTCAGAAAGTAGTGTCAGGTAACAGAGAGGAAGTGGAACTTACTAATGTATTTTCCCTTTTGTTCTAAATGAAGCTTGTGTGAAATCACACTGCAATCTGGCTACGCCTTTTCAGACTGATAAAACAAAAGGGAAGAAAGGCCTGAGCAAAGCTGGCAGAGGGACAGGCAGAACGTTGATACTAAAAGCTTACTGGGTGAACAAGCATGATTTTTTTAAGTTACATTTTAATTATATTTACCTGGGATTAACTCCTCCCGCAGTCCAAAGAACGATCCCACGCAGATACAAAATCCCAATTGTCACCAACGTCAAGAAGTTTACTTACGCATTTAAAATAATTTGTTATCAGAGAACGGTCTCACTGCAAGATAGTTGACCAAAACACAATCGAGTCTCATACCAAATGTCAGTGTTTGGTCCACTTTTTATGGTAAGTATCTGCAAAAAATGTCAGATATTGGAGTGCACATAGAAATCTCTACTCTCCAAAAGTACTCTCCAAAAGCAAAATAAGTACTACAATTTGCCTCCTTATTTGCTCCAACTGTCCAGACAACAAGAAGCATATTAGACTAAATATCAGACCCCTTCCTTCTCCTAATAGCCTTTTCATTAAATAGCCTTTTTTATTAAAACCCAGGATTCTGATGACTATCAGAAACACACGGCTCTCAGCACCTCCAAAATCCACTGTGTGATACTTCTTTATACCCCCTTCCTTTCCTTGGCAGCCAAGATAAATTTGTTAATTAAAATCATGCCAGTCAATCATCTTAAACACTAAAAAACAGCGATTCCCAGGAAAGCTGTCTGATGCCATAACAGACCCAAGCAGAATGCGGCATTGCTTGTTCCTTTTATGAACCATCTTATCTCACAAATTCTAGTTCTCCCCCAATTCAGTCACAAACTCCCTCTTTGTGGCTCACAGGAAATGACAGGACCTCAAAACAAACACTCTGTCAGACACTGTCCATCTACTCTCTTACCTCCGTCCCTCTTAATCACCTCAGTTCTTCCTCCTTGAGCTCCCTCTGCCTTTATTAAATTATCTGCCTAATAGTAGATAATTTAGACTGTTTAGACTGATAAAACCAATCAGTCCTAGGTTTAGTGATCATACTTGACATATTTCATGAGGCAAACCTAAAAACACCACCAAAAACATTTACACTTTGTGTTGGGTTTGCGTGGCAGGGTTTTGGTAGCGGGGGGGCTACAGGGGTGGCTTCTGTGAGAAGCTGCTAGAAGCTCCCCCTGTGTCTGATAGAGCCAATGCCAGCCGGCTCTAAGACGGGCCCGCCGCTGGCCAAGGCCAAGCCAATCAGCACCTCTGTGATAACATATTTAAGAAGAAGAAAAACACTTAGAGGGGGAGAGCTTTTGCAGCCAGAGAGAGGAGCGAGAAGATGTAAGAAACTGCAGACACCAAGGTCAGTGCAGATGGAGGGGGAGGAGGTGCTCCGGGCACCAGAGCAGAGATCCTCCTGCAGCCCGTGGTGAAGACCATGGTGAAGCAGGCTGTCCCCCTGCAGCCCATGGAGGAAGGATGAGGGGGTGTAGAGATTCCACCTGCAGCCCGTGGAGGACCCCACGCCAGAGCAGGTGGAGGCACCTGAAGGAGGCTGCGGCCCGTGGGAAGCCCACGCTGGAGCAAGTTCCTGGCCGGACCGGTGGACCTGTGAAGAGGGGAGCCCACGCCAGGGCAGGTTTGCTGGCAGGACTTGTGACCCCGTGGGGGACCCCACGCTGGAGCAGTTTGCTCCTGAAGGTCTGCACCCCGTGAGAGGGACTCCATGCTGGAGCAGGGGAACGATGAGAGGAGTCCTCCCCCTGAGGATGAAGAGGCAGCAGAAACACCGTGAGATGAACTGACTGTAACCCCCATTCCCCGTCCCCCTGTGCTGCTGATGGGGGGAAGGTTGAAGCCAGGAGTGAAGTTGAGCCCAGGAAGATGGGAGAGGTGGGGGGAAGTGTTTTAAGAGTTGATTTTTTCTCATTCCTCTACTCTGTTTTGCCTAGTAATAAGTCAGATTAATTCCCTCTCTAAGTTTGGTCTGTTTTGCTCATGACAACAATTAGTGAGTGATCTCTCCCTGTCCTTATCTCAACCTACAAGCATTTCGTTATGCCTTTTCTCCCCTGTTTAGTGAATAAGGGGAGTGAGAGAGCGGCTCTGGTGGGCACCTGGCCTCCAGCCAGGGTCAACCCACCACACACTTTGATGTCACTCTACTTATCTTCTCCAACAGGACGACCGCAATGAATTAAAACGAGTTTCAAAATTCAATATCCTACTCATCCTTGCCAGGTTCATTTAATTGTAAATTCTATGGTTCTATGGGGAAGGTATTCTCTATTCCCAAGTTCTGTCACAGTGCTTCATACAATAAAAGCCTAACCTGGATGGTGCCTTGAAATACAAATAGTTTACCAAATACAATTAACAGTGGTTTTAAAAGACTTGTCAGCTTACAGAAGGTTGAAAGCTGTTCAAAGAACAAGTCCCATTTCAGTAGGACATGGCCCCTACTTTTTCAGCAATATAAATACCATTTCAGCTTGTTTCAAGAAGCTGTGACGCTATTACTACCAAAGGAGTTGCATTCATTTACACTAGGACTTCATCTGTCCAAGCATATTTTTACTTTTTGAGTACATGTAAGTTGGACAAAGCATTTCTGCAGTACCACCTCACAAATCATTAATTCAGTTTCAAATACTTAACTTCATTTCTCTTTATTTTTGTTTGAGGAGCATCTCCATGCAATCCAAAAGTAGCTATAAAACTGACGTAGGCTCTCCCTCACTTACCCACTCTTCATTTTTTCTGTTTTAAAAAGTAGCTTCTAAGTTTCTAATTGGGAACAGTTTCTTCTCTGACTTGCATATACCCCTACTACAGCCAAGAGAGAAGCAGGGGTATTGAGATGTGATCCTCCTGGAAGCAGTGCCCCCACCTCAACAGCAAACAGAATGCTTCTGGTCAGTCACGAAAAATATAATTGCGACAAGTTCAAAGGAACAAGGGCAATTCTGATCATCTCAATACAGCAGTTCATTAGATAAGGACATGCAGTTGAACCAAATCTAAGAAGTTTCCACTAGCAGCAGCAGATACACCGCTTACGTCTGCAATACTACTATCATCCCTACATTAAACAATAAAGCAAACCACTGATTTTTTTCTTCCTTGTACTGCAGTTTAGGATGAACTTTGACTGAAACCTTTGTTGTTTGAAAATGATTCTACCACAGCAAACCAGCTCCAGATAATACCACAGTTTCCTTCAACAGTTAACAGTCTGTTCCTTTTGCTTTCACAGAAAGTCTCCTGACATACCTGGGCTCCTGGATTCAGCAGCTCCTGTTGCAGTCAGTAACCACATCCAGAGAAATGAGCGTTGCTGCTTCTGTCCTACTAGGCATCTTGGCGTTTGCAGCAGCTCCCACTCTGCTCTTTAAACTTTCCACTGTGAATCACCTGATTAGCTGCTGCACGCACTTCCTGAGGAAAGCAGAAGTGAAGAGCAAATGAACCACATGCTCAGGACCTGCCAAGCTCCCAAAGCAGCTCAGAACAGTACAGTTTACACACAAACCTAGCAGGCATTGCATGTTTCTCCCTGTATCAAGAGTAACCAGGTATTTCCCTCCACCATATTCACAAAGAAAGGAGGTGGGTGAGGGTGTGGGGAGATTGTTGTTTCATTTGTTTTTTAAATTTAAGGTTTACAAAACTACTACAGGAACACAGCACCACAAAGTTCATGCCCACTGTGCAACCTGTGCCCAAAGGACAGGCAACAGTTGGAATCCTTCCTCAAATGCAATACTCTTAAAATAAATACATTCGAACGCTGAGATGAATGCTAAGTCCTTGACCTTTCTACTCAAAGAGGCAAAGTACTGTAACTCACTGACAACATAAAGGAGCCTAGATTAGCTACAGGGTTGGGGGAAGACTACTTCTCAGTTGTCTAGTTGGTTTTTTATTTTCCCTAATAACTCATCTGAAAGGCTTTATAATTGAGTTTTAAGGGGAGGTGGAATTCAAACTTTTTTTTCATGGGAAATTCAAGTGTTTCCTAAACTGCTTCTGCCCAAGACTTTTATGATGACCCTGAGAATCAGTGGGATTGTGGCCTTAAAGTGACTGAAACCTGAGGTGGTTAAAGCCATTTGTTTTCTATTAACATCTACTTCAAATGCCTGGAAAAGAGTATTCAGGAGGAAAACTTTCTCTTCCAGCTAAGCTAGGGCAGTATCCAGATTGAAGACTCCTAGTGTTTCTGAAGGTAGAAGCAGCAAGTCTTGAAGGGACTGATTTCAGTGTTTGATAGGGTTAATACGACAGGACAGCAATTGTTGATACACTGCAGGGTTCTCAATGCAGTGATGTTTCTGGGATAGAACAGTCCCAGAGGATTGTTCTCATCCCTTACTGTGGAAATGTATTTATTGAAAGAAAGATCAAAAATAGTGGCAGCAGCAAAATCATGGGTTTAATTCATCCCTTTACAGATTATACCAGGAATTAAGCAGCTCTGCTGCATTAGAAATATACCTTAGATCCCAAGGAAAACACTCCAGCCTGTACACACAGTAGCCATAAGTTGACCAGATTTTGGAAAGCATTAGCTAAACTAAGTATAATTTACATGGTGTTTTCCAGGCAGATGCAAGGTCACACTCTGAGCTACCCACACCCAGGGCAGCTCCCACAAAAGTCACATTTGGCCACTTTAGTGAGCCCCACTGAGAAATGCACAGGTCTGGCTGAGCTCAGTGCTGCACTGGCATGGCTGCGAGGCCTCTGGGCAGCTCTGAGCATAGGCTGAGGAGGCTCACACAGCCTGCGAAAGGCTGTGCCAGCACATCCCCTACTTTTCTGCCTTAGGTCACTCACTTATTAGCCAATACTTTCGCAGCTGCAATCTAGCCAAAACAACAGCAGTGAGATGAATGGCAGAAGCAGAGACACAGAAGAGAATATTCATACCAACCCAGAGATAACATAATTGTTTTCCCTTTCCTAACTCAGAAACAAGCCTAGATGTGCTCCATTTCCACCCTTTTTGTGTCAGTTTAAAACCACAAAACAGAAGGTCATCTGCAGCAGCCCTTTCATGCTGTTTGAGCTGAAATGTTTGTTTCCCAGGAGCCTTCCCTATCCAGTGGTGCTTCCCTGACTAGATGCTGTCAGGACTCAGCCACACAGTCAGTAGCAGATTTCTAATCCACACAGCAGAGGAAGCACCATTTCTCTTTTTCATTCTGCACTAACTGCTGATGGGACTGAAAGTCCAGAGTTTCAACATGCCCTACCACTTAATCTCTGCTTCACTGGAGCAAAACAGCTGTAACCAAATTATCTGTAGTAAAAATAACTCAAGGGGTAAAGACAAGCTGATAGCTTATGTAGAAGGAGACAGTGCCACTATTCCCTTTGTCAGTTTGGGCTGTTTATATTAACAACCTCTTGCACTGTGCCTCCACCTACAAAAATAGAGAGAAAAATCCTTCCTTTCTTCGTCCTTTTTCCCCCTAATCTTACAGGAAAAAGAAAAAAATGCATGTGTCTCATACTTGCATTTGCATCTATGTGCAGGGCACCTAGGTCACAAGAACCCTTACCTTGGTTGAAGTTTTCTAGAAAGGGCACTAACAACCTCCTGGACCCAGGAGCTAGCTCTACCAACACTGACTGGAAACTGCCATCTGACAGGGGCAGCACTCAAGTAGATCATGCACAGCCCAGTGGAGATGAGATGTCCCACCCAAGCCAGACATACAGTGGGCTTCCTGAGGCAAGGATCTGGAGATAACTACAAGGTCCACCCATCTCACAGTATCAAATAACGTCCCCTATGTTGAGTCTTACTAAACTTCTGTCTTCTTTGCTACTCCAACCTCCACACACAAGTGGAAAAACCTCGTTTCATGCCTTTACATTACTGTACCACCCACACAGAGCTGTCTTAGTGGTCCAGAATGGCTAGAAGCACAGCACTTCTCCAGCTTGAGGCTGGAGGTCAGCTACTACAGGTTTCTCCTGAAACCCAACTTGCAGTACATTTCAGTTGCATTAGATTCACCAAATGGGCTGACTGGTTACACCAAGAGCAAACATGTCTTCTGGCAATTGCTGTGCAGTTGCCATTGCCTGAGGGGCTGATAGTTCAGCCCAAATGCAAACCCAAATAGGATGAAGCTTTGCCAAAAAGCCTGCATTTCGCCCTTCAGCAAGTTTCTCTCCTTGTAGCCATAAGAAATAAAATGCAGCTGATTTTGCTGAGAGTACATTTCTCTACTGCACTATTCATAACCTTCAATCTAGAAAAAAAGCCAGTTAAACAAATGTCTCTTTCAACATTGTGAAGTGTCCAAAAGTTGAGCTAGCTGCAGGGTTTTTCCTCCCCCCCACTCTTCTTTCCTGCTAAAATCCATCTATCTTCTTTCTTTTTTCTTAAGAGAATGTTGATTAAAAAATGTGCCCAGAATAATTTTTCATTTCTTTAACATCATAAAGGGAAGCGACTCTGTTTCATTTTCCTCCCCTCTTTTCAATGGCAGAACAGAAGCTAACAGAGATACCACAGAGAAAAGCGATGCAAAAATTTAAACCATCTGCTTAACCATCATTTTCACTCACCAAACTCTGTAATCTACAATGGAGGCGGCGTTCAGCTCCCTCAGCAAATGTTCCCAAAGAAACAAAAGCAGCAGGCCCCAAAGTGAAAAGCCACAGGACTCAGAGCTTGAGCAGCTCGGCTCTTCTCCCCACAGGAGAGGAGGCCTGAGGTGGCAGGGAAGGCCACCCCACCTCTTTGGACAAGAGGAAAACCTCTTTGGTTTTCCCTGGAGGGCAGATCCCAGGGGAGGCGGAAAGCAAGAGCCAGCTTCTGCTGGTGCTGCTAGGCAGCCCCCAATGGGCCGGGGCCCTCAGGAGCAGCCATTCTGCCCAGGCCCGCCACCCCGAGGCAGCACCACCCCCTCTGAGGAAATAAGGCAGCACATACTGATGCACGGCCATGCTAACCAGATCGTCAAGTAACTTGCATATTTGTACATTTGCACAGGTAACTAAACTTTAGCTTTAAATTAAATGGAGCTCATGCCAATGAAGCCATGAGATTGGTAGCTGGTGAAGATAGACAGCATATCTGTGAAGCAACGTTTCTCTGCCTATGGCCTGCCAGCATCCCTTGGACCTAAGCACTCTTAGTCTGGGTCGAGAGGTCTAGTTATACCACTGACTACTCTGGCACTGTGACTGATGGGCTGTAAAAACACAGGGCAGTTTGCAGTGTCAGTGCTGGAGCCAATCTCCTAACTTGTCTGAGGAAAGGGATCCATTTCCTTCCCCTGGCATTTCCACCTGAGCAAGGCCAGGCAGTCTGCAACCCATCCTCTGTGCCCCCACCATCCAGCCTGCACCTTGGCACTGGTAAGGTTTGTTCAGCACTGTTATGTGATAAGGGTAATTTGTCACATGAAATTCTGTTATTTCAAAACATCTCATTGGAAATTGGAACAAATTCCCTCCGTCAACAAAAATCTGTAAATAAAAATGGGACTTTTTCCTATGCTTTTGTTGTTTAAACAGGAACTAACCATAGTATATCCAAGAGTCTATATCTTAGAGGTCAGACTGGAGCAGTGGTCTTCAGCCTTTTCCAATCTGTGCAATCCTGAAGTAGTTTCCTATAAACCCTTACACAGCAAGTGTAAGTCTCCCCCTTTGCTCATCTTTTTTGGCTCCTTTAAAAGTAGTCAGTGTTGTGTGTGTGTGAAATCACTGGACTATATAACCACAGAAATAACCTAAATAATTTTAAACTACTTTTTTTTAAAACTATGCGTAACTAAATGCCACCAAAATTATTCCAGAGTTAGTAAAACAATATTAACTTTCAAAACCACAAGAAACAAGAAGCCACATTTAAAAAATGGTTTGTAATAAAAGTGAAAATATTCTTGTTTGAAAGCGTCAGTACCAAACATCTTAATCAAATGATCAGAATTTTTTTCTTCCCCAGAAGAAAAAGTAGTATCAAATATGAAAGTTCCTTTGGGAAGCTGTTATTTTGATTAAACGCCACCTACTGACCAGAAAAACATCGTGCAGGAAAATTTTGAATGCAGCTTGGCTGAACACATGATCTCCACACTGGAAGGCACGTTAGTCTAATGAGATTGAGGAAGTCAAAAGGCTAAAGCAAAATATAATGGCATACCATTTCTCCCCCCTCCTGTACCTCAGATTAACGTTCTACTACAGGATACACAGGAATTCATTGTTTTCATAATCAACTCAAAAGTTGTCAAATGAAAGGATCATGATACAGAAATTCTGCGGGAAATTTTTTACAAATATTTACAAAACAGAAAGGTAGACTTTAACACATAGCACTTACCAGAAAATACCACTCTCAGGCACAGCCTCAGACAAAAGCACAAGATACAATTACATAAACACGCATTGACCAAGAGCTATTTTCTTGGAAGATTTACTTTTCTCACTTTCTGCAGAAGAAGCACCAAAACCTCTGCAGAGAATACCACTTTCTTAAGTTTCAGAAATTGGTCCTAGTTCCTGTTTAACACCCCTCTTTGTTCTCTGTTGCGTAGCTTGTATAGCCTGCAGCAACTCTCATCGTCATCTTAGAGGAAATAGGGAGCCTGAAGTTCAGGCTAAACAAATTAAGTAAAATCCTTGCAACACAAGTGTGAGAGCAGACATTTTTAACTCTGATGTGTCCCCTACTAACTACTATTACTTTTCCTTTTGCAGCTCCCAAGTCTATTTATAAAATCCTGCTCCTGTGACCTTGCTCTCCTATAAGCTGCACTCCCAGAAAGACTCTGCATGTGTCCAAGAAGGCTGCTTTCCCACAGTGATAACTACTCAGGTACCTTCAAATAGCTAATAGCATGCTTAACAAGCTGTCACACCCTATTCATGGCTAAGCCTGTCTTTTCTACAACTGTTCTTCTAGCTCTCTGAACTATACTCACGTATCTTCTCTAATTCCTTATTTACAAATCTAATACGCCAATTGCATTTGGTTGCTAGCTTTTGCCATGTCATAGAAAATTCTGGACAGAAGGAATGGGGACAAACTGATGAAAGCAGGAGTTTTGCTACCTGGTATGCTCCGGTTTAAAAAACAATTCTTGAAGCCAAGTAGCTTCCCTGGGGACTGTGGTTTCCTTTTTTCCTAGGAAAGGACTGCTTTAGGGTGTTCAGATGACTGTTCTAGGCTGGTAAATAAGAAAAATCTCCTTGATTCTACTTAACTTACAGCCAGATTCTACATCAGTGGGGGTTTTTTTGCACTAGGAACTTGACACCTATAAGGATACACAAAATTGCTGTTACTGCTCAGCAGAGAGGTCGTATTAGACTTGAAAATAAACCCTAGTGCTAAACATGTAGAAATACTTTGTTAAAGAAGCAGAGTAACAAGAAACAAATCATTGGCTGCGTGTTCATTTGCAAGCTCAGTGTATTCAGCAGAACTTGCAAGCACAGCTTTCAAATTTGAAGCAGAGGCTGCTATCACATGGAGTAAAGGAGGAACTGGTAAAAGAATGCAGTAGTTACCTTGCAGAGGGCTCACCACAAGAGGGAAGTGCAACAGGTTCCTCAGCGGCTAGGTGTCAGATAGCAATCCCTCTAATACCTTTCCAGGGCTGGAGACCTCAGAGCTGAGAACCCGGCCAATTCCTTCCTGCAAGGCTGCGTGTTAGGATGCCAGTTCGGACACAGGGTCTCCAGGGCTGGCGCTGCCTGGAAGAATTGCCTCTCTTTATGCAGGGAAATGTGAATGGCAGGCTTCACATGGAGGTCTAAGAAGGCTTATTCAATAATAAGAGTTCTTAAGCTGTTTAAAAACCAGATACCAGTCATGAGGTGAAACTTTAATTGTTTTGTATCTCAGCACATCAGCCACTACGCAACGCTTAGAGGATTGTGCAGATGCTCTAACTTGAAGGAAGCAGAAGTTGACCTTGTAGAAGTCTGGGACCAACATACATTCAGAATGTGATCTGCAAGGTTTGTGTCCTCTTAATGCCAACTAGGTAGCAAACTAGTACCAGAACCTGTATTCAGAACATTGGAAGCTATCAGTGCAAAAAAAAAAAAAAAAAAAAAAAAAAAAAGGTCAAAGTCAGTCCCATAGCTTGTGTTTTATTCTGCACAACTGGAGGAGCAGCTCAGAGAGGGGATCCATCTTAAAAGCTGTCATCTGTGCATTTAGGATAATACTTAGTGTAGCCATGCCAGGCTCCAGTGGTATTTTTATTTCTATTTAAAACCTTATCCTTTTTCATTCCCATTAAACTTTTTTTTTCTTAAATGAGAAGAGAATAAAGATGAAAAATTCAAACAGCCTGCCTTTGCTCCACACAGGCATTCCTGCCAGAAATATTCAGAGCTCTTCCTTTCCCATGCATGTATTTTGCCTATACAGACCATAAATACGAAACTGTATCTTACAGCCTTTTAGCCTCTGCCCCAGCTCCAGATGTTACCTAGTTTGCAGGTCTGAGCGGTAACATAGGCAGTCTTCATTCTGAATGAGCATCTTTTGCGTTGGCACCTTCCTCTCCGAGCGTCACCAGGTGGCAGTACAACAGAAGGGCTTTCAAGGTCTGCTGTTAACATCAGGCAGCAGAAATCATTAGAGCTGCAGGTACACACTTCATTTTCCTGTTATCATTGCAGCTTCTATTTCTTTTCCTCAGTCCATCTTAAATAATGAGACAGGAGAGTATCACAGCACAAACTGTAACGACTTACTTTCCTTTATATTTACTTTCAGCCATTTGAGCATTTATAGGGTTACATTTTCAGACTCCCACCAGCCTCTGGAATAGATGGGTTTCAGTTGGGCACCAAGCAAAAAAGCCACTTGGAAAACAGTGGTCGACTTTGACCCTCTCACTCTAGAGGCACAGATTATAAAGGTGTCAGCATGTAGCAGAGCAGATAAAAGATTGTTAATGAAGAATGGACCTTTCGGGGGAGGCATATTACCTGTAAACTTGGTCAGCTTTGACAAAGGAAAAGAAATAAGGGATATTTAATAGAAGAGGATTTTTTCCAATACTTCCAAAATTAAACTAGTTGATGTTTTGTTTTGAAAAGGCATTTTTCATTTAAACATTGAACAAAAAAAAATTAGTAAGGCTAAATAAAGCATAACATAAAACAGAATGTCCTGAGACAAATGTAATTTGTGGGGAGTTAATTTTTAAAGGGTTATTTGGGGATTTGGTGTGCTTTTTTTTTTAAATGCTAGTCATACAAGTTCAATAAACAGTTCGATTCTGTCTTTGTAAATCCAGTAATATAGAGCTTTTAGTACATGTTTTTTTCCCCAAGCTGTAAATTTGCTGCAGGAACAGTCTTGCTAAGGATTTAGGACAATGGGGGTTTTTTGGTGCTACAGATTTCTAATTTTCAAATGAAGTATCTCCACACAGACTCATTACATTGCAGCTGCTATGAGTGGACAACCTCCACAGGAGATCATATCTGAGAAAACATTTGTATAAATACACAGTTGGAATAGTTCAAAAAAAGTCTGCTCCACATATTAATATTGGCACAGGGAAAGGGAAGAAGTATTTATGGTCTTCCAGGAAACATGTATCCTTGTAAGCAAGATGTTGAGTATCAAAATTAGGACCACTTATTAGGATTGTATCTGGTCTAAAATGAATTTTTTAATTATTTTTTCCCCACTATCAAAATGCTGACATCATTATTTAAAAACAAAAATGCTTTTCACAGTTTTCTTTTACATTTTGATCCAAAAAATATTTACAGGAAGAAATTTTCAGGTCACATTTTTGCTTAAAAATAATATTACTTATATTAACCCCATTTTATTGGGTATTTTTCTTCCACACATATTGAAAAGTTTCTCAGAGAGGTCAGTACCACAGTCTCCATTTCACAGGCTGGAAACAGTGACATTAAGAATTGAAGTGACATACCCAGGGCCACATTGCCAGCCAGTGGCAGAGCCACAGCTATTGCCTGGGCCTCCAAAACCAATTTATTATTCATTAATAATTACAACTCTTAATTTCATTATTTTATCCCCCTCTGCTTTAAGTGATTTGAAACAGAAGAAAAATGGGTCAATCTTAAAATAACAGTACATTTGAAATTTTTAGTTCCCTTAATTTTTCACCTAGCCTTCAGTTTTCACCCTAGTTTCATTTGGAATCACATCTGCCTAAATGACTGTATTTTTCCCTGAGACAGCAGGAGGATATATGTTCCTGAGGATGCCAGCCTCAGCCCCCAGTGTCTAAAATATGCATGCAATGCTCTTTGGTGCCTGCCACTAAAAGAAAAAAATATCCCTTCTGCAGAGATAGCATTTAAGTTTTAAATAATGCATTTCTATATCTCCTCTATGAATCAAGGACCTCATTTCTTCTTGGTCTGTAGATGACCGATAGCATAAGTGACTTCCCAGGTTACCACATTTTAATGCAGTTGATTCATAAGGTCCTGCAGCTCCTGACTAAAGGATATATTGCTGCCAATGTTCTCAAAGGTACAGAAAAGGTCTGGGCTGTAGAGGAATAGGTGAACAAGGGAAAAAAATCAGTAATCTCTCAAGGCTTTCACATCCCACCTGTCCCAGGAACATCAGAGAAACTCAGACAAATTTTGTTGTGAGATCCAAGTGAGAGCAGACTGATGCCAAGATACAGCTGGAGGCATAACAGTGTAGATAATATAATTAGAGACCTGGGCTGGACAGCACAGTTCAGTAAGACTTGGTCATGTAGCTTCCTTTCAAGTTTGATGCTCTATGCTTTGCTTACATAATGCAAAATCTAACCAACATGAACTACTCAAATTCTGATCCAGCAGGTCAGTTAATCATGTATTTTGATGTGAAGCATGTGAGTAATCTCTCATGGTTTAAGTTAAGCCTTTAAATGTTTTTCTGTATTGGAATCAGGAAATTCAGTTCAGGGAAAATCAGAATTAATTTCATAGAGAATTTCTGAGAGAAGAACCATCCATTTGAAAGAGGCAACAATGAAGGGAAGACCTTCAGCTGCTATTTCCCTGATTTGACAGGTTTGATTTCAGTAGCAGCTCTGTTAGACCTGCAATGATCTGAAGGTAATAGTGAGGCAAGGGTTGGAGAGAAAAGTAGCATTTTGTTAGACCAACAGATAGAGCAGCAGAAAGCAGGCTTTCAGACTCACAAAAACATTGGACAGAAGGGACCTCTGGAGGTTACTTAGGCCAGCCTTCTCTTTGGACCAGAGCTAGCACCAAAACCAGACTAATCTAACCGTCTTGAAAACCTCTGAAGACTGAGAGCTCACCTGATCCATGGGTATTTGTCCCAGTGCTGCACCACTCTCCTGGTGAAAAAGTTTTTCCTAGGCTGCAGTCTGATTTTAAGCTGAAACTTGGGGCCATTGCCATTTGTTTTAGTATCTGCCACTACCAAGAAGTGTTTGGTTTCAGTCTTTGAAACTGTCCTTTGACAAGTTGTGGGTTGCTATTAGATCCCCCATTTGCCTCTTTACCAGATTAAGCAAGGCTGTCTCCCTCAATCCTTCCTTGTAGGTGATGTGCCGTTGTCCTCAACCATCTGAGTAGCCCTTATTCAGATACGAAACAGATTTCAAGTCAAGTACAATTTGGGAACAATTTATTTGTATTTTCTTTAATTACATTACTCAGTATTTTATCTGACTATGAGACACAAGTTGCAGTGTCATTTTCATTCTATTGAAGATTGGAAAAATATCTAGATCTTGTATGGAGCAGAAACAAATAATTCAAAGTCTCTGATCTGCTCTGGGGCATCTCCAGGAGATATTGCAAAGGTAAAAAGATTGCCATCTGCCTCATTAATAAAGTTATCATCTAGGTACAAATTTAAGATAGGCACTGAATGTCCATACAACTAGTATCCTTTCTGTATGTAATTTATCTGCTTACCCTGTGAAAGGCAATTGAGATGCCATACTTGGGGCCACCCTGTCTCAGTAATCCTATGTTTGCCTTCATTACTGAAGAAAACTTTGCTTGCAGACGTGTTGAGGAATACTGCAACAGCAAGACAATTTCTGGTATTTAAGGGGGCATATAATCTCCATTCCTGGAGTTGCCCTTGGTGTAATAAGGACAATACCACAAAAACTAGTACAGAACAGAAAATATACAAAGTTAAATAAGAACTAGGAACATGCTTTGTCTCACTGTTTATAAAGCTTAGAGAAGTCTAGAATCTGTGGATTTATAAGAGAATTATTGTTTTTAAGAAAGTTCTTACATTCATAATCTAAGTCTTGCCTGCCTCCAATGTATGAAGGTGCAACACAAAACAAAGTTGGAAATTTTTTTATCAGGTGATTCAGAATTGTCTAGGCTTTCTTTTGTCACCTCTTCAATTGCACTGCTTAATAACTTCTTGGAAGTCAGAAATTTCTGTTAAAGATTTTGCTTCTCATTAGTATTGTGCACACCCTCAACATGGTCAGAGACCACTGTTCATAGCAAAACCAGGAAGGGCACATCAACATCTGTTTGTCAAGTATAAACAAAAAGAGAAAGAAAATACCGAGTTAGGCTTTCTTTATCTACTATGAAGAATAACACACAATTCTCAAAGTACTTTTGCAGTTCACTTAAGTAAAATGCCTATTCTTACTCACAGGGCATTCTTCTGAATAAAGTCAAATGATTTTCAGGTGTTTGCTACACTAGTAGGAGAGATCTTGCAGGGGTAGAGGTACACTTTGTGCTTGTTCATCACTACAGAGGAGGAAAAAATTTAAAGCCATCTTTGGCTGCCAACAGTATTGCTACTTGTTAAGTTTCTTGCCTCACTGAAGTCCATGACAGCTGTATTATAGCCTTCTCTCAAGCTGTAGCTGCTCTCTAGGGATTCAATCTTATATCCTGAAATGAAAGATGAATTACTCCTGACCTATTCGTGGAACGTGACTAGATGGGAAGGGACAGTGACTGTAAGAGAATTATAAAGATACCCAGAAATTGCCTAGTTTAACTCTGCAAAGCATTCAGAATGATTCTTGTTTATAGTCTCCACCTTACCCCTCATTCCTGAATGTAATTCCATGAGATCATAGTTCTGTCCTCTGTCAATAGTCTTGATGCATTTGGCATATTCGCTGCCTCCTCCAGGAAGCTCAAGATGCCATTAGGCTTATGCATTTTCTTAATTTTCAGCCAAATCTAAAGAAATTATTCCATTTCTTATCTCTTGGCCTTAGACAATCCCTGAATTAAAGTTGCTCCAGAACTATTATTTTTTCTCAGAAATACCCTTGAGCTTGAGTTGTTTCCAGAGCTGCTCTAGGACATCTGCACAGCTTTCTCCACCCTACATCATCAGCTTACCTGGTACTGGAGAGGCCATCTCAAAAGGATAACAGCAATTTTCTCTTCATGGTCCAAGTATTTCTTGCTGTATTTCCTCAGACAGCAAATAAAACCACTGGTTACTGGCCCTTTTCACCTGGAAAACCAGGTGGCATTATCATCAAGATGTTTGAACTAGCAATCACTTAGCCTGGAAGCAAGGGTCACATCAAACTGAAATTCCTTGTGGTCATTAGATACTTGAAAAGTTGTCAATTTACTGTCCAATCTTCTTCAGCAGAATTCTCACAGTTCCTGTACACATAATTATTCTAGCTTGCCTTGCAAAGGCAATGCTGTTGCAGTTATTAATCTCAAAATGCACACCATAGTCCTTCTTGTTTCTTTGGACTCTTTTCCATCAACTCCATTCTATACCATTTGATAATAGATTGTAACCAAAGTTGTAATCTAAACAAACTGGATCTGGATTTCAATGGTGCCAGAGTCCAGGGTGATTAGATCTTGGGCTTTGATCCAGACCCATCTTGCTGATGAGCAGAGAAAATATATCAATCAACTAGTTACAACAAGTCCTTGGCCTGCATATGGAAGCAGAAGATGAGGAGGAAAAAAGGATATGCTGTGTAATAATTGGTAGGTAACAGCATGCTGTGTGTACAGCCTGGGGAAACAGAGATCCCTTCAATGCCCCCCACACAGATTCAGCAACTTCAGTGGCCCACGCACACTTCCGTCTCAAGCACCCAACATGTTTCATAGCCTCCAGCCATCAGCCTTGGCGCCAACAGATGAATCATATCTTCTGTGAGTGTCCCTGCTGCAATGACTTGTTATCATTAACATCCTCTGCATTAGACAGCACTTGCCAATCCCAGGTCTACAAAACACTGCATGGAGGTGGATGGGACCTGGGACTGAATACCTTGCTTGTGACCATGGGAAGGAGGCTATGCCTTCCTACTCTCCTTAAGTTTTCTAATCCCTAGGCCTTATTTCATTATGTGTACTTAGCAACCAATAGTAAACACTTATTATACACAGAAGAGTTCTTCCATATTCCAAACAGGCAGCAGATAATTAATGAGCATATTTATTTTTAGAGTCACATAAGAGACAGATAGTAGTAGCACTTCTCTAGTCCTTGGTTAGTCAGCTGATTTCTATTTTCTAGCCTTGTAGATACTTACTGCTCTATCATAGACTGCCATTCTGAATTTAAACAAGCAGAAAGATATAATCATGAGAGCAGTGGTTTCCAACAACTGGTACACACCTTAACATTGCTATCTCAAGCCCTCAAAAATGCCCCTCTTGCCTCAGATAATTCAGTCATAAAAGTCTTATTAACTGCAGCCCAGCAGCTTCTGAAGTCTCTTCAAGAAGCCTGCTAAATTGAGCCACCTTTAGCCTAGTTCTGGAATGGGACAATCAGCAATAGCCATTCACTCCCTAAAGGAAAGGGAGGAATGGCACAGCAGGATATGACACAGTCCCTACAGTACTTAAGTGAAATAAAAAAAAAAAGACTTAGAAGTGATGGTCAGATTCAACCTGGAGTCCAGATTGTCAAACATGTTCATGGTAATGAAGCAAGTCCAGAGTAAAGCCAGGAAAACCACTCACAACTCATAGTCAGAATTAGGTTGGATTAAGGTTACCAGTATCAGAAACAATCCAGCAACTACTAGGTAGATCTGCAGCAGCAAGGTGTCCGTAAGGTCAAGCTGAGAAAACAATCCATAGATCACAATCCAGACCCATACATCAGTAAGGCTGAGCTAGAAATCAATACTCCTACAAGATAGCTCAGGCTAGGAGTAAAGCTGCAAGCCTGGGCTTAAATGGAGTTCCTGAGCCTGTGAGCAGAGGATGTGGGTGGTGGCCAGGTGAGGCTGGTTAGGGCTGTTAAGGCTATTAATGTACTTCAGGGCCACAATATAAGTTTTTGTAGTCTTTGCAGAGTGTGCTCAGATGTATGAATAATTATTACTTGCTATGGCTTTATTGTAACTCCTTTCGTACTTCTATGAAAGAATTTTTCTGGTATCATAACCCTTGGCTTCAATAGCAAGGATACAGGTGAGTTGTGTTCTGAAGCAGCAGGCAGGCATTACTCAGAATTGTTGTTGCAAGGACTTGGTCTAAAGCTCAGTACACAACTTCAGGTAGTCTCTTGCTGGGGAGGCTACCCAGATGCCTCTTCTAGTATTTCTCTCTAAATTCTCTAATCAGAGTATTTTCAAACTTTCCTCAAGGATACCTTTGCTAGGTGAGAGGGGAGAACTGCTGTTACTGAACTGTATCTCTGTTTTCCTCAGTTCTACAACCCCTGTGCTTACCAGCTTTTATTTAGCAATGAAATATGGGGCTAATATATCCCTGGCTGGGCTAAACCAGTATCCCTTTTTTCTACTGTGTGACTGCATATTCAGGGAGTGACCTGATGCAAACACAGTGAAAGTAAAAGATTATTCCTTCATTTTTCACATCTTTACAATCCTTTCCTTTAAGTAAAATTATTGCACTGAAATAATTGTACCTAGATGAACTGCCAGATGGGCTTCACTATACTTAAATTATGTACTCCTCAGATTGTTATTACTGTCCTTCACAAGCAATTAAATTTGTCAATACCATTGTCATTGGGAAGCAGCATCTGAGTCAGAAAAAAACTTGATGTAGGGAGAATAAGCTAAATCAGCCATTATTCAACCTTTTTTCCCCTCCTGCATCACTACAGACTAGTCTGAGCTCTGTCACTATAAAAAGTGACAGAGTGGCTTTTTATATAGAAAGGTATATGTTCAAAAAGCTTTTTGCCAGGTATGTGTGTTGAAGGGGCAGCTGGCAGTGGTGTGGGATAGATGCAGGTGAAGAGTTGACTTGAGCTATAGATAAAGTGTATTCCCAGCCCTGCTCTGTGGGCAGGGACTCTGTGGGATGTGATTCTGTAGGGTTGGTACAGCTGAGGAGCACACACTCTGAGAAACTAGCTGCGGGATGGAATGGGGCACAGTTCAGTACACAAGTTTCAGGGATTAAACATTTCTGTAGGGTCTGGTTCCTTCTACATATTTGCTGCCTTCCTATTGGGCCTATTTTCAGTGTTTCTTTCAGGAAGTATTTCTTTAAATGGTCAGAGCAAAGTACTGCAGCCAGCATGGAACTATTTGCTGGAGGCACTTGGGTTTTTTCTCTCTCAGATGGCTTTTTTTATATCTTTTTTTTTCCCCTGACAAATAGTTTATTTTCCCCAGAGAGTATATCTGAGAAATTCAGGTCTGTATTTATTGTGTTTAAGCTGGGGAAAGAAATGGGAAATTTCCAACTTTAAAAAAATTATTTAAATGATATTTCTGTTTTGAAAATTGCTTTAAGAAGGGCTGAAAAATGTTTAAGTCAAAGCAAAACATTTCAAACAGGATAAAATTGAATACTTCTGTTTACACCAAGTACTTTTTTATTTACCAAAAAAACCTTCAGAGTTAGCATTTAGTGTGGAACTTGGCTATTATTTGTTTGAATGTTTTCATTTTACCTATGAACATGATAATTATTTGTACAGGTCCCTATATAAAGTCTTTCTCCAGAGTGGAAATCAAGCTTTCATGGGCAGTGACTTAGCAGGATGAAGTGTCCCACATTTCCCATGAGGTTAAAAGTTCACTTAACTTTATCTAGTCATGTTTTACTGTACACACAGTTGGCTTCCTGCTCAAACTGCAAAATGATGTGTATAAACAGCATCAAGGCAGACAAGAAATGCTAAAAATATGGAGAGAGAAAGAGTTCTGTTAAATGGTTGGTAGGAATGACTTTTTGATCCAGGAACTGAGGTGGGCAGAAAGGCAGAAGCATAACTTCCCTCTGCTGATGCTCTTGCTGGTTATCTACAGTATCAGGACACTTGCTGAGCTTGTTGTCCAAGGGATCACCAGTTAGCTACTCTTCACTGTGCTGAACCCCAGCTAATACAGATGATTAGTGGGGAGATAACTGCAGGAGCTTTTGTATTCAGAACCGAGACAACAGTTCAGATCCCACTTCTAGTGTCATTTACAAGTGTGTAAATCTGAGACAGCCACCATGAACTCAAAGATTTACAATAACTTCTAAGCAGCTAGTTCCACCTAGCAGCTAAAGCAGCTAAAGGTCCAGAACATCTTAGCCATTGCTGCAGCCTGCACCTTGAGAAGTACAGCCTCTGTAAAGGGCCAGGGAAACTCTTCCACTATTGGAGGTATGACTTGATGGCCAGTATTCAGTATCCAAGATATGATGGATTTTCTTGGCAGAGGAGGAAGCTGCCTATCTCGGATGCTTTGTGTCAATGCAACTCAGCAATACAAACCTGCAGGGTAATACTGCAGGGCATGCACGTTGCCAGGGGAATTTTTACCCCCTTTTCTATGCTGCAGAAGGACCTGCTAGGCAGATGGGGATGATGAAGGAGGTTGTGCTAAGAGCAGCTCAGGGGCAGGATGTGTCAATTACTCAAATTCAATTTTCATTCAAGTATCTCTCTATAGTTTATAGATACCATTTAATAGTACCTAACTATTTCAATAAATGTTTGTCCTTCGCCCCCCCATTTACTGACTGCAGACTTTGTCTTTCTCCTTAGCAAGAAGTACAAATAAAAATGATGGGTGCTGAGAGGGAATGACGGCATTCCCCTGAGCCCATCCCGCCAGGCTGACAGTGCAGGCAAGAGAGATTTTTCTTCCTTGCAGAGAGCAGTGGGTCGTTCGTCTCAGCTCCCCGGCTCTCACCGAATACCTCCCCAGGAGGGATGCAGCCCCTGGGCGCTCCCCGCATGCAGTGCTCAGCAGGCAGCCCAGCACGCCGCTGCCTTCTGGACCAGCGCACTTAGTATTTCTTCTAAAGCACAACCTTATCAGATGCGCAAGCTTCTCGGCGTGTGCTTTGTGCCCTTTTTTCCCCGCTGCCTCGGGCTTGGAGAGATTCAGCTCCTGATCTGATCTTTGTCGAGTCAAAGCGTCTGTTGAGCGCGACGTGAGGAAGATGCAGAGGGGGGAGTGCGGGATCAGCGCTGCTCCCTGAAAGAGGCATATTAATATCACTGATGCACGGCCAATTAGCAGAAGGAGCCAGGTCCAGCCCTCGTGTCTGCGCGCTAGTGATTTATCGACAATACTTAATGCCTAGTTTGGATGGGAATTAATTCGAGGCCGGATAAATAATGCATTAGGGTTTATTTAGCCCCATTTGAAGCGTTGCCCCTGAGCCAGAGCTGGAAGTGAAGTGGCGTTTGAGCGGAGAGCGGCGGGCGCGGCGATGCGCGGGGCGGCGGCCGGGGCTGGGGCTGGGGCTTGTGCCGGCCGCTGAGGCTGCCGCCGGCCGCTGAGGCTGCCGGCAGTGGCGCGCCCAGCCGGGAGCATGCTGAGCCCCAAGATCAGGCAGGCCAGGAGAGGTGAGTGTGCCTTCCCGTGCGCCTCGCATTGTGGGGAAGGGGACCGTCTGCTGGCACGGGGAGACTTCCCGGCGGTGGCGGAGAGCCGCTACCCCGGTCCGCGGAGTGTCTCCCGAGCTGCAGTGGCCGCCCCCCGGCAGAGGGAGGGTGCTGCCTCGCTGGCCGAAGCCGGCCCTGGGGAGGGCAGCGGGAGTGAGTGGCGCTTGCAAAGGCTCGGGAAGAATGAAGCGTAGGAGGGGACCCGTGCTTGTGTTCACCAACGTTGCCTGCAATGTTGGGGCAGAGCAGCAAGGATAATTCAAAAATTGTACTCTCTCTTGGGACTCGATGGAGCCTTTGCACCCCTGCGGTGGTTGCTAACGCTGTGTTTCTAATGCTGTAATTCATTATAACAGCTGGAGACAGTTGTGATAAGTTTACCTGCAGCATCCTGGAGAAGCAGTTTGCTGTAGCACGTTATCCCTCCAGGGCTGGAAGCAGGAGGTGGGGAAAGTCGTTCAGTGTGAGCTGTGGGTAAGACAAAGGAAGGAAAATCTGCCCTGGTTTTGCAACAGCTGCTTTGAGCAGCTGGTTCAGACCTGCAAGGTGTACTGTGTAGTGTTTGTGAAGCTATCAGCTGGGGTTGGGCACAGCCGGTCTCTCCACTCCAGCTCACCGGGAGAAGATGCTCTGGCAGGGGATGTATTGTGTGATCTCCTGCTGCGGCACCAGTTCCTCATTTGACATGGCATTTGTTGAGCATCGTTGTTATTCGCAGCCTAATGACAGTCTCAGGGGGATATCTTCCTGCCCATCGGAAACAGAGGCTAGATTAATGTCATTTAGGATCAAAAGCAGATGCAGTCAGAAGAGTATGTAAAGATTAGGTTTTCTTCAGCCATGCCAGCATTATAAAACAGGAAAGTGTCACTGTTTCTAGCTGCTGTGATTCCGAGACAGATACTTCCAGCCAAATGTCATTTTGCATCATATATAAAAAAGCAGTATTATATGCTGAACAGTCCTTAAAATACCAAGAGCCCTTTAAATAACTGTTAGCATCTTGGAAGGAACAAGCTTCCTGCCATCTGGAGGTGTCAGGATCAGATATATCCAGCCTCACCCACAGTAAAGTCATATGTACTTATTTTTTAGTTACACAATTTTGTAGAAGCTCAGCAAGTCTTTTGTAGGTGCTGTCTCTTGGCCATCCCCCTTCTAAGGAGGTGTCTAATCTTCCAGTCTTTAATATATTTGTTATCTAGCATTCCTGTGTGCTATTATAGCTCCGGTGAGACAAGCTAAATGATGCAACTAGAGTGGTACAGGAAGTCTGTGTCAGAGCAAGGAACACAGAGTTTTGCAACTGCATGCCTGCCATTCTTCCACCTTCAATTCATCTGGAGGAGACTAAGTTGTATATGAATATGTATTAAAATCTAGTTATGGGACAGATATTATTCTAGATCCTTGTGGGCTACTGATGCTTGGGGGACAAACCATGGTGTACTTTTGTGATTCAATTTCAGTTTATAGCAGTATATGTCATTCTCTCAGGGTTTATTCTGCTTGGTTCATTAACTGTGCAGTGGCAGGTTTATTTCTGAGTGAATTTAGAACTCATGAAGAGAACTGGTCTGATGGCTTTTGAAAGTTCAGGAACTTTTCTACTTTCCTATTGATGCAAAGCACTAGTAACCTTTTACAAAGGTTACCAAGTAGGGTCTAATCCTGCAAGGTTCTTCTATAGTTCTTGTTCACAGGAGCTGTAAACAGGCAGTGACGAAGATGCTGAATTCTTCTTGAAGGTAAGCGTGCCACCTTGCAGGACTGAGCTGAATGTGAAATGATAGTTCATGTGCCCTGGACTCTCAGTTGGGATTGCTAATGAAGGTTCAGGTGGTAAATGGTGGGCAAGCAAAGTATTGAGAGGGCTGTGAGAATCTGTTGCTGACAGCCTTGACAAGGCCAGCAGATCTGCAAGATGCTGCGTGAGCTTGGCTGATTTCTCAGAGTAGTGGCTGTTAGCTCTGCCATTGAGGACTTACTTGTGTAAGGGAGGCAGCATGACTGCTCTGAGCAGAGAGAATGAAGAGAAGGGACAAGGAAGAATACTCTGGGTACAGCCTGTGGTTTCACTTGAGTGTGATAGGAGGCAGCAATAAAGCTGAACCTAGGGATGTTCATGTATTTGGTGAAGATTTCCTGTGGCTGATCTACTCAAACCACTTTGTGTGTGTGACCAGCTCTTTGCTTCAGGCTCCCTGCATCTGTGCAAACAGGAATGCTTCATCAGCTCCCCTTGTATTGCCAAATCTCTGCTGAGAATGTACCTTTAAACCTTCACTTGAGATGTCTGATGCTGTCATTTTTGTTTGACTTGTGGATGGTCCTTAAGAAAGCTCCTGGGTTTAAAGATATTCAGGCTTTTGAAAATGCTGAGTCTGGACTTGAGCCTGACATGTGGGGTCTAGTTCTTAATATCTGTGAAAGGTATGGTAGAGAACAGAGATAATTTGCCTTACTAGAGGCAACTGCTACTAGAGGTAACTGTCAAGTGTAATGCAATCCTTGCCGTTCCATCAGCAAGTTCGCATCTGTAACTCAGGAACATGCATTCAGAGGTACATTATGTTTTCATAAGACCTAGGAAGGTGTAAAATCTCACAGACTGAAAATCTTAATGTGCATAAATGGGCCTTCTGGAAAATCATTCATCCTGGCTAGGCCTGAATGGATTTTGTATTATTTTTTCATCTACAGAGTTTTATGTACAGTAATTGGTGGAGTCTAGGATTCTGAAATAAGTGACTGCAATGGAAAACATCTATTTTCACATTCTTTCTTTGTGATGGGGCATAGAAATACTGCCTTCCGGAGTGGAGGCAAGAGAACTTTCAGTATGGAGAGCAGGGAAAGCAGTTTTCAAATTACATCCTTCAGTCTCAAGGAATGCATTTTTGTTTCATTATTTTTAAGAGATTAAAAAAAAAAAAGAAACAAAAAGGTTTGAAAAATCTCAGGCTATATCTGCCCAGTTGCATTTAAATGTGCTAGGAAATAGAAGCTGGACTGAGTACAAGCTTGTGTATTTGGTTTTTAGTAAGTAGTGTGTTGGGATTGTACTCCATAGCAAGAGAGTTAGCTTGCTGACATGATAGATTCTTTACACTATTCCTCTTTTCAGCACAGTCTGTCTCCGTTGTATAGGTACTAAGAATAAACCTTCTCTCCTTACTGGAATTTTGTACTAATGGATGTCTGACATTACAGAATTGTCTGCACCTCTTTGACCTATTATTTGTTTGGTGGCATTCTCAAACATGTTACGGTAAGTTGAAAATTTTCTTCACAGTCAAAATAATTAAATGTTTGTTTGTTTGTTTAATTAAAACTTAGAGCCTGGAAAAAGTGACAGGAGACACTTTGGCTAGCTAGCCTGCTGCAGATGAACTGGTTTTACCTCAGGTACCCTTCAGTATGGCTGTAGTAGAAAGGAGTTATTTCCCTCTCTCTTTTTTCCTTCTCTGAAACTTGTCATAATTCAATTTTAATGAAAAGTGGGCTTTAGCATACTTAAAACATTTCTAAGGATGGTGTATAATAATGCTGCCAAGGGGGACTTTAGAGGGTAAAGTACTATTATAGACCTCTGAGAGTGTGCACATTTACAATGTAAGCTTCATGTGCTTGCAGTGAGGACAGCTAGGTTTTAATATTCAATGCCTTTGCAATGGTGTCATTGTATTTTTAATGAAAGTGCTGTGTCTTTGATTACAGGAGCATGAATACCCTATATTTAAACTGTTTTCTTCTGGCAGTAAGGATACTTGATTGCATGATTTCTCTATCAATCTCTGTCCTAAAAATTTTTGAGCTGCTTGTCTAAATCAAACCAGATTTGAAAGCAGAAAAGGAGTGTCAAAATGTATTTGACTCCTATAAACTCAAAGAAAATTGGTGGTAGAACTGAGGAAAGATAACCATATCTGTAGACCTAGGGAAAACTGTCACATAGTACTCAACAGAAACATATGTTCTGAAAGATAATGCCTGACTGACCATCCAAAAGACACATATTGGCTGTCCTTTAAGATCACACATATATTCAAGTCAGCCAAAAAGCAAAGCAATGTAGGAATGTACTGGGTTGTTGGGGACATGAGAGGAACCAAGTATTTGAGGAAGATCAAGAGACAGCACTATGCAAGTTTGAAGAACATGTAGAGGAATTGAAGAACATGTAGAGGAATTGCGGTTTGTGTGGTACAAGAATATAAGGCAGTAATCAGTGGAAATCCAGACTTCATTAATTCTGCAGCATATTATTATTATTAATTCTGAAATTTAATATTTAATACAAAAGCAAATGACAGTTATGAGCATTACAGTAGTACACTTTGGAATCTACATTAGCGTTTTAGGGTTAGAAGTAGGCTTTTGAAACAAATCTAATTCTAATTTACTGCGCTTTGGTTATATCATGAAGCAGTCTCAGAATAAACAAACTGGAATTCCTTTTACATTAAACTAGGTGGGAAGATATTTTCAGGAGTGCACCTAATGCTCTCCAGCTACTAATGGGTATTCAGGCCGTAGGATCGGAATAGAACTAGTCCAAAACAGAGCCCCCTGAAATGCATATGTAGCATGGATATTAGTTCACTGCCATTAACTAACAGATCCACTCCTAATGATCTGCACTATTTGCTAATCTAGACCTCTCCAAAGTTGTCAAGGAGTCACAACACATTTTGTATTCAGAACTGAGAATTTTATGTTAATCCATTACTTGGCCGATCAACAATTCACTACCATAGTATCTCAGAACTTAATAATTAAAAATGTATTTACCTTTGCACATGCCACATCTCACAGGTAACATCTACATTCTGTGGATTTAGGAAACACTGTAGGCCACATAAGAAGTCCAAGGCAGAGACAGGACTTGAAACAAGTTTCCTAAAGTTTAGTGTATATGAAAAAATACTGGATTATCCTTCCTTCTTATTCAACAGCTTTTCACTGGCCATTTTCTGTCATTAGAACACATCTGACTCCATAAGAACTCACCAGTTAAGAACAGCTTAGACAGATAAATGCAACCCTGCAACTTTATTTCTTGAGTAAATTGAGGGCATCAGCATAATAGGATGAACCCACTGCTATGAAATTGTGGGGGATGCCTCCAGGAACTTTTTTCCTGTACCAGAAACATAGGGTGATGGGGGTCATCCCTCTAAGGATTTCTTGTCTAAAGGAAATGACATTATTAATCACTTCTTCAAGACATTCTTAATCACAGCAGAAGGCTATCAACCAGTCATGGCTTTGAGGAGTTCTCATCTATCCTGACTTTGCCAGGCTCAGGAATGAGCTTTGATAATGATGAATGACATCTAAGGAAACATGAATTAGGCATTTTTAGACTAGTGAAGGTTACCTCTGACTCTGTTAGAAGATGCTGCTTGTTCAGATTCATATTTGACCTGGCCAGTTGATAATTCTTCAGTATCACTGATGCACTTTAGGTTCCAGGAGTTGGCCTTCATCTAAGAGGCAACCACACAACCCCAGAGCAGGACAGTCTGTGCAACAGGCAGAGCCGAGATGAAGCCCAGCAAGGGAACAAAAAACAGTGCTTAAAGGAGATTTTAACAAAAAGGAGGAAAAGAAACAGTGTGCAACTCAGTTTGTGAAAAAGGACATAGCAGAGAGAAGAAATTAGGAACAGCAAAATAAATACATTTCATAGAGACCCAGAGGCAGCCAAACACTCCTAAATGCACTCAGACTTCCCTGTTCACCAAGGCACCAACCCTCCAGCTTCTGGCTGTTCTCCGAGTCCTCCACAGAGAGGCGGCAATCCTGCTGCCCCATGCACAACAGGACTTCGCTGGTGTGTTTCTATTTTATTCTGGTGTTAGGGGAGAACTGGTGGTACCTTCCCCTTCAGCTCCAGCCATATCAATGAATTCTCTCAGCAGAGGCCAGCACCATGTTGCTAGAACAATTCCTGGACCTCGGAGACTGCTCAGTGCAGACAGCTCCTCAGGCTGTATGGCCTTCAAAATGATGCTGTCTGAAGAACCTTTCCCCTGGTCAGTGAAAGGCAGAAAAGGGGAACGCTCCCACATGTCTAGTCCCCCACACCAAACCACAACTTAGCACCTGCAGCCTCTTAGCTCTGCAAAAAGGAGCACCAATGCGTCCACAGCCCCACGCTGCAGCTCTGGTTTCAGGGGCTGATGATGCATGTAGCTATCCCAGAGCATGTGGGAGGCCAGCACCTTGGCACCTCAGCTTACCAGGGAACTAATAACACCCAGCTTCTTGCTCCTGGAATCAAAGTAAACAGCCCTGGAGCTGTAAACTCCTCCAAACACTTCCTGCAGCCGCCCCCCCAGCCCACCAACATTGCTGGGAGCACACGGGGCAGGGAGCAATCAGTGTGACTAGTTGCAGCTGGCATAGCAGAGCCACCAGTAATCATGAGCCCAACTGCAAGGGGGAGGTTCACTACCCCCCTTCCTCAAATTAATGTTTCTTTAAGGCAGGAGAGGCAATTTCACGAGCTCTTCTCTAGAAAGGTATGTGGGTAAAAGGCTAGTGTGAAGTGCTGGTAAATATGATTTGGTTTATGGCTCATTGTGAGCTGGTGGAGGAAGGAGTCTGTGAGGCACTGGGGAGGAGGAGGAGGAGGAGGTGGCAGCGGCGGCGGCCCTACCTGTGGTGTGCATCTGAGTTTTGTCTTTTTGCTTTGGAGAAATGTGAGATAAATCTGTTGCATTGAGTTTAAAATCCTGAGGCTGTGGAGGGAGGCTTTGGGGCTGGAGCTGCTGCACTGCTAGATTAACTGCCCTGAAGGCAGCAGGAGGGAATAAGCCTGGACTAGAGAGTGAAGTATGGAGGAGAAGTGAACAAGTATGGAGCTGGGTGTCCCTTCTCACTGTGTGCAGCCCTACAGAGGTGAATGAAGCAGGGAATTACTTCTGCCCCCTTGGTACCAGGTCAGTCTCCTGGCGCTGTGCCGCTTTGGTGCAGGGCCGTGCGGCAGTAAGCTGCATTATCAGCTGTGTGCTGTGATTACTTTGTCTCTGTTGTCTTGATTCAGTGGCCATGTGCATGTACAGAAAAGGTCAATAGAGCTATATTTTTGGGATTCCTCCAGAGTCAGGTTCAGGCTCCCACTCTTGCTTTGTGGTGTGTCCTATGAAGAAGGACCTGGGCTATTCAAAGGTGTAATCCTCTCATCTCTGTAAAGATGCTTCTGTCTTTCCACATAGGATTCACGGTGTGTACTGAAGTAAGTGCTGCTTTTGGCAGTAGTAGCTTTCTGTCCCTGCCTGAAGGCTCTCCTCAGGAAAAGCCCTGAAAATTTCTCAGGCAGGTGCCAGTTAAGCATAGGCAATCTGAACTCAAAATAATGAGCCATGGCCTCACCTCCTTGAGAAAGAATAGTAATGCAGCTCAATGGGTACTGCTGGGGAGAGAATGTGTGGTGAGGGAATTAAATGAAAAAGCCATACGCTTTCTAATTACTTTTAAAACACACACTGAGTGAGTACAGGGTGAAACTGGCAGGGTTGTGAAGAGCACAGTGGGAGCACAATGAATGCTAGTACCTCTCTCCTGAGAGGATGGTCACCTGCTACTTTTAGTGCCTAGGTAAATGTATTATCTTCACTGCAAGGTTACTACCAGAATGACTTTTTTCCTTGCTGGCTTTCCTTTTACTGTCATGGTAGCTGATAGGCAAGCACAGCAGCACAAACAGCTTAATTTTTCTCCAGCTCCCTGCATTATGGGCAGAGGTAGTTTGTGGCAATGATAAAGGCACTTGCACACTGTGGTGGGAAGGGGAAGTCCCTTGATGAGGCTGCAGTATGAGCCATCTGGTGAGCTGGAAGAGGAAAGGATCTGTGCCTAGACTCTGCCCAGGCCTGTGTGTGTTTAAGGTATTTAAAACTGACATGGGGGAGAGAAGCTGCTGCTGACAGTCCTTCTAATGTGCGTTCCCTCCACAGAGCTTTTCTGCGTGTCCCTCACGCCCAAAAGGCAGTAAATTGATCTTTATGAAGAGCTAAAGAGAGGAGATACTGGTTCTTTGCTGCAGTTGAAAAAAGTTACTTGTAATATCCTTCCTCTTAAATGCAGGTGTTAAGAATTATTTATGCTTCAGTAAGATAGTCATCCTGTGAACTGGTATTGAAGTTTAAAGAATAAACCTATGGTATAAGGAGCTAAATGACAAGGAAGCTGTATACGTTGGTTCCAAGGTGAGAACTGATTCTGTTGCAGGGGAAAGGATTGGGTTGATTATGATCTCTTTGGAAGAACTGTAGGCACAGGGCTAATGTTTATTCCTGTGCAGGCCTCCAGTTCAGGAGGAGCTACTCTTACCTTATTAACAAGTGATGTCTTGTTACAAAACTTATAGCCAAATAATCTAAGTTGGGTACTTAGGTTCAGAGTATGAATTAATGTAGGAGTAAGAATTTCTGGATTTCTTCTACCTTTGTCCCCCAAATCAATAACCCTGGTAGTAAGGCAAGTCACTTAGCCACCTGTTGTACAGAGAAGGAAGCGGGCTTTGTTTGCACATTGAAAATAGGTACCACAAATGTTGAAACAGGCACATTGAACTGTTGGCTCAATGCTGTGCCCTGAGAAGTAGGGTAGGAATTAATACCTTCCTGATGTTTGGATGAGGGAAACGAGAAATATAATGTTATGGCTGAATTCAGGGAGGTTAATTGTTGAAAGTGGCTGGGACATGATATCACTTCAGTCTTATAGCCAGTTGCTGTTAAAGGCCTTGACAAAGTTTTCTGTACTCTTGATTATTTTTACAGTCCAGAATAATTTTGGGAAGTGATATCCCATGGAGTGTGGTGGATAAGAGTCTTTGGTGCTCATAACATCAGTGTAAGGTACCAGTGATGCTGGCAGCCACTGCAATATCTAAATAATATGGACCATGTGCTTGGCATGGCACAGACATTAGTATTTATTATAAACACATGGGTGACTGGAGAGCCTATGACTAGGCTGAGTTTTTATGCTGCAGTGAACCTGTGTTTGTGCTGCATCTGTAGTGCTGAAGAGCTGCAGTCTTGACCAGGGCTCCGCAGTATTTGGTGCTGTATGAGCTCAGGGTACAATCCCAGCTCCAATCTGCATGTTATTGTAGTCAGCAGTTTTTTGTCTGCTCCTCAGTCCACTGTGGATGGGAAAGCAATTAAAAATTAAGTCTCAAAGTCATACCCGGAGGGAGGATTACAAGAGGCTTTTGTTGACTGCAGGGGGAGTACAAGGTATTCATTCAGTCTTCCTTCTGTGACTTGATTTGACCCACTAAAATAGGAAAAAGAAAAAAAATAATCTGAGATAACTTTCTGTCATTCTAGTGGGTAACTATTCTTATAAGAAGGTCTCATATTGTCAGCGAAGTGTAGGAATGTAAGGCTGGGTGTATCAGAAGAGGGAAAGAGAATTGTGGGTGTAGGGAGAAGGGAGTAAGACTTCCCCCTTCTGGCAGCAGTGAGCTGTAGCTCAGCGTGGTTGCCCATGGAACTACAGAGCATTGCCAGCAGCAGAGATGCCTTCAGCAGTGCTTGTCAAGTCGGCAGTTCTAACCAACCAGATGATGAAGATGTACAGCTTTCAAGAGATTCTGCCAAGGTCAGTGGCAGTGGAGACCTAGTGCTTGGGTTTTCTAGATAGTTTTGTAGTCCACTGTGTGTGACAAGCGTGCGTGCTTTAAAGCAAAGCACCAAATGGCTATAACCTAAGTGCTGATCTGTCCTCTGAATAATCTGCAGTGGATCTAGTTGGGAAGCACCAGAGGATGGTGTAGATAAAGGGACCTGAAAATTAAAATACAGTCTTTTTCTGGGAGCGGGTTTCTGTACTTGGGCTGCCTATCAACATGCTCTATAACTCTGATTTTGCAATAACAAAGGGTGCAGTAGTTGCATTTGGGGCTCTGACCTCCTGGTTACAGAGTTTACTCATGATCAGCCAGAAAGAGAGGTAAGAATACCCTTGATTCCCACCCCTGACTTCCCCTGCTGGAAAAAGAGTAGAAAATATTGGATCTCTCTTACTAATGAAGCTGACCTGAGCCTGCTGTCTATTGGTGTAGATAAGCATAAACCTATAATGGACTGGCCCTCCAGCTTCTATGTGTCTCTTTCAGTACTTTATCAAATAAATGAAGCATGCGAGCATTAGTTGAGTGACTAGTGTTCAATTCATGGCAGGAGCTTGTAGGTCTCTAACTTTGCCTTAGGAATACAGAGTATTATCTTATTGTTCCTTGCCTTTGGTGTTGATATTCATTGGCTTGGAGAAAGCTCTGCTAAATGGCATGCTTAAAATATGACCTGCAGCGAGCTATGTAAATCTACTTCATCCTCCCATTTCTAGGAGGGAGATGAAGCCACTGTTGGTAAAGAAAAGTTGAGAGCATGATGAAGGCAAATTTGAATGGTTGTGCTCTAATGTATTTTGTGCACTCTGTCGTAGAGAAGCTAACTTGTACTGCTGCATGAGTTTGGGGTTTTTGCTGTAGGAAAGTGGCTGATACTGAAAGGTAGCATAAGCATTGCACCCCTCAGTGTGATAGCATCTATTGAGAAATAAAGAGCCAGTAGTTAGGGTGCTAAATGGATTATGTCTTTATTCCTTGTCTTATCCCAGACTTTTTTGCAATAGTTTTTCTTATCTGTTCTGTATGCGTGTTTATTCACACTGTACAGATGCAGCCATGCTGCTGCTTCAGATACACTGGGAGCAATAAAACTAGAGATGGGAACAGCTAGGTTCAACAGCTAAGACTTACTCTTCAATGAAAAAAGTAATTATAATTATTAGTCCCTACTATTATGGTATCTAAAAGCATCACTATCTACTGTCAGTTCTACCAAGAGCGTGCCTCTGTCCTTAGCCTAATTGAATCCTGTCCACTGCCTTCATCAGGAGTGGTTTGGGCTGTCTACATAAGTATCCATTTTGGTTTGGATCAATGGCATATTTTTGAAGCAGATCTCCTGACCTTTCCTACCTACTGTGCTTTGGTTGGTGTTTTAGTATAGTCTTGGATTACTTCTGAATGAAAATGTGCTCTATGTGCACTATGCCTCCATGGTCAATCCAAATAAAATGCCTGAATTAAGTGTTGTGTGGATGGTGAGTCTGTGGTAACAGCTGTTCCTTCATATTTGTTCTACCCTACACCTAGCATGCTCTACTACTTAGTAATATAGACTTAACCAAATTTCCCAGTTCTGCATAGAAGGCGCAGGCTACTTCCTCTGAATACTGACAGTTCTCAGTGATTTCCCACAATTCATTGTCTTTTTTAGAATGAAATATTTCACTTTACCAGGTAGTAAATCAGTAGGTCAGTTTGTTGTAGCAGAGAGAATCAAGCCATCACCCTTCTATCTTGGCACTTATCCATGATCTAATGCTAGTAGTTTGATAAGACTGGCTTTGTGTATTTGTAGGGCACTCTTGTGAACAGCTGTTGGCAGGTTACCTGTGGAATTTAAGGCTGATTCATCTACAGATGCCAAAACCCCCACATATCCCCACAAGCTGGGGCAGTTATTCAAATCCTTTTGAAAATAAAAGGTTGAACTCTTTATATGACTATTCTGTGGAGTTGAGACCTGCTAGCCTTCTTCCTGCTAGTGACAGCAAAATAAGTTTGGGACTTCTTTGTACAATAGGTCAAAGGTCACCAGAGGTCAGTGGTGTCTCAGAGCTGAGTGAAATATCAACCAACACAGCAGTGTTACCTATATGATAGCAGTCATGGATTGCCAAAGTCCTTACCTGTTTTGGAGTCCAAGATGCCGTGAGTTTGTAACAGTAGTTTGAAGATGAATGTAAATTGTTCTTCAGGAGTAAAGGGCTAAATTATCCCAATGACTATGTCAGGGTTTTTTGCATTGTGTGGGGTGGGTTGCAATAATTATCAAATAGACATGAGTTTTCTTTGACTTGTGGAAAGACCTTGCACATCTGTATGTGCTACTGTATGCATGTTCTTTGATGCAATAAAGACATTACAAGGTCATCTGTTAGCATATTTCATGGAAGCCTTGAACCTTTGTGTCATTCTAAAAGACAACTAAGATTGAAGCTGATTCTTATTTTCCTTCAGCCTGATTCCCCTCACTGCCTTGTTCAGGTGCACTACCTGCATACTTTTCCAAAGTAACTCTGATCAATAAAGTGGCTTTTATGGTCACATTGCACAGGTCACTGGAGTATAAAATTATTTTTCTGATTTAGAACATGCCTTATACAGAGCGGACTATACCATTTGTAAGGTGGTAAAAGGTCATGCCTGTTATCTTGAACACTACAAAGAAGGCCTAGATTAATTTCTTCATGCCAGTTGGGAAGCAACTGCCCTCAATCTAGTTGTGTCTTTGCCTCTGGGTTCTGACCGTGTTCTGTAAATGCTGCACTGTAGGTGGAAAACAGGCATAGTTTTTCTACTTGTTCTATGAAGGAAATGATTGATGCAAAGATGTGAGCCAGCTCTGATGACTCTAGAAAGGCTATAGGCAACTTCAAATGTGTGTTGCTGTGCCTGAGCTTATGGCATGGCAGGGTTACACAGCTTTCACTTGCCAGCAGTTACATGTAGTACAACAGTGCTGTGTGGGTGTGTTAATCTGCTAGCTAGCAGGAAATCTTGCCTCCTGTTCTGCCAGGTACTGACAGCATGTCCACCCTTAAAATATGCTGGTATGGAGAATTTATGCAGTCTGTTTTATTCTTCAGAACTCCTTGGTGCATGTGCAGTTCCCTTTTGCCAGTGAAAGAGCACCGACTGATCTGGCAGTGGGAAAAAGATAAAAGTTAACAGCCTTTATAAAAGAGCAAACATCTTGAAAGCAGAATCCTCAGCTTTTGGTCTTGTGAGTTCTGAGAGGGGTATGAACCTGTGTTCTGGAGATGGGATGCTCCTTCATTAACAAGTCTGGTTTCCCAATCCATCTGGGCTCCTTTTTGGGGATCCTGGTGCATCTTCTGCTACAGCGTATAGTTTATTTCTTGTCAGAGTCCTTCAGGCTGGCTCTAATTCTTTGGCAATAGCTGTGTCGTGTAGCTGAAATGTGGGGTTTTTTTTAGTCATGTCCTTCCTTCATCCATCTCTTTCTGCTCAAAAGGCTGTGTGGTTGGCATGGTTTTTTTTTTTTTTTGTTTGGTAGAGTTTGGGTTTTGTTCTTAAAAATAATGTGTCTTACCTAAAGATAAGTATCTATGACCAAAGTTTCTGCCCTTCAGGTACGGACTGAAAGGTATTTTACCCTGTTTATGTAGCCAGTTTCTAACAGTTGTCATCCCTAGTCTGAGAGTGAAATTATACTAGTTTATGCTGGATTTCAGATTTATGAAGTGGCCTTCAGGAATGCAGTTGTTCTTGCAGGAACTTAATAATATCAAGTAAATATTTGTACAAACAGCTCCTTCCTTCAGACTGTCAGAACCTTTTCTTGGCAAGCCTACCTGCTTTCATATGTGCAGTCTGGTATCCCAAACATTACAGAAAATACAGGTTACTAGACAAACATATGTAAAGCTAATTGTCTCCCTGCTTTTCCTTCAGTTGAACAGTAAGGTTACAGAACTGCTTCCAGCGTAAGATGTGTATGGTTTCTCTTGGAAAAAAATTGTGGATTTCCGGACCCATAACAGAACACAGCACATCATCTTGGTCTATAAAATGTTCTGAATAGACAGTTGTAGTTTTATTGAAGAGAAGTAATGGAGCACAACCTGCTCTTATGGTAGCGTTTCTGAATGTGGTAAGTGTCCTTCAGGTCACAAAATGTGAGCAGGTACATGGCTGTGTAGCACCATTTTGTTTTATACAGATTGCTATTCTATTTGGCTTGAGGGAACTCAAAGCCATTGCCAGTTTCTTGTAACTGCTATCCTTCTAGTTGGCTGAATGTGTCTCATCACCAAGCACTTCAAACGTTTTGCCTTTAATTCCTTTGCTTATTGTGTTTCAACATGATAAATTCTCAGTTTGTGTTGAGGAAGTGTCTTGGTTTCATTTGTGGTCACTGGCTGTGGTATCTTGGCAATCAAATCCAAACGCAAATACAGATGTGTAATGGACACAGAAAACAAATCTAAACCGAGTATTTTACTTCCTACCATTTGGTGAAAGGAAATGCAGTATCTCTAAGGCATATGATTTGTGTTTTCAGTGCACCCAGTTTTGAGGCAAAGTCTGAATTAAATAAAACAACTGAGAATATTGTTTATAGTATGTGAAAGTGCTTTCCTTTGTGGCTCGTCCTTTAAACCAAGACTATCAGAAATAATACTTAGTGTCGCTATGTCATTAGACTGAAGAAACACTAGTGAAGTGCCTTCACTGTAAGACAGTTTGTCAGCCAGAATCAATTGTAATGACTATATTGATTTAAGCTAACTGCCTATGAAATTTCAAAAGATTACAACTAATTGATATTGAATTGCATTGACTTGATTGATTTTCATGTCCCTGATTTAAGTAGGTTCTTATTGATTGCTCAAATCTGTAGTGCTGTTCAGAGCTGTGAGCGGGAGAAGGAGAGGAGAACAGATTGTCTAATGTTGCCAGGCAGGATTGAGCTCAAGAAGAGGCAATGGTATAGATAGGGAAGGGAAGACATTGTCTCTCTTGTTATGTATATGCTTAGGGTAGAAAATAGATGCGATGAGAAAACGGGAATGTGTATGTTGCTTGGAGGCAGGTCTGAGTTGCAGGGATACTCTTGTAGAAGTGTATGATGCTCTGTTGATGGGTTAAGGAGGAGAAAAAAGAAAGAGTAGCTTTAGACAGTTGAGGTGGGGATAGAGATTGCTATCTCTGTAAGGAATGACAGTGTGGCTCCATCCAGTTTGGCCCATCCACTCCTTAGGATAATCTTTGAGTTTACTATTACGGACATGGCAACCAAGTTTAGGGGTTTGAATGGGGAGCTTGTTTAGTGTAGCCCAGACATTTACATAGCTGGTGTTGACTGTCACCCCGTTGCCTTTGCTCATATTCCCCCTCCCACCTTCAGCTAGATATGAGAACTTCCATATGCCAGTGTCACTTCCAGTCACAGGAGTATTTTCAAGGTCTGCGATTCTGATTCTTGACTTATAATGATTTGTCATCCCCAAAACCAGACTTGGCTCATTGTTAGTGCCACCTATGGGGCAGCAAGGATACGGGTCTATGGGTCTGCCTGGTCTGTTGTAATCTTCCTGTGCTGTAATTGCCTTGTTTCCCTGCTTCTGGGTGGGTATGTCCTGTAGTTGGCATTTCAGGACTACTGTGCTGTGCAAATGAATCCTAGCCCTTTTTCCAAGGAGAGCTTGAATCCTTTCTGCATTGATTTCTGTTTAGGACTTAACATGTATGGCTGAATCAATAATCAATTAATGAAAATGTGAAGAGCAAAGTAAAACTATGCAATGTTATTGAAAAGGCATTACTGGATCAGAAGTTTAGAACATGTAAAGTATTTGCTGAGTTGTTGTGAGTCTGATATATTGATTTGTTTTCTTCCTTATCCTCTGCTGATTCCATAATTCTGTTAAATAGATGAGCACTAAGAATATATATCTACCATTAAGAACCACAGGCTTGAGGTACTGGATCAGATTATCGAAGCAGATATTTTGATCCCAGTAGTATGAGATATCTTCTGCTTTAAGGGCAGGCTCTGATCATCCATGAAAGGTTTTTTTTTTTTCTGAACTCTATGCAAATATTCTATTCAGAGAAGCATGCAATATAAATGTCAATGCCATTAATAGCCATGAATAATTCCTCCTTCTAAAAATTTCTCTCTGATCCATGTTGTTGACTTACAGTTGAGGTTGCTAAGTATTTCCTTAATGAAATTAACTATTACAGTCACAACTAGAAACTCTAAGGAAATGGAAAGCTAAGACAGCAGGAAGAATCAACAACCATAGCAACAATCGACTGAGACATAGTGCTGCTTAAATTAAAAATATGAAGATATATGTCTTCCAGCGACCAATCATGAAGGCCTTAACTCTTCACTATAATAAATTATTACTAGCTAGGGCTGTACAAATAACGCCAAAAGGTGTGTGAGGGGAAATATGAAGTAACGTACTTTGGGTTATTCCAAAGCTAGATGTTTGATTTTTTGTTTGATTTTTTTTTTTTTGTGAGGTCTGTGTCAATATAGATGCTAAAATAAAGGTAGTTGGTTTACAGTTAAATAAATCTAATTTTTTTTTTGGAGGGAGGGGTGAAGTAGGAGATGGTTTTTATAACTATATGCAAGCCAGGAAAACTGGAAACTGCTGGGAGTTGCACGTTTAATCTGGAGAGTGCTGATGTGCTTCAGTGTGGAGATGACTGAGGTGCTTACTGAAGCATGGGTTTTGGTATTATGAGGCTAATTGGTTAGGTTAATAGCCAAGATGTTGCCTAAGAAACATTATAGTCCCATTTGGAAAAGCAAATTCTTGGGATATTCTTGTAATAATGTATGTCGTAACATGAATGTGGAAAGGAATCTGGAACAGTCTAAACCAGATTACAGTTTGGTCCTTATTGTAGAATGTGGCCTGGGAAGAGGCAGAGGTGATCTTTCCAACTAAATCCTTATGGGCCTCTGCAATAGAGATTTAAATGTGAAAAGTCTGTTTTCTTACTACATGCATACGAAATAGGATCCTCCATTTCTCGGGGGGGAAGGGGGGAGAGAAGGCGGGGAGGCGAAGTTGTCCTGGTATTTTTTGTAATCATCTGCTAGAGGGCACTGTGTTGCCAGAAAGGGATGTATTAAGGCATAAGGATCTTAGCTTCATAGTGAAAAGCTGTTCTTTGTATATTTTGCTGGAATGAAGATGCCTGTCTGTTGGAGCTCAGACTACAGTGAGTAAGCTTAAAGAATATGCTTGGATACATCAGAGCCCGATTTTAAGTAAATTCTGTATTAAAACTTTTTTTTTTCTCCATTGTTTTGGCTATGTAAAAAAAGTAATCAGGGTTGAGGAAAAAATTTGAAGTTTATGAGCAAACTTCACTAATGTAGGACTAATGCTGTATATCAGCTCACAAGAAATTCAGCAAGGTATTTTAGCAAAAATAGGGAAAGTGGAATTCTGGAAAAGGTATGATACTGCATCAGTGCTTACATTTTAACTTTTTAATTCAATTTTAAAGTGAAACTAAAAATAAAAACAATTTCTTACAGCAGGAAATAGTTATAGGTTGAAACCTGATTTCTCTTGATTGACGCACAAGACAAATGGTTATTCACATTTCTTTTGAGAGTAGCAGAACTTACCTTAGCAGTTCAGAGAAATGGAGAAAAAAAAAAAAAAAATCCCTTCTACCTATCAGACAGAACTTCCACTGTCTGAAATTTAACACTAATATAGTGATGCCATCTTCTGCCTATAAAACTGGGAAGTTGTCAAAGGCCAGACTGAGTGCCTACTGGATGATTACAGGACAGGTGAGCAGATTTTTAAGCCGAGGTAGGGGAGGAAAGTATATGATACTGTACAAGTAGACATTGTTGTCACTGGGACTTTTTGGTAATGGATGATGTGGTACCATTCAGATCTGCCCTCTGCTGACAGAAGTGTTTAGTGTGCAAAAGTGCTGGTTTTAAATTTCTTTAAGAAGCAGAACATGATGGCCTGACTGCCAGGTCATGGGGAAGCTCAAAGCGGATTTTTATCTCAGACACCAATGTGATTTCCCTCGCTGGATCACACAGAGGAGGCTCTCCAAAGATCTGACCTCAATCCCTTATGTGTCTCTCCTTCTATTGCAGTTTGCTTTGTGGAAGAGAAGAATCAAGTTTAATGTTGCTATTGTGATTGCATTTGTTTTTTTTTTTTTAATTATTATTTTATTATTTATTCCCCAACCATCACCTCGGCTTCATTATTCTTTCTTTGGTGTATGTTGTCAGTTCCATCATGGTGAGGCACTAGGGGCAGAAGCCAGAGTCAGGTGGTAACATCAAGACCACATGTTTTAATTATATGAACCCAAAAGAGGCAAAAGTAGGTGATACTTTGAGAGGCAGGGGACTGCCCTTTGTTGTGACAGGCTGAATTGGCTGTAGTGTATCAGGGATACCTGAATAAGAAGCTTGCCTGTTTTTTAGCTGCAGCAGTTTGCAGTGATAATGTAAGACATCAGTGATATAGATCTACTGGTACTGGCCTGTTAACTGTAGCTCTGTTTCAAGTGGGTGATTACAAATTGTGCTTTAAGTTAGCAGAATCTAGAAAATGAGAAGGAACAGGATCATGTTAGCACTAATGAAGCAAAATGGCATGAGATATTAAATAACTGTTGTTATAATATATTTCATAAATCCAAAGGAATAAGAGGTGGAAAAGACCTGTGAGGTCATCTAACCTGTCCATTCTAGAGGACTGATTTTCTGCCAGCAATATATAATCATTATCTGCTACTCCAGACTAGCTTTAAATGCCCCAAGCTTCAGTACTCTTACTGTGGGCATGTGGGAGGAGGAGGAAAGGGCAATAGACTTTTCTTCTTCTGAAGCTTTTCCTGAGATTTACATGGTTTTTTTCCTCTATTTTGTCTTTTTAATTTCCATTGTGTGTTTCTACTTTAATATCAGAAAGCCCTGAAGAGTGACTTTAGTCATTCTGGATAGCTATGTTATCTATATGTGCCTATTCCCTTTTTGAATTTTTCTCAGTTCTGAATCTCTTTTTTTCCTGTGGCAGCTGGTTTCACTGCCTCATCACCCCAGTAGTGGCACTTTGTGGAGTGAGAATATTTTCTTATACTCTCTCCTTCTTTCTTTTCTGTCACCCCTCATAACACACATCCTCACTGGGTAAACCCTTTAGGAGAAAGCAATGTGATTATTCCCATGTAGAGCTGGAAGGAAGTAATGACTTGCCACAAAGAAAGGTAGTATGAGCAGTGGAGCCTTGGTGGAGGTATTGTGTCACCTAAAGGTTGCTAGAGTGAGCAGTACCAGAAGGTTAGTGTTTGTCTTGTTTTACTATCATGAACTTGAATGTACACTCTGAAAAACAAGTACCTACTTGAAGAGGGAGCATGCATGTAATGGTCTGTCCATATCTGAGAAGAAACTATGGAACAGTTATTCAGCCTCTGTGTGTGTTCTCATCTTTATTTCTTTGTTTCATTTATTCTGTAATTGCTTTTTCAGCCCGGTCAAAGAGTTTGGTGATGGGTGAGCAGATTGGACCTCCCTCCAGACCTTCTTCTCCAAACCCTCAAGAACGTGTGCTGAAGTGTGGCTGGCTAAAGAAACAAAGGAGCATTATGAAGAACTGGCAGCAGCGATGGTTTGTGCTGCGTGGGGACCAGCTCTTCTATTATAAGGATGAAGAGGAGACTAAACCTCAGGTATGACTACTTTGAGAAATGTAGGGCGTATTGGTTGTGACTTCTGTGTGGGTCACAGTCACTGCTCTGATTGATAGCTCATTTCAATTGCTTGCTATCCTAACCAAAACCATATATACTTAAGGAGGTTCAAAGGCAAGAGACGTTGCTACCACACAGGCGAGTAGTAGAGCTTGGGAGAAGGTAAGAAGGTGTTTAGTTACCCACTAGGGCATGTTGACCTCCAAATCTTAGTATGATCATCTGTGAGACCGGAGTTTGACAGGAAGAGCTATGGAGTTCCAGATTACTGAGGCAGGAGTGAAAAACCTTGCTTAGTCAGCTAGGACTCATTATCTTCCAAATAATCCATCGTTAAGCAGAGAGGTAAGCCAGCTGCTCAGGGCTAGCTTGTGTGGGTAGAGTATGCAGGTTTTGTTATATGTCAGCATAAAGGACTTGAAAATGGACTGTAATATGTGTTTTAGTGTTTCATATACACCTGGGAGTTACTGTTTTTCTATGCAAATTTTGAGGAGAAAGAATTTACACAAGGCTTTGTGCTGTGTGTGTCTGACAGCGAAAACTGATTTAGCAGACTGGGGAACAATGTGACCTTCTACAATAGGGAATAAATTAAACTGAAATTTGCCTTTATCAAAACATAGACTTTATGGAGCATGAATAAAAAAGAACACTTCTGCTGGTGGAAACCACTGGTTAAGTCCTACTGTGCAATATATATTGGACAGTATCATAGAGCTGTCCCAAGTAGACAGTAGAAAGAAAATGGACAGAGGAAGTGGATAGGATTGGAATGTTTAGGAACTAGCAAGGAGAGAAGAGGTTAGATAATTTAATAATTAATAATTTAATAACAACCACTAAATGATGATTGAATAAATTGAACCACAGTGGGGCTACTTAAAATAGTAAGTTTAGATGAACTGCATCAGTTTGTCCATGAGATAGCAGATGTACTCAAGAAAGCTTTCTGAAGCACACTTATTCTTGCAAAAGACTTAGGAGATTCTAGTTAACTATGTGCTGAGTAGCTGTAGGGCAGTTTGGTGATAAAGGGTAATAGACAGTCACCATGCAACATTTCCATGGGCACATGACATGTTTAACTTGCAACTTTTTGGTAGCAAATATTTTTAACAGTTTTTAATAAACTGAATATTGCACAAGTATGTCTCTTAAGCCAAGTATTAATTAATGGAATTTTTGACTAATTTCTTCCTGGTTCGCATGCCTTTTGTGTGCATGTTGCTGGTCTAGCTCCAATTTCTTACAATTAAATGTGGTTCTCTAAAACAGGTTATAATGAGAAGACGGTGCTCCTGCACCTGGGGTAAATGCAGAGCTGAGGACTTTGCAATTGTCAGTCTGGACTCTGCACTAAATTCAGGATGATTTTCCGTTTCTCTGACCCTTCTATATGTACAGTGCTTAGTGGGGAGGTGTGTTGTACTGCAGGATGGGATAAGGTTTACAGCTGAGATGAAGAAATTCAAGTTCTTCAGTATGCCTGTAAAATATTCTTGCAGCATTTGAGCTAAAAGCTTTCCTAGTTGCTGTAATAAATTAGGCAGCATATTTCATGTAGTCATTGTTTTGACTGTCAGGCCTCTAAGCAGAGTAATTGAACAGAGGGAACATAATTGAATAAACCAGACAATGTCCCTGTACTGTTGCCTCCTGATGAGTCAGTATAGGCATTACAGAGTGACAGACAGCCTGTGTAATACCATCACCATCCACACAGTCATTATAGCCTATTATTAAACTGCTTGATACAGCTGCGTGCTTAACTGTTGTACATAAATTTCATTGTAGAGTGAGAATGGAAATGAATTTTCCCCTGTGAGCATGACACTTGCATGGTAGGTGCATGAGGATGTTGGCTGCATCTTACATCTACTTAGTCAGGGATTTGATCCATCGTTATGGACAGCTTGCCGTGTAAAGGCTAGAGAGATTTGAACTCGATTATATAGCCTGTTGTTGCTCAGGACCCTGCAAGCAACTGCTGTTTTTTGCACTTTTAAGACAAGCACCTTATCTTCCTATACAACGTGTGGGAAGAGCTGGGCACTTCTGAACTGTATCAGTGAACGTGATGAGGAAGGGCTGTCTCAGGTAGTCATGAGGAATGTTGGAAAGAGTTTCTTTAACCCCGTCCCTCTTTGTGGGGGGGAAGCCATTATTACTGGGGGAAGCCATTTTGTATAGGATAGTACAGGATCACGTCCTGATTATTCTTGTAACGGTTGCAAACTAGGATTCACTGACTTCAGCTAGGACTGTATGCATCCCACAGGTTGAGATGAACTTTTAGAACCTGTAGATAATTATTGCTTGGGATTCTCTGGAATAAAGGGACACTGGTACAGGCATGCCCACATGGCTTAGGAAGACAGCTGTGACCCTGGAAGATCTTTTGTTACAGGCCATGTAGAGGTTTTCATCAGTTGATATTAACCCCCAATTTCCTTCAGTTTTAAAGATACTCATGCTTCTTTTAAATCTTTCTGTTTTAAATATTAAGTATGGCCTGCAAGCTTGTGTGCAAAAACTAAATCGATAGTTTCACTGAAATTCCCATTGATCTTCTGCCTAGTGATTATTTATATGTACTCTGGAAGAGGGTCATATTCTTATTGTTTATCTGACAACGTTAAGTGAGATTTATGCCATAATGTTTCAAGAGAGAAACCTTAAACAACATTTTTTGTTTATGGATGTTGCATTGCCTATTTTTATGAAAACCTATGCTTCCAGATCCTTAGAGGAAATTGTAGATATTCTTCTCTTGAAAATAATTCTGAAAAGATGGAGCTGTAATCTAATGACAGGAGAATGGCATAGGCTTACTGGAGTGAAGAGAAGCTATTCTGTGGTCTTAATGGATCAAGTACTGTTGAAGGTGTGTGCGTTTGTGTGGCATATGACATAGTTGCAGTTGCACAGTTCACTCCATCAGACTGACTTCTGTGTCAAAGGTTAGAAGGCGAACTTGCACCCAATGCTTTTCTTGAGTATTTTCTCAGGTGCCCCCGTGAGGAATGGGGGGAGGGAGCACTGACCTGCAAAGAGCTTTTGATGCTCCTACTTACTCTGTCAATATATGCATGGGTTTTAAAGTAGCTTTGGGTTTGTTTCTGTTCCCAGGATAGGAGGTAGTATGTGCCCCTCCCCAATTTCCAGAGGAACAGAAGCCACTCTGTAGCTAATTCATTAACCTTTCTTTCATTATCGACTTGGTATGATAAAAGGCTTTAGTGCATCTCTAGTGGCCTTGAATTTTTGCAGAAAACAGCAGAATTTTCTAGAATGCGTTCTGGCCACTGGACTCTGAAGATGATATTGTGTATGATACTTTTCTTTACCATTTTAGAATAATTTGTGATGCATCTGCAATTTTGTCATGTTGCCTTTCCAGTGTTTTCCCGTTATCTCTGGAGTACCTTCAAACGCATCTTCTAATTTCAGTGAACCTCAAAGTCAAAATGTAGAGCAATAGGATTGGGAGGGAAGGGTGCCGAAAGTTAATCCTGTTCTGTTGACTTGTTTTTCCATCGTGTTAAAACTCACAACCATTCTAGATAAACCACTCAGTATGAACTTTGCGAAGTACCTTCCTACATTGTGTCCTTCCACAGTATTACCTTTTCACTAGGTAGGGAACGAGAACTGAGCCCTTACGCTCTGTTCTGCAGCACTCCCTGGAGAGCCCACTAGAAGATTAGAGCTGACTCTGTTCTAGTCAGTGAACAGAGATAGCAGCAATGTGATCTCCACATAATAGACTTTTATAATGGGACACCCAAAAGGGGAAGTGAGAGTAGCAGGGCAGCTACATGTGTGATATGAAGGGGGGGTCATAACATGCAAACTTGGTGAATATTTTTATTCATTACACTGGATACCAGGAGACTACTCATTAAGTGTGGCAATGCGAATTAACTAGCTGCTAGGTAATACCTGGTAATAGCAGGACGTTTTGACATTTCTCCGTCTTCTGCAAGGGGTCTGCATGAGCCTGCACATCTCTGTCCTCTCAGACTATCCACAAGTTTTTTGAGCATTTCCTGTCAGTAAAACCCACCTAGTGGCTGTCTGTTTTCTTTCTAATCTAGGGTGCACTTTGCAAGGTGAAAGAGCAAAACTGCACTTACATATGAAACAGACTGGAATTTCATCCTTCTTCAAGTCATTGTAGAGATTATTAGCTGCTAATGAAGAGGATTTAGTTTTGGTTTGGTGGGTTTTTTAGTGTTGTGGGTTTTTTGGTTGTCCCACTCCCCACCCCTTACAGAAACAGACAGCAAACGCCTGGAAAGTCTTTGAAATAACCAGACGTCATTGTTCCATCTATTCTACCAGCAATATGCAGGCTGGACTCTTGCTGGTAGTCATACCTGTAGGTGCTCCTGTAACCCTCTGTTCCAGTGTGATTTGTAGGTATAAATTGACTGAAAAATACAGAAATTTTTTATAGCCTTGGTTTATAGGTTTCTAATGTGTATTCAGATTTGGAAGTCTTCTGTTCATTTCCCAGTGCTGATCATACAAGTTTTTAATGGCTAGTGTTCACAAAATGTTCCCCCAAAAAAATTTAGTTCCAGCAATGTTAGTGAGAAACTTTCCATGATTTTCCAAAAAAATGAAGAATCGTGATGCCGACAACTTAGTTGTTAGATTGTCATAATTCATCAAACTTGTAGTTGGGTATGTCCTGTGCCATGGTAGCTCCACCTTGTGATCCAAAGTGCCATTTTGAGAATGAGTCTCTGGAAAGGGTCATTTGCTGTGTCTGAAGTGGTAGCGCTGGCTTTCTAGTCCTTGGGGTTGCAAAGAAGTATCTGAGTATAGCTGATGCAGGGAATGTCTACTGGCATCCTGAGCCAGCAAGTCACCTTTTTTGTCTACTATTGACACAACTATTATTGAGTGTCGAGATGATGAACAACAGAGGTAAGGGAGCTCTTCTACAAGTTCATGCTTGTGTAGCTCTTAGACGGTTCTTCACAAACACTTAGGAAAGCTTCCTTTGTCATTTTGCTCTCTGTTCCTGGCTTGAGACTTGATCTGTAATAACAATTGACTTATCAGTTGAACCATGGGATCTATCCTTAGCCTGCTGTAAATATGAGGGAATTTGACTTCCATCTCTTTCACTGAGACTATGGCTAAGTCTTCCCCCCTCCAGCTCCCCTGTGCTTTTTTGATCATCGAAGTAGTGCTGCATAGAGCAAAGCTGTTTGCAGAACAGCTTTTAGTCTTTTCCTAGTTAACCTCCTTGTTGTCATCTAGGTGCGGTTTCAGGCAAGGGAAGCAAGCTGTAGTTGGAGCTGCAGCATCTACTGATCCAGAAACCAGAGTCAAACTTGCTCAGTAGCATGGTTTGCAAAAACACAGCTGTCCAGAAGTTACATACCAAATAATTCTGTATAGCCGTGTATATACTTCTGACTAGCAGTGTCCCATTGTAGAGAGTTTCTTAATGTATGCTGCATATCTAGTTTTGAAAAGTGGGTTATAGATAGTTTGTGTGTAAGCACGCTTTTCTACAGAAATATTTTGACTATCTATACTTAGAAAACAAATGACTCACAAGCTCAAAGCTATATGTGTGTGGACTTCGTTCTAAACTCTCGCAAAAACACACCACATAAGGGTGGAAATGTTGCCACATAGACTAGTCCACAATCTCTAGTTTTAAACTTAAATTGGAATTTATTTACATAAGTCTAGGTCATAATCTTGGGTTAGCTTGGGCTATTTGATCCGTAGAATTCAGAATCGGAGATAATTCATTGGTATAAAGCTGTTGCAGAAATTTTGTTCCATGTTCAGCTAAAAATAAAGATGTCCATGGAATCACCTTGCTTGGACAGGGATTTAGAAATGCATACCTGAGGGCAGATTTGAGCCCTACTATTCCCCTGCTCCCGTCTTGTAACCATTTGTAACAGCGGCTAAAGTGCTGTCTTAAAGGTAATGGTATGAGAATTAGGATGATCAATGTTCTGCCACCAACTGTTTTTACTGAGGAACTCCACAAGAAAAGGAAGCTTCCCACTCATATTTCCTCTGTCACAGCTTTTCTTTATCAAACCCTGACTCCACAGAGGCTGGTACAGGGCAGGACTTCTCAACTGGTCTTGTCGGGGAGGACTATAGTAATACCTCCAAGGTAGGAACGCTTGTCCTCTTAAGATTCTCCCTTAAAGCACCAAGGCCTCAAAAGGGTGCAAGGTGATGCTATCATCAAAAATAGGATTTGAACCTCTTGGAAGATCTGTAACCTATTACCTGCCCCTTGAGCTGTTCAGCCATCTCAGGCTCCCAAAGCCTGAGGGAGGGAGGAATAATTTAGTCATGAATTGAAGTTTCTATCTGGGGCATGCTTTAGCATATATCGAGTTAGACCTTGGGGAATTTAAGCTGATTTAATCCATCATTAATTTACTTCCCAAGCAAGATTGCTAATGCAGTCTGAGTGGCTGCTGGACAAGGACACATCAATCTGTTTAAATTCAGTAATGTCTTTCTACCAGTGACAGCAACTGTCAGAAGCGATACACCCTCCCTGCGAAGATGAATTGGTATTTTTACTACCGTTTCAGCTCTGTTTATTTAGAGTTCTCCGTAGTGTGCCAGGCAGATTGGACAGTTGTGAGCTAGGTACTCTGTTACCCTCTGGAGAGGTGTTTTGTCTCCTAAAAGGACTGGTTATATAAGATAGAAGATCTCAGCACAATTTGCTGACATGTGCAGAGAGAAATGCACAAGAAGCTGATCTGAAGATCTTTGCTATATATACACCTATGACCTAAAAGTACTTTCCAGAGATGGGCCTAGGTTGCAGACTTTTCTTGATTTTCATAGGTAGAGTGAGCATACCTCAAATTTCCTTTCTGAAAAATCATTGTAGTTCTCATTTTCTTACTCTTCTTCCAGTTGTTATGGTAGCAGCTCAACTTGCAGGAACTTCCTTGCCCAGCTGAAGAAGGTGCACACTGGTAAGGACAAAGTAGCTATACTGGTGTACAGTCCCCATTGTCACTGTGGCTGCAGCAAGTCCTGAATTCCTTCCACTGTCCCATGTGGTTGTTTTGCTGTTTGTTTTTCAAATGAGGTCTGCTACATAGTGATCTATGGGGGTTAGAACTAGATGATCTTTAAGGTCCCTTCCAACCCAAACCATTCTATAATTTTATGATTCTATGATATTCCTCTTCTCCATTTCATCAATGCTATTTAAAAGGAGAATAAGAAATAAGTCACTTCAGTGAGAACTTTCTACAGAATATACAAAATCTAATATGTTCTGAAAAGGGTCAAAAAGGAAGTGTATTTTGTCTAGAAAATGCTTTGGTTTAGAGTGTTTTAATTCCAGCAATCTATGCCTCTCTAATGTCTTCTAGAGTAAACATCACCCTCCTGTACCACAAGTGTGTCTTGCTGAAGGGGGGCAGGTGAAATAGCACCATATGGTGCATCAAGCATGGAGAAAGTCCATTTGCTTAGTTCTGTTGAAGAAGGGTGACCTGAGGCAAGCAAATTACAACTTCTGGAATACACTGCAGCATGAGATTTTGGTTTAACCCTTTGACTTCATCACTGAGTTTCTTTCCTGCAGAAAGGTAGGCTTTCTGAAACTCTTTAGTTTGACAGCACTTTTCTGTGAAGTGCTCCTGCTCTTCACTGTAAATACACTCTGAATCTCCTGGTGTGTATATACTGCTGTACATCTTCATAATTCCATGCTATAAAACAGCAAAAAGCTGGCATGTATATCATTGGGTTTTGCCTAAACTATGTGACCTGGCTATATGTATTTGTCAAGCTTACTAATTCAGGCTGAGGGAAAGAACCGTCCACAAAAGCATGCCTTTTTCTGAAATAACACAGGTCTTGAATCAGATTTTCAAATGGGGATTTATGCTTGCTTTATGCTATTGGATAAAGAAGGCCTAACTTTTATTTTGTGCTGGCTAGTAGGCTCTACTGCTTGAGACTGGCTAGTTTTGCATAGAGGGCCTCTTAAGAGAGGACTGTACCTTAAAGGAAGAGTGAGTGAGTTACTGTCTTTAACAGCTTTTCTTTCTACAAAACAAATTGGTCCTCAAAGGAAAGCAGCTGTTAACATTTAAGAGGATTACATCATCTGACAGAAAACAACTATTGCCAGGTTTCAAATGATACCTGAGGCTCTGAAAGTCTGATCAGCTGGAATCAACTGATGTTGTATTAGTTTTTATTGCTGTATGTACATTTCTAGCTTGTGTTAATAAGGTAATAACCTGAAAATGTAAATTTACAGCCAAGAATGCATAAACACCAAATTTAACTTAAACCAAGGAAGTGACCTTAAGAGGTTTTGTTGGTTTTTTTTTTTTTTTTGGGGGGGGGGGGGGAGGGGGTTGCCAACTTTGAGTTTTTCAGGGTCCTTTCTTGTGGCTTCTTGGCATTCTTGTCTTAGGCTATTCTGAAATCCTTTCTGGTTTCCATTGTGCAACTTAAATATTTTTATTTTTCTTCTGCTTGTGCAGCCTTTTCACCATTTCCCTAGGGATGTTTCATATACTCCTAAAAGCTGGAGGGTTTGAATTTCTGTGTGCAGTATTAAAACTTTAGGTTCTATTCTTCATAAGGAAGATTTTTTTTAAAAGACAAAACAAAGAATCATGACCCTCCCACCTATCCACATGCCCTTACCCATGTGCTTCAGCCTCAGGTTGACATAGGAATTCTTTTTCTTCCCTTTCTTCCTTCTGTGGTAAGTCAAGCAGATACTTACATTTAACAGTTTTGTTCATTTTACCTCTTGAATATGATATCCCTAGGAGAATGCTATGAAACTACTTTAAAACTTGTGCATTCAGTATCAAGAAGAGATGAGGAAGGAGTATGGAGCTCTCACTACATCTCATTAAAGTTTTTGTTTCAGAGAACTACCTGACAGAAATCAGACTGAGAAAAGTAGTTTTCCTGCTCAAGCCAAAATTGTGACTGCTCCCTGCCAAAACATCCTAAGCTTTGGGTAAAGGCAAGATTCAGGGTCCTGTCTTTGAAAATCATGCTGTGTTCACTTAAACACTGTTTGGTTCTTGTTCTTGGCTGACATAATATTCTATGACCCTACCTCTACTTTCCATTAATCTCATGAGTTGCAGTGTGCACAAGGCTTTGATTTGCTTGGGAGATTTTCTCGGGAAACTTGCTCTTCGCTTTCCAGGAGAAGACAGTTTAGCTATGGTGATAATTGATGGTATCACTTTAATTTTCCAGGAATGCTAATATCAAAAGTCTTTTGTCCCTTTTAGAAAAGGAGTCAGAGTTATGTGGATGGGGAGGCTTGATGCTTTTAGAAATGCCTGTTCCACAGGTGATCTGATCTTACTTAGAAGCCAGGACTTCATGGTGGAGGTTACACTGCAGAGAGGCACTTGCTCTGCCCATCTGCCCCATCCTTTTCTAGTTCAGCCCTTTACCCATGCCCCAGCTGATCACAGAGGCGCAAGCAGCTCTGCTCTGGCTTTCTGGTGGGCAATGCTCTGTGATGCCTTCAGTAGAAGAAAGGGAGGAAAAAAGAGTGTCATTCAGGTCCAACCCTTCTCCGTCCCTGCTCCTGGAGCACAGCAGCTGTACAAGTTGCAACATCCACTTTTTTGCAGGGGCTGCAGCAGGGAAGGAGGCAAATGTCTACCCAGTGGGGCTGCATGATGCTGTTCTGGGCTGCACAGCACAGCCTGTTGCAAAATGGGGCATGGGGGAAGGTACTGCTGGATAGCACGTGTAGCTTTCTGTTCAATATCTCTTTTCATTCCCTTTTTCCTTTTTTTTTAAAAAAGAAAAGTCGACTTCTGTCTTTCATCCTTTTCCTTTTTATTGTATCTCCTGGCAAATAATAAATTTCTGGTCTGAGTAGCCTAGAACCAGGAGTATTTAATAATCTCTCACTGGTTTCAGCATGCTCTGGCCACAGTTCACTCTAGCTATCAGCAACGGGCAGCTGTTAGATTTTTAAGTGGATAGAATGCACACAAAAATATATAATGTTCACTTTAACACTTTACTCTTACCCTCTAGGATGCTTTGGGGAGCCAGCAGGTGCTGGCTTTGGCCCCTTGTGGAATTTGGCTGAACTCTGGCTCTCTCTGAGCTGTCCCTGCTGTCATCTTCCAGGTTTTTTTTCCCTTTCAAATCTTGGTTTCTCAAATGTATGTCAAATATGTTATGAAGAACTTTACAATGTGCTACAAAACACCCAACTTGATCTTTTGCTGTTGCACTAGGCACAGAATTTTTATTTTTAAATGCAAGGAAACAAAATTGAGGTAGAAATGTAAATGTGCAATTTCCTCAAAGTGAAACCAATGATATCTGAACTGAAGGCCTCAATAAAAAAATTTGACTTGTGTAAGAGTGTTTCAGTTTTTTTCTTTCATGTTTTGTGGAAGGAACAGCAATAGTCTGCACTGTTGAATATTCAGCATATATACAATGTGGTCAGGGTAATTTTGATTCTGGAACTTTTATTTTCTGATATTTATTTATTTTTAAATGTAGCAACATTGGAATGGTGATGCAGATCTGTTGGATATACAGTAGTATTTATTGTTCTGTAGATCATGAATACTCAAATTCAGGGTTTCTTGCATTTCTACCTTTTAACTACACACTGGCCTGCAATATGTGATTAACTGGAGTAGAGTTTCATGATTTCTGGATGACAGAGATTCCTTGTTCCAGCACGTTGATCTGGCTTGCCAAGAGGAACTAAATGAAAGTCTGTAGCCTGATGCCACTGAGGGATGGGAAAACATGGAAGCAGGTTGCTGAATCTGTAGTGACATGGCAGGTTAAGTTCTGGTTTGTGAAGAACAAATTTGAGTACCTGTGAGACATTTTCAGTCTGCAACAAATAGATCCTTTCAAAGCAACAAGTCATTTTAATAGGATGGGCTGTCAGAGCTGGAATGCCAACTTGTAAAGCTCCATAACTTGGAGCTTATTTCCTAGCTAAAGTATTTTCCATCTCAAGCATTACTGTTCTGGTAATTTATTTGTAGTAGTTTTTGAATGTTCTATGTTCAGAGAAAAGAGTAGAACTTAATTAATTTACATTTGATACAAGCTGGCTCCTTGGTTTATTACAGTGGTTTCTCCAAACAAAGCATCTGTAGGAAAACGTGTTACCAAGGGCCAAAGCCAGGGAAGTTACGCCAAAACAGATGTAATGAAAAGTAACATAACTGGCTTCTCTATTTAATGGAGAAGATTGCAAAGGTCATGTGATGGGTGGTCTTCTATCAGTTGAAATCCTGGATTGTCTGTCTCATGAGACACTAATTGTATTAGTAATATGGATCTGGAAGCTGATAAAAAGTGTAACTGGGATTTGTTTTGATTACCAATGTTGTTACACTCCAATGTGTCTTGGATTTGGCTATTGCCACAATGGTTGGAGAGAATGAAACTATGTGTGTTTGCTAGAGATATGCGTGAAAACAACTGATTGAATCAACTTCTTTTTTTCTACTCAGCAAAAAAAGATAGTTTGGGCCCAGCTTCCATTCCAGGGCAGTTCAGTGCAGGAGTAGGGACTGCTGATTACACTCTTCATGGCTAAACTCTTGAGAGTCCCAGTTCTTAACTGCCTTTTTTCTGTTTGATTGTGTGTATATCCAAAAAAAAAAAAAAAAAAAAAAAAAAGAGGTCAAAATAGTGTGTTCATTCTTGTTCCACCCATGTTACTGGACAAGGGCTTCCCATGATCTCTCTTTCAGTTTTTCCATAGATGAAGATAATTTTGTTCACTTTGAAGATACCATGCCACCAGCTATGCAGAATTCCCAAACTGGAATACATTGTATTAATTATACTTGGGCTGAAGCCAAAAATGAATCTGAATTCCAGCAGCATTTGAAGTTGTGAACTAAAGGGGCTCAGGTTTCTTGCTGAGGAAACTATAGTCTCTTAGATTAAAAGGTAGTCCCATTGCCTTGCAAACCTGAATCAGCTGCTGTCCTCCAGTATCTCCCTGGGAACTTCTGTGTACTAAGAATCTCTGGAAAATGGGCCATTTTCTTCAATTGCAGAATTAAGGATTTATAAATAGAACCTCAGCCATCTCATAGTTTGCAGGCTGCAACCAGAAATTAAAAGGTGAAGGAAGAGTAGACATAAGGTGAGATGAAACTTTTGCAAGGGATAATTAGTTATGGAAACAAAGGAGAATCACCTATGAATGCTCAGAATATTGCTATTCCATAGGAAAGATCATTTGACCAGAAGTGTCCAGTGTGAGAGAGAGGACAGGTGAGGCAGGTGCATGACCATCTCAATCCTTTTTTTGCTCAGAAGGGTGGGTTTGGAAAGGAGACGCTCAGTGGAAGAATGGGGCTTAAATTTGCTATTTCTGTTATGTTTATCATCTTTTCCTTACTCTCTTTGTGGTCTTTCCCCTTTCACTGGTGTTTATGTCCCTTACAGGGTTTGATACTACTGCAAGGCAATCAGGTGAACGAGCTGCCACCTAATCCTGATGAACCAGGGAAGCATCTCTTTGAAATTACCCCAGGTAGGCCAGCGTTTCCTTGTACTTTCAACATAACATCATCTTATTCCCATCGGTTGTCATTAATGATAATTGAACTGAACAGATCACTTCTAAGCATTCTGATACAGTAGCCAGATTATCTAGAGAGACTGGGAAACGGGACTTGACAGACTACTTGGTGTTCTTTTGGTTTGGATATAACTGCTGCCATGGTAGCTTTTCTGTTCAGAGGGAGCTCCTGGCCTGGAGTGCTGTGTGGTCTCCAAGCTGATGTGTTTTTTCTGGTTGTTATGGGAGAAGCTGACACAGAACACAGCATAGAACTTATGGGAGAGAGGCATGCAGTATCTGGATGTAATTCCCCCCAGTTGAGTTTCCTGCAGATTTGAGTTTGCCCTTTGGTTCCAGGTGTGAAAATAGTTGTTCTGCACTTGTTACCCAAACTGTGAGGTTATATTACTGTAGGCTGCAAAAGAATTGTCCTGAACTGGAGGTGGATGTTGCTTCAGTGGAGTTGGTAAAGCAATACCATGTGGCTACTTGAAAGAGGCTATCCAGAGGGGCGGAAAAAAGTGACACTGTTCACAACGTAGTTGTGAATCCCAGGACATCTGTGTTCTTGTGGTTTTGACATTGTCTTTCTCTGTGTTCCCTGGAAAAATGATTTAGTCTTAGTGCACCACTGTTCTGCCTGAAAAATTGAGATGTTTTCCCTGCCTTGTAGAGCTAAATCCATTCATGTTTGTAGCAAGCTTAGTTGCAACATGGATAGCAAGTATTGAAAAATGCTATAAATAGACAGTCAATACAGAATGTGACTCGGCACAGACATCACTGGAGAACGTGGCCTGAAGAGTTCCCCATTCTGTTCACAGTGCATTTATTCTGTACTGGGTTTGGCATAAATGCCTTTTCTTTTTCGCATGTCTTCTGAAATGACTGTGTGGTTGCCAGCCTGCAGAACACCCACATAGTGAACAGCTCTTAAACGGATGCCAGATAGAATGGGAGCATGAATGATCTCATAGGACCCAAATCATTATTTCCCATCACTTCCCATTTTCCCTTGTTTTGAATGTATGGCTGTGATCATATATCTGTTTAATTGTGCCTCAGTTCTCCCACTGTAAACTAGGACTATATAATCTCTATGCGGATGATGAGATTTTTTTAGTAGTCTTAACTAAGTTGGGGATCTGGTGGAAACAAGTATATTTCATAGCTGTAAACATAGATATGGGATTTTACTGTGCTTGTGAGAAGCAGAGTTTTAACTAACAAAGTTAAGAACAGAGTGCAACATTCCTAAAATGTTCCCATAGTGTCCTGATACAAACCTGTCTGGCAAAAAGGGAAGGCTGAGATCTTCCAGCAAGGAAATGTCCAAAGCTGTCTAACGTCTGTGGTACCAGTTACCTTCAAAAACCTATTTTGTGATCAATAGCTAAGGCTTTCAGCATCCTCATTGCTGGAACTGTTGCTGGGATCTTCCCACCTTTCCTCTGCTGCAGGTTGTGTAAAGCTTGGCTGTGGGAGCCGCTTCCTCAGAGTGCAGGGACTAGAGTAACAGCATGTCCTGCGCTGTAACAGAGCATGTATTGATTTTCTGCTGAGTAACAAGAACTAATGATGGGCATTGTGTATTATTCATGTTTCATCAAGTTCATTTCTAAGCTGTATAATGCAGCTGGGAGAAGGGTTAACTAGGGACATGAGAGACTGCAAGAGCAGTTCTACAGTCAAACTAGTGTTAGATCTGGTGGCAGGACTTTCTAAAATACCTCCTTTGGCAGAGGTGTTCTTTATCCTCTTTTCTGGGGAAACTATGTAAATTTCTGGACTCTTTTTAACCCATTCATGCTTTCCTCCTCACAGCTAGTTAAGTTCAAAGTGGAATGGCAGGATAAGCTGGGGACTCAAGTTGCTCTCATGTTCCAGTGCACATTAGCAGGTGTGTGTGTGGGGACATTTTTATAAAATTATCAGGGTAGTATGAGGTCAGTTGCAAAGCTTTAACCATTTGGGGGTAATCATCACACAACAGCTGGTATTTCTGGATGGAAATAACTACTGTATGTTGCTTGGGAGAGGAGTGCAAATCTGGTAACAGAAACAGCAGCTGACTGATTACAAGGGGCAACAAAGCAACTATGCGTTAGCCTGGGCTTACAGTGCATTTCAGAGCGGTGTAATGCAGTGTTTAAGAAGCAGAGGGATTGATCTCTGAGAATGTCTTAAAGAGTATTGATGGCTTAAATGCTCCTGACATCTCACCTTTTAGGAAGATGATGTTTTTAATGCCCATGGAAAATGGTCTGTCCAGTTTTATTCTCTGGTCTTTGCAGCACTATGAGATGCTCAAATTTCTCTGCGGAGTCAGAGATACTTTTCTGATATAGTAACATTCCCAGAGTCAAGGAAGGGAGTTGTAAAAAAGTTCAGAAGTTAAGAGGTGAAAAGCATTGTATTTTGATAGATATGGCAAGGGCTATTACCAAATGATTGGAGAGTATCTTTTCTTTGTAGAAAACTTAGGGACTTTATGAACATTCTTCCATTCTGCTTCAGAATGGATTCAATTGATCTTTTCATGGAGAGTAAGAGCGGAAAGATAGAAACATTAACAAGAAATTTTTCCATGAATTACCTGGTACCTCTTTGGCTAACATCCTCTTCTGTCATGCAGGAGACCCAAGTTTCTATTCCACTGAGTTTAGATCAGGAACCTGAATCTGTCACCTGTGTAGTGGGCAAGTACCCTCAGTGACTACTGTGGGTTGGTTTTTTTTCTGGGAAAGATGCTTTTGCTTCATTTTTTTCCCTATGAAATCGTTCTAGAGTAATGCTCTTGTCCAAAGAATATGTGCTGGTTTGTATTTCAACAAACTGGTATGTTAAGGTTGAAAGTAGCCTTGCTGAAAATTTCTGGACCAAAATGCATGGTACACATCTTCGTGTCTCCTTACCACTGATGACCACTAGTTCCTGTTTCTTGCCATGGTGCTTTCTGACAAGGTCAATGGTGACAGCTCTTAGCTGAGTCTTTCCATGCAAATAAGAGTGCAATTTTGTCATGTTTAATTTTATTTCACTGGAAACTACTGCTGAAGGGGCTGATCTTGCTTTCCTCTTGGCTTCTTCCTCAATATCTAATCGCATCTGTCACTTCAGCTCGTATGACTGAAAAAAGAATTTTCAAACCGGTTGGACTTCAGGTCAATCCAATTAAGCTTGATGAAAACTGGACCTTCAGGTTGCTTTTTGTGCTCCAGTTGAGTAACACCACCAGCCCTCTCTTTAGTGGGGCAGCTCAGTCCTCTTCAGAACTGTTGTCTCAGGCTTTTTGCAGACTCAGCCAGAGCAAAGATGACTGCCTATGCTTGATTCACGTGTAGAAGGTTATTGTCAAAAATGTAGAAGTTGGACTTCTGCACCGACTGCATGGTCTTCAATTAATTGTAAAGAATGAGCTCAATATAGGCAGCTTGCCCTTATGAAAGGGATCTACATTCAATAGTGACTCCTTTGAAGTTGGACTAGGGCTTGCAGTCTACCGGAAGTTAGGCTGGGGCAGAGTAAAATGCCTCATCCAGGAACTTTGTGCAGGTTTTATGTAGAAGCTATTTCACTGCCTTCTTTGTGCTATGTAACAAGCAGGAAATAAAGGCAGGCAGAATCAGAAGATGGGAGTCCTAATTCTGACAGGGACAGTAATTGTTGACTACTTGTTCTGTAGGGAGTCTGTCAGTGTCGTTGGCAGTGTCTTACAGAGCAGTTGGAGTGGCAGCTTGTTTGTCTTGCCCCAGCAGGGCGAATGGTGCCTACAAAGCAGTCTGCTTTGTGGTACGCTTCTGTGTCCCAGGTGATCAACACCAATTAAGTTATTTTTGTGGCCTTTTTATCTCAGTTCCTGTTGTGATGGTGTGCAGTTAAAATACCTGGAGGGGAAATTAGAAATTCAGACATTAAAAATCATTCCATGTTCTCTATTATTCAATGCAAATTGCAATTCTAACTAACAGCAGGAAACTGAGTTTGCCGCTGGTAATTAAATTTTCTCCTGAAGCCTACAGCTGATAACTGACTGTGCATATCTAGATACATGATTATGTTGATATTTGAGGGTTTTATTTAGGTTTCTGGGATTTGGCACTCAGTGTATTGACTAGGGAAATGGCAGCAAATAAAGTAGTTCTGGGTCCTACCGGAAAGAATGAGACAATGCAGTTTCAGCAATGGGCTATGGAAAAATTTAACAAATGAGAGCTGTGGACATCACAGAATGTCTGTGGTATTCCATTGACATGCAGGAGAAGATGGATGGTCTTGGTTTTGCAGTGGAGGGCACTGTCTGATCTGTGTTTAACACTTCTAGATGTCTGGAGTGCAGCTGAGGACATGCAAATATTTGTATGTCACTAAACGTGATAACTGTCTTTTGGAATATGAGATAGACTTTCCATTTATTAAGGGGGGAGAAACCTAAAATGTCGTCTTTAAACCGTCTTTCCAAAGGACTGCCCAGAATGATAAAAATTGCATGCCGCTTTTGCAGTCACAGTCTAGAAACTGTTCGTTATGACTTTATAGCTTGAGTTTAAGACCCTCAGGGTAATGAAGTCTTAGCAGTAAGTGACAGGTACATCTGCTTAGCTTTTGCCAGCTGCAGAGTCTCTTTTTACATGCAAGGTGAGTGCAGCCTGAGTCTCCTTGGAAGTGTGTATCCTGCACTTCCATGCCTAAAAATTGTTGATACATTTTTCTATATGTTCTGCTTGCTCCGTCTGCTCCTGAGCACTAGATGGTGCTGGTTCTTTCCTCCTTGTGCTTGGACACTTGCTGTCAGTTATGGTGTATGACTTGAATCACTTGAGTACGAGTTCATCCTGTAAGAGGAAATTGGCCATTCTTTATTGTTGATTGGTGTCTCCTCAAAAGCAAAGCAATAAGCAAGAGTTCCCTAACAATGTTATTTCCCAGCCTGTGAAGCTAATACTGTGCTCTGTGAACAGAATATAGTACCCTGCTTTAAGCATTGTTGCCTGAATCCACAAGATAGAAGGAACTGAATGCTTTTGGGTGCAGTCACTGATGCCAAAATCAACAGTCTTTGAAAATATTCGAGTTCAAATTGTTTTCCCATTTAATCTTAAGATGAAAACAAGATTTATTTGTTATGGAAGAACAAAGCTTTTCCCATTTAGACATGAACAGTAATGACTGTGTGGGGAAGCTGCATGAACCTAGGCCTCCACTATTTCAGGTTAACATACTGACTCAGGGGTTACTGGCTATTTTGTGGCATCTGTCTGACTGTTTCCTCCCTCTGCTATTCTGAGCCTGATTAAACTTATTTTCAAAATATGTATCTTATTTTTCCAATTTTAATGAATTGGCATTGTATCTTCCATCTGGGTGTTGGAGTGAAGGAGTTAGATCAAACTTCCTCACTGCATTGCTGCTTAAGGATCTGCCAGAAACAAATATAACAGGTAAACAGATACAAATTGTCGTCTTCAGGGTAACTCCTTTCCAACTTCTACTGAAATTCTTTTATCTAACTGAAAAAATAGAATTTTCTTGTGGCCTGTCCAGACCTTGACAACTTCATTTAGCATCAACAGAAGTATCAATCAGCTGCCATTATTTCTAGGCTTATTATATAAATGGATTTGAGTTGAACAGCTATTATTTGAGTAAGTTGATAGAGGCACTGGTTTCCCTCGTGCAGATATTAGACACTAACAACTCAAATCTTCTACAAGCAAGACATCTCTGCTTACTGATCTCCTGATCTGTACTTTCCCTGAGTATTTGACTGTGCCATGTCACTGAATGCTTCTGAAAAGAGAATGTGAAAAAAGTGACTGAACTTTGCACTGTGAATTCATGTAGCCTTACCGATTTCAACAGTGTTGTGTTCAGTCCAGTGGTGTATCCCTACAACTTGACCAATACACTGTTGCCTACTTAAGGTGATGACTCATTGCTGGTGAAGGTCATCAGACTGCACCCAGACTTTTGTAGAGAAAGGTTATTAGGCTCCTTTTTCACCCTGAGGGCTATGAGGCTTTCTGATAGTTAAGAATGTTTTGGCTCACCTTATGTTATCAACTTAAAACATCTTGAAGGGCATCAGGAGGCACCTGCAGCCTGTAAATTGCTTTTTGCTTTGTTTTTTTTCCCTAGCATATGCAATGCCCAAGGCTTATGTTTGCATTTGGCAAGCAAAGATCCTGCTTCATGAAGTAAACAAGATCCTGCCTTTGTTTCATTAGAAGTGTTTGATCTACTCAAAGTTATACTGTCTACATCCCTCAGTGCTCTGGGGCCCTTGGCAGTTGAAAGTAGGCCTGGAAGTGGGCTGTGACAGCATACGTGTTCTGTTATTCTGGAATTCGTATCTCCAGGAGAAGCTCTGCATCTGATCCCTGATCAGTAGCACCTAGCTGTCTTTAATGCATGAGCTGGCTTTCAACAAGAATGCTGTTTTTTACAACTTCAATTGCAACAGCATGAGGCCTGCTGGGAAAGGAGCATAAGGCTTAAGGAGTTTCTTTAATAGCTTTTTCTGCTAGTGCAGATCATTAAGACACAATCTCCGACTGTTCAAGAACAGTCATTCTTAACCCATTGTATTCCTCAGTCAAATATATCTGCACAACATTTTGTGTAGGCTGCCCCTTGGGTGTAGAAATATGGCTCTGTAAGGTGATGGCATGTTGTTGCTGGTATGTAGAAGGCATCATTTGATCTCATCATGTTGGCTTTTTAGTGCAAATTAGGTAAGATTTTGAACTCTTCCAGCTGAGAAGTTCCAGAGTAAGCTCTGCTATTGAGTATTCTGCCTTGAGGATAATATATTAAGCCCTAAGGCATGTGTGGTTACTAGAGTTTTGGGGGTTTTTTAGCATTTCTGTGAAAGAACGCTTTGCTCCATAAAGATACACTTATCAAAATGTCAGCATGATCAGTTATATAGCACATTCTCTATATTTCTTGTTAATTCATCAAAAATCAAGTCTTCAGTGCTGTCTTGCAACTTGTATGCTCTGGCGATGCTGTTGCAGGTTAAACTTTTTTCAGCCCCAGAAGCAGTTGTGTTCCCATTTGCAATAAGGATGGATGAATTGTCCATAAGATTTATGCAATGTTTGAGATCCCTGAGGCTAAAAAAGTCCTCTAGTTTAGTAGGTTAGCATGATGACATAAAATTAGACACATGATATATGGCAACCTAGTTCATAGCATACAGCAAATTTTAGCGGTAGTAAAAATAAGCATTAGTGGTCAACATCAGCATGAAGAAAGAAAACATCAAGCTAAAAGGAAGTATACTACTTAGGCGCCTGCTCCACATATGTTTTATGAGCTGAATAGTCTTACTAAGGTGAGTTGAGCTCTAAGTCTTGTGGGATTGGGCCCTTTATTTGAAGTTCATCTGATTTGCCTTGTTCATTTCTGTGGGTTAATTCTTGACCCTAGCTGATCTGGCACAGCCATGTTAAATTACAAATATAATGCATTTCAGATTAATTTGCAGGGTTGTATTGGTTGTGTGGGCTGGTGATTCAGTCAGGTTTGCTCACTCTTTTTCTGCAGTGTTCTCAGGGATTGCTTTCCTCTATTTTCTGTACTTGAGCTTCTAAGGGTGAGCATGTCTGCTGAGTGAATTTTCTTTAGCTCTGATACTAGAAGTAAATTGCTGAATTTTGGATGGATGGGTGATGATTGTTTGTTTGTTGAGGTGGTTAATTTTTTTTAATACTCTGTGCATCCTGAACCTCTCAATGGATGCAAGTATCTGCTTGCAGATTTCATGCTTTATAATAGCAAGAATAAAGAAAACATCTCTTTGTTTCTAACTGTAAAATTTTGTGGACAAGGAGCAGTAGCTGAATTTTTTTGTGTACCTGCTATGCTCCTGCTGTTGTCATTACAGAACTGCTGTAACATCTGCAGCATTTAATGACTTGTGGGTTTATTCTGACTTCCTACCAGCTTTGAGATGCTGTGGTGTTTGCAGCAGGTGCAGGCTATGCAGAATCTGAAACTGCATCAGTCACATTGCATTCACTGAAAAGTGGGCAAGAAACAGGATTGGTCTCTAAACCAATGCAGGATGGCATGTAAGTGAAAGATATCATAATATTTGCTGCCCAGACTGCTCCAGAAGGAAATTCTGACACAATTTTAAAAAAACCCTTATCTAAAGGGGAGAGAGAGAACCATTATCCAAAAATACATTATATACTGAGAATTCTGTAAGGCAGCACTGCTGATGCTATTGAGGTACCTGTTAGTGCTGGTAGCTTAACTGCTCAGTATAATATGCTGACTTGAAAATACCAGCTGGAAGTCATTCTGGGGAGTAAAGGTAAGGAAAATAAAACACATTTCCTTTTCACACAGCCCACACAAATGTGTGTGGGAAGGGACAGCAAAGTTGATAATGTGCTGCTCCAGCATCCAAAAGGAATTATAATTGGGAAACTGCTACCTGGGGTGTTTACGAAACTGTGTCTTTGAGTGATGGCTAATGCCAGTTTGAAGTGGCAGCTGGCCTGCTGTCAAACAGCTGTGAGGGTTCACAGACAAAACCCACTCTGTGTTTGTCTCAAATGCTTTAGGGATAACTAGTGTGCTATCAGTGAGAACCAGCTTCCACTGGGCTTTCTGAACTTCCTAGGGGGAGAAGGGAATATGGCAAAGATGTATTGCCTAGGGCATAACGCTTCAGATTTATACTTTGTTAAATAAGTCAGCAAGCTATAAAGTAACAGGAACTTAATGTTACATTGTAAAAGCTTTCTTTAACCTTCGTATACTACTTTAAGTATTTCCAAAGTAGTGGTTACGTATCATGAGTAGAGGGAGGAAGGCTGGGGTGTTGAAGTGACTTATATGCTTCCTTTTAATGATTTTCAGATTCTTATCTGAAAATACACGTGCCTGTAGTTACCCTTACCCCTGGGTAGCGTTCTATCAAATCGGTCGCTCATAAAATATATGCCTGACTTTGAATTTATTTAAAATACTCTCTTGCATTATGCAGGAACTTAGACTAGGTCATCACACAGGTCCTTCTTGGGCTTGATGTTTATGAATAAACTTTAAAAGATGCAAGTTACCACAGGGAAACAAATTGGTTTGACACTGCAGTTGTTGCATTTTCACAGAACAGTTTAATTTCCCTGGTACAGCCAAGAGAAATACTGACATAAAGCACATTAAAAAAAAAATGAAATGTGCATTTTATTATTTCAGTGTCCCTGTAGAGTGGCAAAATAAGGAATTAATTTTGTGTGTTTTAAAATTAATAAATTATAAGAATATCAGTCTTTTTCCATCAGCTCCTGTTGTTCAAAGAAATTTATTAAGCAAGGGATGGATGTGGAATCTTTGGCATGTCCAGAATGTGTGGGGTTTTTTGTGATACAAGCTCTTCTAACAGACAGGATGCTGTAGATGCTTGGATGTTGAATTTACATGCATTTCAGGACACTAGGAGCAATTCCTCCTTCTTGATAGCTTTATGCTCCATAGGGAAGTTAATTCCACTGAATTTGAGTAACCTGAAGAGAGCCTGTTGATCTGGTTAAACTTTTTTGGCTTAAATGGGAGATATCATACAGTTTTGATTGAGACCTATTTATTAATCAGCATGGCTGTGTTTCACTTTTCTGTTGATTGTTTTCTGGGAATAGTTTTAACTCCCTGTGCTAGTTACCTAGGTATAGCTTCCCTATAGGGCATGCATGAGTGTGCCTAGATGTATCCTCTGTTATGCAGAGGATGTCATACCATTATAAATTTTACATTGCGGTGCATTAATAGACCTGAGCTATGCCAGTAAAGGACTCAAGTTCTGTGTTTACATTACTGATACTAGGAATTACATTGGTTTTATTATTTTAGTAGTCTGTTTCTGAACAGGTGTAAAATACCAGATCTTGAAAAGCACTCCTTGTGTTAAGCACCTGAAAAGGCTGTATTTCGCACCAACATTTTCCATCTTAGTTTCAGGATTTTAAGAGGAGCTCTGCATAGTGCTGAGAACACTTACTGAAGTATGACTAATCTGTGTTGAATTTAGTGGCATTACAACAACTTTGTTCTCGTAAGTTTAATATAAGTTTCACAGCATCTCTACAGTACCCATCACGGCGGCTCTGCTCATGGTACTGTTGTATAAAAGCAGTGAGACAGCTGGGATCAGGAAAGACTATGTTCTGTTTAGTGTAGCAAGTTCTGATAAGCTTAATCTTCCTAATTTTCTTCAAGCGCTCTAATTGAAATGGATGTGATTTCTTCCATTAGGAAGACAAAGTTCAGGTCATTTATAATTATAGAACTCTTCCTTTTAACATACTCTAAATGTTTACTTTCTCCAAGTTTGTGTCTTCTATCTGTGTTCTGGCAGGTGCACAGCCCAGTGCATACGCATTCTTTCAAAGTCTGACTTTGAATCTCAGCCAGAAGAGATAGATGTAATTGTAACTGCAGGATTAGGCAGTGTATTCTACATCCGTAAACCATTGCTCATCTAATTGAAGTCCAGTTAAGAAGATGTTGATATCCATGCCTCCACATGGTACCAAAGATGCTATATATCATGCTGAACTCATGAAGCATTGTTTTTAGTTCTGGAGTTTGCTTTTAATCACCAGCTGTCTGACACTCATGAAAACTTGGGGGAGGGGGCAGGAGGAATTTGAGATAACAAAGAAGAAAGCTACGAAATCAAAAGCATACAGCGTTAAGAGGGACTGTCTGTGAGGTCATGAGGAAAGACTGTTATAACCAACTGTATATTCTTTGCATTGAAGGACAATTGTACAAACTGCGTTGCTTCCCTGGATTTGGAGTTGGGGATTTCAATACGAGGGTTTATAAGCACACTGGCAGCTGCTAATGGGAGAGATGCAGAGCCTTGTCTACATTAGGAATGCTATGCTGGCATAATTATGTCAAAAGAAAGCCTGTACTGGCATACCTAGTGTAAGGCGGAGAAAGATTACTTTCCTTAACACAAATAAAATTGTCTACAGAGATTAGCAGCCTTCTAGCTATGCTGGTGTGAGAATCCTCCCACTCCACAGAGGCCATAAAGGCTCTGCTTTGAGACCATGTGGTTTGTATATGAATCAGAGAGTCCTTCTGAACCTTCTGCGAGGGTTCAGTGGAAGATCTTTTCCAGACTAAATTTCCTGTGGTCCGTTTCAAGAATACAGGCCAGGGTTCAGCAACTTATTTCTGTCCCTGTGTCCTTATAGGTCTTGAACACGGATCATCGATGTCATGTGTTGCTGACTGCAGAACATGAAAGGACACATCCTACCTTTAGTTAGCTCTGTGACCCAAACGCATCACAGCAGAGAATAGAGAAAGTTAGTACAAATGGAAATATGGTGCCTATGATCATGCTTGGTAAGAGAAATATTCCCTCCTGAGCCCCTGTTCTGAAGCTGGTGGACATCTGTGGAAAGTGTCATAAATATGGCTGTGGATCTGTAGGGTCACTATCTTACTGAAGGAAATACATAAGGACTAGGGAAGAGCAGTGGGAGGGAATTCTGTGTCCTCCCCTAGTAGCGTGCTTTGCGATCACAGCTATTTTCTCTTGGAAAGCACAGTTCTGCCTTCAGTTGTAATGCTGACTAGCAACATCACAGGGTTCTCCTTTGTCTCAGTAACTTTGATGAAAATATGATTGTTACACATAATGAGTTGTTTCTTAACCACCTCTGCCAAGGCATCCCAGGCTGTAGGAGTCCAGATATTTTTCTACCCATCTCAGACCTTCTTGCCGTTATCTTAAGGTTCTGCAATCAGTGAAGAGTTGGTTGTCTCTGTGAGCCAAAGCAGATCCTCCTTTCTCTTCTAGAAGTAATGGTTCTTTTAACATATGCAAGTTTTTACACTTATTAACTTCAATAGTTGGCTATTGGCTCTCTGTGAACACTGGGATCTGTTAGGAAAGGGTTCTTGTTTTTACAGCAGTTTTAAGTGCTGTTGGGGAGTGAGATGCATTCAGATATTTGCAGTAAAACTGCTTCTTATAATCTATGTGCTTAGTTGATCTTCCCCTTCGGGCTATAGGTTGGTGTGGACCGTGCAAGAGCAGCTATGGACGCATGGCCATGGATGAGAAATGGTGTGTGGCGTGAGGCAAGAGTTGCTGATGTCAGCCAGTGTGCTCACCTGCTGCTGAAAGAAATGAAAGCACAGCAGTAAGAGCTGTCCTAGCACTCTCCTTTAATCATGGCTCACATTGCTTTTCTACCAACAAAAATGGAACAGTAAGCACATCAGCTTTGCCAGGAGCAGGTGCAAGAGATTCATTATAAAGGGACTTTGCCCATGGGTAAGGCTGACTATTCAGGGAATTTTCATGCTTCCTCAGTACTTCAGTGCCAGAACCCTAGAGCTTCCTAATGCCCCTGAAGCAAAGACCTGGGGGTTTACTCTCTAGCACAGTGTGGCTAAAGGTATATTGGAATTTACAACCAAGCTTTTCTTCATTTGTTGATGCTTCCACTTAAAATTTTTCTGGTTTGAATTTGCTTAGGAAACTGTGAGTTTTTTGCGTGCAACAGATGATCTATCAGTTTTCATGGGATTCCTTTTTCATTTCAACCAGTGCTTTAGGTTGCAGAGTCATTATTTGAATGGGAAGAATAAAGAGGGTTGACACCTGGGAATCACTTTTAAAATATGGTCAGTGCTACAGAAAAAATGTCAAAATGCCAGTGCAAATTATTGTCAAACGAGTGTCAGATGGCATGACTTCAGATGCTGAAATTATCTTGGAGTTACAGTGATTGGAGGGAAAAGAGGAGGGAATAAACCTAGTCAAATCAGAATAGCTTTTCATAAATTCAGTGTCTTCTGAATTTCTGGACTAGAAACTGTTTAATAGGATGAGGTCATATGTTCTGAAATATTGCTCCTGACTGAACAGTTAGGTGAATTTTGATACTCTGTTTTAAAATATTTTTATTTTCTTTAAGTCCATAAGCCCTTTTTTACAGAACTGTGACCTATTATAAGCCTAGCCTACCCTGGCTAGTGGGAATGCATTGTTACATCACTTGGGAAAAGGCAATGTGTGAATACAAAATGTGTACTTGCATGCAGTACCTACCTCTCATACAGTTGTCATTGAATCATAGAAAAGTTTGGGTTGGAAGGGACCTTTAAGGATACAACCTGTTCCAGTGTTTCACCACCCTTGTTGTAAAAAAAAAAAAAAAAAAAAAAAAAAAATCTTATATCTAGTCTGAATCTACCCTTTTTTAGTTTTAAACCATTACCCCTTGTCTTATCGCAACAAGCCCTAAAAAGTTTGCCCTCATCTTTCTTATAAGCCCCCTTTAAGTGTTGAAAGGCTGCAATAAGGTGTCCCCAGAGCCTTCTCTTCTCCAGGCTGAACAACCCCTAGTGACATACCTACATCCAACTTGGGTTTTTCTGTGCCAATGTCTTCCATGAGGAATAGATGAACTGTAAATTGTTCCTTTAAACTGTGAAGGTCTAATTCTTTTTCAGCAGGTTATTTTTCAGAGTCTTACCAACCTGGAGAACTGGAGTTTGGAAAAACATTTCCTTCGCAGTTTATATTAAAGGCATTAGAACTGTGTATTTGGAGGGTTGGGCTTTTGGGGGCAGGGGATGATGGAGACAGGGGCTTGGAAGGGGAGGATGGTTTAGACCTCTCTGATCTTACAGGAGAGAAGCCTTGGGGGAGGTGGCATGTCACTTTAGTAATAAATAGCAGCTCAGAAAACTCAGTCTAGTTTTAGGCTCTTGTAAGAGATGAAGTCTTTAAGGGAGTAACAGCATTTAGAGATATATGAACTAAGACTAACTCTAATGTACTCTTCTACCTGTGTTGTTATATTTTCAAAATATTTTCTTCCTGAGATCCAGTGGCTATTAGGAACTCTGTGGAGAGTCACAGGGTCTTCCTCCTGTGATGGCCTGGCAAGTCACTACTTCTTGCGCTTCACCACGTATTTTGGTAACCAAGTAAGGGAATAATCCGGGCTGAATCTGACTTCTCATTAAAAAGCAAACTTCCCATTTAAGAAAGACTCTAACTTTTGAAGAGGAAGTCTATAGTTTACCAGCTCCTTGACTTGTAGATCTTTGAATGATATGGGGAAGCTCATAGTATAAATAACTCTGTAAATCAGACAAAACAAGCTTTTATTGGCTAAACTTGAAAATTTTAACACATTCTCTGGATTTTGAACGTGGGTATTATTATAAATTGTCAGCTTTTCGGAAGTGCATCTGCTTTGTATTGGCTGGCTCAGATCCATTCTGTATGAAGTACAATTTGCTTGTTTTCATATTAGTGATTCAAGGTGTTGCCAGCGTTTGTATTCATCAGACAGGTTTGTGCCTTTTAGGAGAACAGTGAGGAAAAAAAATGAAAACTTTGTAATCCTTACCTTGTGTCTAAAAGTTTGAAAAGCAACATTTGCCCAGCTCTAGAGACGGAACTCTGACACAACTGGGAATCACAAAAAAAAAAAAAATTGTCTCTCCTAGTAAGGCAATGAAAAATAAATAGCTTCAGCCATCAGTGAGCTGTCACATCTGGAATGAATCATTGAAATAGAATAGCATATTCCTCTACTCTTGCAATTCCCTCTCCTCCCCCCATCCCCCGAATTTAAGTGGTTGCCTTAACTAAAACTGAAATCTTTACCTCTGGTTTCCAGATCTTCAACTTGGTCCTTAAATAGGAAAGTTCATCATTCACACAACAGTGTTTAGCAGCCAGTTTTCCTTTTCAGTGGCAGCCAATGCACTATCATATTTCTTAAGAAATGGGAGGGAGCGTAAACTTTAAATCAAGAATTTCAGACAGTGAAGCTGAGAGCTATGGCTGGAGAAAAAAAGTGCAAAGTATATTGGTTATTCAGAAAAAGTCAGGGCACTCAGTCTGCATCATTTCACAGGGACCTGTTAAGTACTTGGTGTTTTTGAAAGATCAGCCTAATTGCTTAGTACTTGAAATCAAGATTTAGACATTGAACTCTGGGCTCCTAATTTTGTAAACCTTAGCCTGAAGTTGGTATGTGCCATTTAAGGAGAAGACATGCATGGTTAACTATAGATCTAAAAGGTCAAATTGTTAAGAATTATAGAAATTCTACTTTGAACAGCTCCTACTGTACAGAATAAGTTATGTATATTAACAGGAATGAGTCTCAAAAGAGCCTTACTGCAGATTAAGTGGGTTTTGTTGCTGGAAAAGTGCAAGCATATCCACCTTATTTTAGAAATAAGCTAATACCTACTTGGAATTCTTAATGCGTATAAATACATTTTATATAATAGGAAAAAAAAAAAATCTTGATTTGACCCAGACAGGTTTGTCTGTCTGTGACATTATCTTGTGTTGAGCCTTCAAACCCTTCAGGAGTGGAGTTTGTATCAGACAATCAAAACAGTAGGATCTAGGATGAGAATTTCTAGGTTTGTTTTTACATTTAGGCAAAAGACCTGGGTGGCAGTTCTGCACTCTTCGTAAGCTGACTTCTGAGATGACCTGCCTGGGCCTAAGTGTATTCAAAAGAGAAAGTGAGTGAGATTTAGCCATTGAAGAATCTTGCATTTCCCATGGGATGACAGACCTGGCTTCTGCATCTCCCAAACATTGCCTAGCTATCTCAAAATGGCGCGCTTTTTTTTTTTTCCTCCCTTCACTGTCTGTGTCTCCTCCCTGACCCCACCAAAAGTATCTGATTTGTATGGATGTAGTCTGCTAGCTGCTTATATCTGTCAGTGTTTGGACTGGCAGTGTTTGACAACAGGCATGTATTGGCTTAAGTTTTAAGAAAGAAAATGTGTGTACTCTAAAGCTAAAATAACAAATGATCTGCAGAGTGCACCGAAGGTATGTATAGCATGTATGTCATAGCTTATGTTGTTTATATGGATTTTTCAGGTCATAAAAGGGGTTTCATGAAAGTGATGGTGGTTATAGTATTACAGTTTACTAGAGATTAGGTCTCTGTACTTAATCCCATACATCTAATTGGTGAATTATTCCTATATTCCCATTCCCACTTCTTTGGTGGAATTACCAATGAACAACTCTTTAGCTACAGAGAGATGATTCCCCACCCACCCCCACCCCCCCACCCCCCGGGCTTTGTGTTTCCTGAGTGTATTCTGAAGTCTTTCACTCTCAAAACTCTGACACAGACCTATATCAAAGTCACCAATACAGTGAAGATTTTTCTTAAATTAATCATATTTTAATCAACTGATCTTGAAGAACTGCTTTGTTTTGGATGAAACGTATATTTTTCTGTTAAATTGAAAGTGTGGATGGTTCATGCATATGCAAACTTTGCATGGCTTTCTGAAAGCTGTCAATATTGGCTTGTTTTATTTCTGAACTTCACTGTAATGGTTATTGCCATCCAGAGTGAAAGTGAGGGAAGGGCTAAGTGCTCTTTAACTCCATTATATGTAGTGATGCTCTCAGGTAATGTCACATTATGTCCATATGGTAAGGACATCAGAGGCTTTGCCTCACTCTTGTAATGAATGCATCTGAGGAGTATTCTCTAAAATACATAGTGATGGTTATTGCAATGAATGAATCTCAGCTGTTTTCTTTTGGGTCCATTTAATTCCCTCATGTAATGTAACATAATCAAAAGGGAAGACAAATATTTTGTCAGTTTTCCAAATATCTTGTGAAAATAAAGGGAATTTAGAATTGTAATGTTTCAGTAATAGAAATGCAGAAATTCATGACATGCTTTACTGAAGCTGTCAGCTTGATTTTTTTTTTTTTTTTTTAAAAAGAAGCACGTGTGTTTAACCCCACAACAGCCTCGATCTGTCAATGCGAGGTGATGTACATAGTGGTCCTAAAACTTCTTAACTGCTCGAATTCAAGCAACTTTTAGGTAGTCTGGGGGGTTGCTCTGAGGTGTAGCATCTAATAACAATCCCCATGGAGTGGACTTGGCTGCAGACTGGAACAGCTGGAGAGCGGCATGCTCTCTTCACATGTTCTATCTACCACTGATCTGACAGTGTCATTAGTAACGCTTTGTGTGAGTTTTCCAGAACTTGGAAATCTTACCCCTGCCAGGGGGCTCTCTGGAGTTTGCTTTGTATGAAATGCAGAAGTGTTGCCAGGACAGTGTCCAGCTACTCAAGCAGGTGGTTTATGTGCCACTTCTCTGAGATCAGATCACTGTCTAGCCAAGAAGAGAGAGAATTATCTGCTGTTTTACAGGGGGAAGGTAGCTCTTTGCACAAGAGAGATTTCTAAGCAGCTATCAGCTGTTGGCATTGTTTGACAAGTTTAGAGGCTCAACAAAACAATTGAGATGAGTTTTCACACCTCTTTCCAAGAGGAACAAGTCTGTACCAGCAAAGCCAGAATAATGGATTTTCTTCAGCTCTCCTGCAAGAATATCTTGAGTTTCCTCTAGCACGTTTGGTGGTGATGGGAAAGTTTTCCTGCCCTGTCCATCTTCCATCCTGTGTGGAGTTTTGTTTGGGATTTGTGCTAACTAATGAATGCTCATAATCTGGGACAGCTCAAGTGTATAGTAATGGCTGAATACTCTGCAGGAGGACCTCTTTGTACCACATTGTCATAGGCTTAGTTTTTAGATAATGGGAGACCCAGTAGACATCTATCCTTTATTCAGTTTCTATCCTGGAAGTCCAGTCTGAAGAATTGGTTCAGTCTCAAGAGGCTGGAATATGTATGGGAGCAGGAGCTGCAGATTCTCATCAGGTCTCAGGTTCAGGCTGTTTCTGGTATTTCAACTATATTTAAAGATACAGCTCCTTGTTATCACCTTCACTTCCCAACCTTCTCTTTGTCTATCTGTCTCCCCTCCTACCCTCATTCTAATTTGTTTTGTGCATTGTACACTGCTGCCAGACCGTTCTCTTCTGCAGTGCCCAACCTGGAAAAGACTTTATCATTCAGTCTCTTGCTTGTGACATCTAACTCTTAACACTTGATCCAAGCTTTGCAAAGGCACCCTGTTTGCCTGTGAGTTCCTCTACAAAAAAAAAAAAAAAAAAAAGCTATGGGACTATGCAGCAGTGCTTAGGGCAGTGGGTCTTCAATAAGCAAGGTCCTTGTTGGTTTAAGTGCTGCGGAGTCTAGAAAACAAACACTTAATGATCAGAGAACCAGCAAACATCTGTTCTAGGGATGTTGTTCTTTCCTTATCCCAAAACAAAACTCTTATCTTGTCTTTGTGGCTAGTGATTTAGTTAGGTTAATGCAATTAAAAGTGTTTAAACAAGCCTTCTGAATATTGCTAGAGCAGTGCTGACCTTTGCAAGAATGCAAGGTCCTTGTAACTCTCAGTACTTAAAATCTCTGCAGAGACTCCCAGAGATACATGATTAAGTGTTTACTCTTGTGGGGGGAGAGCATATGATATGACCCTGTCCTGTGCTGACATAATTTTGCAAGAGGTGAAATGGCCTTTCTAGTATCTTTTCATGCACGCTGAAGGTTAACATTTGATGTCTGCTGCCCTCCGGCCATCTGAGAATAAGCATCTGCCACTAGCATAAAGCAGCGTCTGGCGGCTCTCACCCTTTCAAAGGGGCGAGTATAATTAATAAGCCAGTGAAGTTTAACGGGCAGAAAGAGCCGTGAAGCGCCGAGATTTGTCCCAAGGCCGGCTAGAAACACGGGCGACAAAGGCGGGGAGCCCCAGGGCACCAACCTGCCGGGTGCCCCCGCGTGTAGCCTGTTGGGAGCCCGGGTCCGGCAGCCCCCGCTGCCCGCCCCGCTGCCCGGGGTGCTGGAGGCGGCCCCGCCCGGCAGGGAGCGGGCTTGCTGGGGCTGCGAGGGACGCTGCCACCTGCCATGGGGCTATGTTGCTGCAAAGGCTGCGGTGAGGAGCCCAGAGGTAACGAACTGCCCCCTCAAAGGTGACAGGGAAACTGAGGCGGCGGCCTCTCTCCTTCCCCCCGCCTTGTCTCCTGTCCTTGCGGCGCGGCTCTGTCCCGGAGCAGCCCGGGGCCAGCGGCTCCGGCGGGGCGGCTGCGGCGGCGGGAGGTGCCTGCTCGCAGCCCCGGGGGAACGCGGCTCGGGAACCGCTGTCCGGCCGTTTCTGCAGCCCGTGCCTCGGCGGCGGCGGTCGGAACTGCCTTCCGCTTGAACAGGACAAAGTGGAGTGGGGAATGAGGCCATTTTTCCCTGTGTTCGGTGTCTAATCCTTCGGAAGGTGCCATTGCTTCTTTTGTGGTTCATTTAAAAAACTAAAAACCAAAAACAACCAAAAAACCTCCAAACTTAAAAATTATCTCTGGATGTGATCTTATGCTTAAAACACAATTCATTGTTTCTTTTTCTCCACTAACAAGTCAAGTTTGGTGGGAGGGGGAGTGTTTGTTTCTTTTCTTTTTCTGAAAGGTTGTTAATGTTGCAATAGGATTAGCTGACAGAGTCTTTCCTCCTCTGTTTTATGTCCTGATGAACTTGAAAACTTTCTGAAGGGTCGAGCTCCCAGGAGTCTAGAAGAGGCTGTTACAGGAGGCAGAGAGGCAGTGTCTCTGACCCATGTAAGGCTACTGTAATTCTCCTGTCTCCATGTGGGTTGTCGGTTACTGCCAAGGTGGTTCCTGCACAGGTTTACCTGTTGGGACCAGCCCCTGACATCCTGTTTGCTTTGGTGAAAATTTGTAGTTTGGATTCAGGAGGTCTAAGAACAGGTAATGTGTTAGCAGGTTTTGTGTGGAATGGTACTGAGGGAACAGTGGGGCAGCTGAGTTTCACTGTACATGCTATCACAGAACAACAGGTAGGAAGTGACCTCTGGGGAACACCAATCCCAAAGAGAAGCACAGCTTTTCTTGGTAGAAAGCGATTTCTTTTAAGAATAGTGTTAAAAATTAATGTGCTTGGAGTTTGTAAAATGAACTCTTAAATGTTTTAACTCTTTGACACCTGAAAATAATTTTCTTTCAGTAATCAAAAATCCTCTGAAGTTGGAGTCCTGAGAAAACAGAAGAAAAATTGTGTAAAACTTTGGAAAAAGCAAAGTGTACCCTTATAACTACACTGAAAGTATGATTCTAAAAATCGTAGCAAGTTAGCACACACATTCTGGTTTTGAGACAAAGGCAAAATAAATTCATTGGTGGAAATCTGGTGAATCTGAGGCTGCTGTCTGCATCACAGTTGTATCAGGGTAGACTATATCAATATGAGTAAGCTTCATGAAGTTAAAGAATGCAGTATAAAAATTAAATGAAAACCACACTGATCTGAGGTAATATCAATGCTAGTTATATTTTAGGGATAAACACTGAAATGAACTTTTTCTTTCAGGAGAGGGGAAAGCCAGGTAAAAATGTATCTAGTATTTCAGTCTCTTACTGAGTTGACTATGCCTAGATTCTCAGAGTGGTGCCTCATTAAGGTATCTTACACTGTCTTTTAGAGACAGGCGCAGGAAAAAGGCTTTGAGCAAAATACACCTGAGTTTTTGATTGGAAATACTATGGGTTTTTTCATTTGCTTCTGGTTTTATTTAATCTGTTGAGGAAGGGAAGCTTAGATTGGGGATTATCAAAAAACGTTTGTCCTAGTTCCTGGCATAAATCCAGTCACCTCATTCACTTGGGTGAAATTGTATTTACCTTCTTTGGAGAGCTTCTACAAACAGTGGGTATTTCAGCTAGCATATTGCATCCAGGCTTGGAAGAACAAGGTATGTTTGTGTCAGTTTTGCACATTTGGGTAAACCTGCCAATGTTGGTGAAGCTACAGCATTCTCTGAGAATTGGTATGATTGAGATGGATATTTGTTAAGCTGTACTTTGTGGAGCCATGTGGCCATTAAATGTCCTGAAATCTGAGTATGTGGTACTAACAAAGATTTTGAAGACTTCTTTCCAGAGTAGCCCATTACAGGTCCTGCCATGATTTTTGTCATCTTTTGAAAATACATTTAAGTCAGTCCTGTGTAATGTATAAATCCTTCTTCTGATTAACTATTTTAACCAATGTAGGATGTTGAAGTTTTGTTTCATGAAGGTTGTATGCCTCCATCTACATGAAATTTAATAAATATCAAGTTAATACAACTTTGCTGTTGGAACTAATATGATCAGTGAGGTAAAAAGACTGTGCCCTGTCTTGCTGGTCAGTCACTGCGGGGGAAGGCCTGAAGTGCCAAGCTGTGATTTGTATTCTTAACTGGAACCAAATTTGGCTTTGTATGATGCTGCTGAAACTAATTTGTTCCTTGGTGCTTGGCGTAGGTGCCTTTAAAACAGTAAGCTTATTTTCCAGTGCTTTCCGGATACTCCTAGATTTATAAAATATGTAGAGAAGCCACTGCTTGGGATTGCCCTTGTTGCTTTTGCACCACTTTATTTCTATGGCCTCAGTGGAAGTTTTTTTTCGCTCATTTGCTCCCATGGTGTGTTTTCACAAAAGTCATTGTATGTGGCTTTAGAGAGTGATTTAGGCTACTGTTGCACTGGCCTTCTGACCATGAGCTTCAACTAGTCCTGCTCTGCTGTGAGAATACTTCTGGTGGATGTGTGGGAGGTGTGACTGGGGACCAACGTACTGATAGCCATATGTTTTGGGTTATTGCATTTGCTCTATCAGCTTTTTGTCTTGATAGACTTTTGTCACATCATGCACAGATAGGGCTAACTGGTGAGTAGATCCTGATTTTTTTAGAAGAACTGGCAGGCTGAAGTGTTAGTCTCCCTGAATACAGCTGGTTATCTGCAGCTAGCAGAGACAAGCTTAATAAAGGGCTGGGAGTTTGGGGATATTTGCTTTTGTTTAAGGCCAGAATGGAGTGTGAGTGTTGTCATCCCCACCCACCTACTTCTGTCCCTGGAGTAGAATTATCCTACTGACTAGAAAGTAGCAGATTCCTGAGCTGGAATACTGAATTGTCCCTTTACCCTCTCCTTTAGATTCAGTGACTTATTGTGTGCTGAAATCAGAAGGTGGCAGAAGGATGTGATTGCTGGTAGGAATTGGAATGGAACTAGAAATAAAGTCTACCTTCCACCTCACGCACTAGTACTGTCAGCTCCTACTAGCCTGGATCAGACCAGAACCTAAAGCTGGTGGGAGAGTGTTCTCCATGTGCTATGGCTGATTACACTTTCCTATTTCCTGAGCTTGCTTGTTTCAGCGTGATTGTATTTCTTTTCTTGGTATTTCTTACACTGACAGTTGTTCCCTATCAGATGATCAAAAAAAAAAATAATCTTGTACTGTAGTGTTGCAAAGATTTCTGGTGACTTTTCAGTGATGCAGTGTAATCACGATTGTAAGTGAATATGCCTTTACTTTCTTTAACCTCCTCAACAATTTGGGCTGCTCAATTTTGCTGTCCTAGGGAGACCCACATTGTGTTTAATGTGGTGAAAAGCAACTCGAACACCAGTAGAATCCAAATTGGGACAAACATGAAGAGTGAAGGAGAGCTCAAGTTTTCAGCCAAACAATATTTGCCCCTTCAGTCTTGTCTGATGCCAGGTGCCAAAGCATGCTTTCTGTTACAATTTTTGTGCTTAAGAAGGTGCAAAGTGTGTAGGGCTTGTAAGACAGGGAACACTGGGAAAATGGGGCTTATCTGAGATACGAAAGCTAGCTAGGTTTTTGATGATGGTTGTGCTTTGTGTAAAAGGAATGGAAAGGGAAGTCTCGAAAAAGTCAGTTGCATCTGTTGGGTGATCGTAGTGCCTTCCACTGTAGGAACAAAAAGGGTAAGACTTTAGAAGATCATAATTCAGAAGTCCATCATTCATAATACATGTAAAACTTAGTATACTCCAACATCACAGACTGGAAGATCACTTTAGAAATGTGGTCTTAGGGTTCATGATACTACCTCAGAGTTAAGGAACTAATTTTCCTGCTTAGAAAAAATATTAAATTTTTTTCTTCTATCTACTTATTTTTCTGGGTTCTTTTTCAGCCTCCATAGTAACTATTCTGAGACCTTCTAACAGAAGACCAGCATGGGTTTTCACTAGGAATGTTGAGTAGGTTTTGACCATAATCTTATACACTTGGCTTTCCCCTGGATGGTTTTCTAGGCTGTGCAGTCATGTGAAGTACGCAGTAGTACAGTTGCAGTATTTAAGAGTTATACAGTCCCCAGATCAAAAAAGTAGGTGTATAAATAAGCTTGTGCAATTATTATTTTGCCCACTTTCCTTCCTCATCAAAACCCATTCCTTGCTTCAGCGAGTTGATCAGTTTACATGATAACTATAGTAGCAAAAAATGTTGGGACTTGTGAGCCTTATGGGAATCCCGCATTGTTTTCAAAAACCCAAGATGTAACAAAGGATATAACTTCAGGATAATATTTCTCCTTTATCTGGTCAATTATTACTCATCTAGAATTTTTTTCTATGACTACTTCTGCCAAAGAAAGTGAACACTAGCCTTTGACCTAGTGCAGCAGAGCTGTTGCTGTGTTAGTTGATGAAAATGTACTGTTATTCTTTATGGTCTTTACTACTTATGTTCTAGATAAGGAAAAAAAAAAAACCTGATAGAATTTCAAAAGTGTGATCATATGTTCAGTCTTTTATCTGATTTGCAGTCTCATTTTTTGACTGATCATGGAAGGCATTGGCTGGTTGCTAAGCAGAACTAGTTGCAATTCTTCTGTAGAAAAAGTTCCTTAAAAAGATTCTTTAATCAAAAGTTGTATTTTTACAGCTTTTGATTGCTGTAACTTGGAAACATAAGTTTCAATTAAAGCAAAAAAAAAAAAGTTTATTTTTTCCCATAAAATCAATACTTTGCACCCAAAAGGGCTGAGTACTTTTGGTTGTCATTGTTACCCAAGGAAGCAAGTGTCACTTTGTGTTATGTTGGAACTTGTTCTCCAAAAATGAGCATGTGATCGATCAACTGGAGTAGGATACAACCTTGCAGGACAGGAAATGTGGGGCCAAAACCAGAAATGGGGCTGCTGAGATTTAGTCAAAGCAGTGGATCACTGCTTGTACACGGAGGGTAGCTGTACAGAGGCTTTTAATGTATAATAGCTACATCAGCTGAGAAGCTTAAGGAGTTCTTCCCTCTGTGAACATCCTCAGTGCCCCTTCAATGAACTGCCTTTTATAGCTTAAACAGCCTGCTGCATTTAATCTGTACACAACTGAAGCTAACACCTGAAGATTTGATAACATCTGCTGTATACACAACCTCTGGCTTGTATTTACTGTCAACAGCCTCTTGTTACTTGTTGATCTAATTTCAGGCTCTCATAGTGAGAAAGCTCATAAAGGCAGCATGGACCCCTGCAGTGATATTGCTTCTGCTCTCTGTTACCACATCACTCACTTGTAACAGGAAAGCTTCCTAAACTGCATGAAATAGGATGTGCTCTGTCTCCTCCAACTCATTTTATATCTTCTGTTCTCTTTTTTCCTAAATACAGTGTCCATCTATACATAAGGGCCTTCAGTCTGTCATCCTACCACAGGCAGAACTTGCATTCATTGTTTTTGGGACTTGAAGTGTACAAACCAGCTGTCATTTAGTTAAATGTGCTGTGGGAAAGGCTTCTTGAAGCTAACATCAGAATACTGACTTTTTTCCTAATCGTGGCCTTTACCTAAACATCCACAAAAGTTTAGGAGCACCTAATTATACGCAAGCAGTTGTCACCCACACAAGATGTGTGAAAATCATTATCAAGGGTTTTTTGTTTTGAATTTGGAATATTGGGTTGTTATATCTAGAGATGTACAGTGTGCTAGAGTTGGACATGTTTTACTGGGCTTGCTGGATGAAACATTTGAAATAAATTCTTAGGGCACTGACTGTGGTGGTAGCTGCATCTTGTGTGGTATTACATTCATTTATACGTTGTATTTCTTTAGGGCCAACAAGCAACAACAGAGGCCAGAGCCCATGTGAAAGGTAGTGGTTGATGTGAATATTAAAAACAGTGAGAGGAAAAAAAAAAGATGAGGACTAAGTGTTAGTAAGGAAATATGGGGCTGTAAGAATTACTTCAAGAGGTCATCTTAGCCAACTCCTCTGCTCAGACCAAATTACATGGATGTAGACCATCTTGGACAGCAGGGTCTAAAACTTCTAATGAAAGATTCCACAATACAAATATGTTTTCTTAGTCAGCTTCTTCAAGCAACACTAATAGCAGAAACTTTCTCCTAAAGCCTACTTGAATCTCTTGTTAAGGTTTATTTCTCAGTGACAGCCGTTAACATACTATGAAATTATCAGAAATCCCTACTTCAGTCTCTTCAGACTAAGCAAACCCACTATCTTCCATCTTTTCTGCAAGATTTATTCTAAATCTATCATTCTTCCTGTTCTTCACTGATCCTCTCTGGTATGTCTGTCCACACCTCTGATGTCCAAACCTGCTTGCCATGTGAGGTGAAACCTCACCAGGACAGAGAAGACAGCAGAAAATCTGCTGGTTCTGTTAATAAATTTCAGAATGAGTTCCCTTTCTGCAACATTTACACTATTTGATTTGTGGTTGACCCTACCGAAAAGCTAAACAAGGCAAGCCTTTCCTCCCCCTGCATTATCCTCAATTTATGGTAGAGGGAAGGAAAGTGCCTTAGCGAATGCTATCCAGCAAATACTCAGGAGAATGAGAAAATGAATTCTTGTTTTCTGATGAAAGTATTGAGAATAATTTGTTGTTTACAGTGTTGTATTCCTGTATTCTTTTGAAAGCTCTTTTGATTCAGCCTGATATGACAGTGTGGTAAAATTTTCAGTGACTCAAAAATACACATTTTTCCTGGAGATGGAATCGATTATTCAATCTGTGTAGAAACATTTTACTACAGATTAGAGACAGTTAACTGTTTTAAAGAAAAACTTGAAAGCATTACCTAGTCTAAACTTTTTTAAAAAACCTCAATTATTTCATTTGGATTTGAAAAATCAGTGTTCAAGTATCCTGTACTAATTCCTCTTAACACAAAGCACTTGAATATTCAACTTTAGCAGTTTTTTTAATTAGTTCTGTAGCTTGTAATTTTGTCCTTGATCTGAAGAAGTGAGTGAAACAGTGAAGTTGACAAAATATTTGTCATACAGCATCTGGATTCTTTGCTAGAAGAAAGATCCACCAGACAGTATTCTTGAGCCCTAAAATGACATTTTAAACAAATGGTGGCAGCTTATGTTGTGTGGCAAACAGCAATTCCACTATCTTTCCTGCTGTAGATGTGCCCAGTACTCCGCACACTCTCTTATAAATAACTGAGCAATCGGAGATCAGAGCAGGTTGGATATTTCATGTCCATTCTCCTTTCTAGCCCGCATATCCAATCTGGTCTGGTGCATTTATGTTGCCATGTTGCTAAGTAATAGTATTCTTGAAAGCAAATAAAGGTAAATACTTGGCTATTGCTGATTGGGATGATGCAGAACTTGTTCAGTTCATGTAAACGAAGCAAATGGAGTTTCTGGGTTTTTTAACCAGGGTACGATGGGGAGAAGAACCCTCTACAGCATTATGTGAGAACTGAGCAAAGAGGCGGTGTTTGGAGAAACATGGGGGCATAACAGGCTTGCTTTTTTCTTTCTTTTTTTTTTTTTCCAAATAACAATTGAATAACAGAAAACAAAACTATAATCTGTGTGCCAGGTACAATTCTCAGACTGAAATGACAGTAATGGAACCCGTGTTTGGGTACCTGAACCCACTCGTGGAGCAGTTGCGCGCTGCGCTGAGCAAGGCTCAGCACTGCTGGGATCCCCTGCCACCTTCTGGGAGAGGGTGAAAAACCTGATCTTTCTTCCCCAAACAAGCAAGCCCTGAGTGACTCTGGAAGCTGGGGAGATCTTAGCTACACAAGCCAAAATGTTGCTGAGGGTATGTTGGTGATGTCTCGCCTGCTGCTTCTCTCAAGACATCCTGGGAAACAGCCCCCAAGCTTGTTGTAGTCCTCCGCCTCCTGCGGGTATCGGTCAACAGAGGGGGGGTGTGCAAAACAGCCTTATTTGTGTTGCAGCCTGTGAATGAGAGTCTTGTCGAAACTTCTTGGACATGCTTGCTGACTTGAAGGAGTTAATGCTTCCGTTTCCTATGTTGAAAACAGCTGTGCTTGTTGTTATCAACTGGTAATTAATATTTGATACTTTGTTCAAATGTTAACAGTGGATGCCTTGCATCGGTTGTAGGTGATCACATAGCTGTCAGCAGCTGCTATAAGCAAAGGGATCTTGCAGATCAGTTACTGACAGTGTTTAGGGATGTAACTAATTTAACAGCAAAAACAAACCCTCTGTTTGTTGAATGTTTATTGGAATAATAAAGAATGCTATTTTGTTGATTTTTATTTATTCTCAGGAAGTATAACATTAGTGTTATTAGCAAGTATAAATCTAGCAAGAAAAGCAGACAACAACATTTTAAAGGAATGATAATGTCAAAGGCTTCGAGTGTCTTGTTTTGACTTTCAGAAAGTTCTCATCGTATAATCTAGGTGGTTATATGGTGCTTCATTCCATATCAGAAAGAATGTTGCTTTAAAATGGGAACTTTTCCCCAAACCATTTCCATAAGGCAGGCTTTTCCAGCATTTGAGTAGAATAGGACTTAAGTCAGTGCTTTTTTCCATCATTAATGTTTAGGTTATCAAAGAAGTTTGGACCAAATGCAAATACAAATTCTCTGTGAATCAACAGCTTTTTGGGCCTGTGATACTGGAATCAGCATTTTGAAACAAGATGGTAGTCTGTGTTCCAATAAATCTACATTTTAAAGCATAAAATGAACTGATTATTAAAGGGAGCACAAGGGGAGAATGGGAGAACAATAGGCAGTGTTATAGTATGATGCCTAATAATTATTTTGCCTTTTTTAAACTATCATGGAGAAAAACTTTAGGAACTGTTCTGATTTTTTGTTTAGGATGCTTTGTAGTAGCAGATAGGCTCTTCATGTTACTACTTTAACAGTTACCTGTTTTACTGTTTTACTAGTGACTTTAATTTCAGCAGTTGCCTCAGTCTGGGCAGTGAAACAGCAGTCTGAAAGGTAAATTTTGCAGCTGTTATGTAATCAGTATGCTTGTGAAAGGAATAAGTCATTAAACCTGTTTTTAACCAAGAAGAGGGCATGCCATATAAAGCATTACAGCAGGTGTGTACTGTGTGCGTGACTCCATGGCTGCATTTTCTGTTCTACAGTTGGTAGATACTACATGAGAAAATGGACTGGAGTTTGCCATAGCTTGATCCCATAGATAGGACTGTCCTCTTGCTTTTATCAGAATTTCTTGTCTTAACAAGTTGATGGTAGGGAGAGAGAGTTCAGTGTGCTCTCTCTGGCAGAGGCTTTGACAATAGCTGTAAGTGATTTGAGTAGGCTTTTGGGAAGACCAGGTCCCATAAGAGCAAAGCTGATGAATATCAGTACTGTTTTGGGGGCAGCTGGGGTTGCAGGAGAGGCTCTCTGCCCTCCCACAGTCTTTGCAGCAAAAGTGTTCTCTCTCAACTTCCAAAGTGCAGTAACATCTCCAAGTAGAAATGGATATTCAGTCATGCTCTGTTGGCAGGTTTAATGAACTGAGCAGGTGAATCTGGCGGGGAGTTGAGAAATGAATGAGATGAACTATTTGGAAATCTCCTTTTAAATTAACTTGGTTCTAACTAATCTATAAAAAGGCCATTACACTTCAGCTGGGAAGTGTGATGTATGTACCAGTTCATTAATAACCTGTGACACTGAGCTAGCAGTTGAGGCCCCCGCAGTACCTGGGAGTATGAGGTACGACCATTGCTTCCCAGGAATTTCTGATATGGCTTCTCTTGGTCATGTGTCCCTGTAGCAGGACCAACTGTGAGTTGGTCATTTACTGTGAGCTGGCCATTACCAACCAAGTGGATTGGGCTCTTCTGCTGGTATGATGAGGATGAAAGAAAAAAATGCCTATATGAAGGATTTTTTTCCCCAAACCTTGTTTAATGTTTTATTGTTGGATGGGCAGCTAACACGCTTCTCCAGTTTGAGTGGGTAAGGCAGCAAGAAGGTGGTTTTGATTATGTGAATTGGGTGTGTTGTTTAAGTAATTGTGGTTTAAAACAATAATCCTGAAGCAATTTCCTTAAATATAGTGAAAATGGACAACAGCAGGGCTGTCTTCTGCCCTGAAGTGTTCTACGTGTCATGCTCTAGGGTGTTATATGCTCAAGAAGTTGCCTCTGCTCACGCTCGTAATTCCTGTTCCTTTCACTGATTCTCTGCATCCAGTGTATGCAGCCTGCAGCCAGCATCCAGCACCCTACCTGTGTAATCAGTGAAAACCCTTACGCCATACAGCTAAACTCAGGTCTGTCTATTTAGGTTGATGTTGTGTCCTCACACTTTCTAGCTGTATTTTTTTTTAGCGGTGTTATTTAAATTTTACCATTGGACTCTCATGCTTATCCCCTGACTTGAGGATTGTGATTTTTTTTGTTTTGTTTTGTTTTCTTTGAATCCTGGATCCTTACCCTTGTCAGCTGTACTGTCAGTACTAACTGCACTTGCTTTTGGGGCAGAGTCTTGCTTGTCCTGTGGCAGTTGCTGTCCCGCATAGCCCAGACTGCCCCCAGTGACACTCAGCAAGGTACTCCAGGGCCCTGGTAGGAACTAAGTAGGGAGCAGGGTATGTCTACTTTGCCCAGTCTGCTGCTTTAGATGCTTTCACCTAGAGCTGCTCTGGGTACAAAGGGAGGTGCTAGGATGACAGATAGAAAAGCCCTGGCTGAACCTTCCACTTCACCACTGTCTCCTCATGCTCTGTGAGGACTGGTTTCTTCCTGATACGGAGGGCAGCATCTTCCTGAAGTTAAACCAATGTAACCACCTCTAAAAAGGTGTAATCAGGGGCTTGTTTCCCATTGCCCAATGCATGTAGGCCTTTTGTGTCTAGCTCTTAAAGTAAAGCTTTGAAAAATCAATGTTTTGGCTTTCTGTGTGGGAAAATCTGTGTGCGCCAATGTGTGTGCCTTGCTGATTAGCCCACTGGGTCAGGCACCCCTCTGGAGCAAAGAGTCCGACTTAAGGGCGATGGGAGGGAGGGCTTTGGCTCCATCAATCCCTTTCTGTCTGCGGCTCTCAGGAATGCTGAGAAATCATATGCAGCATTGTTCCCCTGGCATATTCTCACGTGCTTTGTCCAGCCTGGCTGTAAACAATTCAAGTGACAGGCATCCAGCTCTCCCTTGGGAGGCAAAAAATAGTTCAACCATCACTGTAGGAAAGAGAATGAGATTTCAAGGAAATAAGGGAAATCTGCGTGGAAACAGGAGCAGTGTGAAGGGGCTTTTAGATGTTACTGTTAGGGTTTTACCAGTCTGAACGAGACACAGTATTGGGGCAGTTTTGTGCCTGCTGGCAGTGGCATTGACTATATTGTAATTTGCTTCTGTTTTGATTCTGGAGATCCAGTATTGGCATATATATGGTAGAGAGAGACTATAGTACAGGAGAAACACAAACACATAAGGGAGAGTGGAATATCAATTTTTCTCTGGAAGCAAGAGGACTAGACTAGTTGAGAAGCTTCTTAGGCAGCTGTTTAAGGGGCTGGAAAGGGTCTTTAACGCTGCTGGTGAGATGCTTTGTGAATTACTGCTTTTAAGCACCCTCGTTCCATGCTTATTAATACCAGATGTGTGTTCCTAGATCACCTAGCCATATAAATGTGATTCTGATCCATAGGACCAACTCATCAGTGTTTATGTCAGATCAGATAGAGTGCATAGTAGGGTTTTATGCTGGCACTTTATACCTTGTATTGCCTGTGGGAGCAGACTGCAACTGATCTGACATAAAATCTTGAAAAGAAGTTTACCCTTTTATAACGTTTTAGTACATCTGAACATGGCAGACAGAATTGGCACTCTTGTTTTGCATTGCACAGCTGGGATGTTTTCTGATATAATGGAAAATGCCCTAAAACTTGCTTTACTGCCTCACAGAACAGCAGCCTTGTGAATGTCTTGACATCACCCACTCCAGTCCCCCACAGCTCTATATCCTCTTGACTGTACACTACCAAGGCACCCATGTGAATTCATGGTCTTATTAATTAATCAGGTCATTCCTCTTGTTCACAGCATCACAATAACTTGTCCGTACTGAGTTGATCAACCTGTCAGAGACCCAGGCTGGTGTTATTGGCGGACTTAGCTAGTCCAGGGAGGGCTTAAGAATTGTTCTCTTTCATTTCTGTGATTCTGTAGGTGAGCAGTTGGTAGTAGTGTAGAATTGAGCAATGAACATTTGAATAGAGGAATAGAAGTAAACCTTTGGAAGTTTGTGGTTTCTGCTGAACAAAAGTAAAGTGTACTCTGATTTCATGACTTTGAAGCTGATTTACACACCTCATCTCCTGCTCTGAACACTCGTTTCTGACTTATCTAAAACAGGAGGAATATCGTACTTGAAGAAATCTCTGCAGCAGTAGCCTTTCTCTGACAATGGCTAAACCAAAACATGATCGAGGCCTGTTTTCATTGACAGTTCAGTTTCCCTGGACAGAACCCTTGCTGAGCTGTTAATTATCAAATTATCTATGTCTGTTGTTCTGTTTTTTTCTGAGAATGCAGCAGTTGCTAGACTGGATCTGACCCAAGGTCTGGTATTCTTTCTCTGACAGTGGCTAGCACCAGATGTCTCTGAAGTGAATGGGCTCTGTAGCAGCAGGTGGGAGCTAATCTACCCCTACACTAGGTTTTATCATGTCTTTAACAGCCTTAGATAGCTTAAACTGTGGAAAAGTTGTTTTCAATATTTCTGCCAAATGTCTGCTGCTATAGTGAAGTGATCATTCTGGATAGTCTTGCTAGTGTTAGGAATGTACATTGAATCATAAATTTTGTGGGGTTTTCTTTAGTCTTTTTCTTTTTAGTTTGGTGCCTCAGCAGATCTGTTGCCCTTATGTGGTGGCACAAGGGGAACACTGCTCCTCTTTACTGAACTGTCAGTTCTTCCACTGGCCCTTCCTAGCTCCTCAGGGAAGTTAACTTTTTTTTATCCCTTTTGAAAGAGCAGTTTTCTTTATGAAAGCCAGCTCAACTGCAGTGATGGTAAAAGTGCTGCTTGCTATCTACTACTCCTGGAGGCTGCTCTGCTGAACCGTGTTAACCTGTTGTTGCCTACATGCAGCCTGGCCACTTGTGGAAGTATAGGAGACTTTATCTCCCCTGGTCTTTTGTTAGCTGGAGTTCAGTAAAAATAGCTACACTTCTGTAAATGTGGTGTCTGTATTTTACAGAAAGGAAAACTGAGTCAGAGACCAAGAATGTAATTTGGTCAGCAGGGATTTGAGCCATGGAGCGTGGTACCTCAGGTCCACTAATGGGCACTACTTCTTTGAAGAAAAGTCTGTTTTTGAGACTTTGGTTTGTTAGTTCAGCTAAATACGAAGCGTTAGATGATCTGAGAATCACCAAGTCTGAGAATGGAGTAGTCTCGTTACCACTGAACAGCACCCAAATGTCATCACCTAGTGTAGTTCAAATTCAGGTGCCAGCAGGACCTATTTTGTTGCAAACTTTAACTGGGCTGATTACCCTTCAGCTGCTGGTGAATTTCGTGGCACGGGCAGCTAGAACAATAACTTGGATTCCCAGAGCTGTATTGCTTGGAGACCTCCTACAGCAGCTGTAAGTCTGCAGTTTTTGAGTATTCCATTGATTCAGAGCAACATAAAGGTAGAAAATAAATGATGCTGCACATTACTACGATGTTCAGGAATAATTCAGCTGGAGTACAGGTCTAATCTATTCCTATTTTACAGATGATGTTGCTGAGACACTGAGCAGTGAAGGGACTGACCTTCAGAAATGCAGTTCAGAACACCCACTGAAGTCAGAAGCAAGATCTAAGTGACACACTCAGTTGTGTGACGTGCCCCTTGGCAGACTGTGGGAGAAAACTTGGGATTACTGTCTCCTAGCGTAGATCAACATTCAGTAGTCTGTCCAGAAAAATATGTGCTTAAATGCAATGCTAATAGATGTCTTAACTTTATGCTTTGCCGGGTGATGATGCAGGTTTGTTTGTCTGTTCAGTTGTGGAAGGATTGCAGAGCCCCCAGAGGAGAGAGGAATCAATGAAGACTTATGTAGACTAATTTAAACAAGTCTCTTTGCTGTCTTCAAGAACCAAAAGGTGCACAGACTGTTCGTTCACAAGGTGAATGTGTGGGATAAGTTTTGATTAAATGAAAAATACTGAGACACTTTGTCTTAAATAACAGCAATGCTCCAGGGGTCTTGATGTCCTTTTGTCCTGGAATGATGGGAAAGTTTTGCATTGAGTTGAAAACGTCCTGAAATAGTTTTCTTTTGTCCGGTTCTAATTTCCTTCATACTGTGCATAAAAATCTGTTCTGGGTTAAAGGTGTAACATGTCTCTGAGGAACGATGGTTTAATATCTTCAGGGTAGGTGGCAGTCTCTGAAGCTGATGCTGCTGAGCTTAATATTGCATTTAAGTATAGCTGAAGAACAGATCCAGAGGCTTGTAGCACACTGGTTTTACTCCACCTCTTTTCTTTTAGCTTCTTTCAAGCTAATTACATCAGTCCAGATTTGGAACTGAACAGAACTGGTGTGCAGGGCATGAAATGACCTGTGCACATGGCTTCTTGACAAAACCTCTGCTGCTGTTGGCCTTCCAGGTAAGCCATAGAACATTGGGATGCCATATTCATCATCCCAGGAGGTAGAGTTTATTGGTCCAAACCTGTGTCATTTAGTAGCATAATAGATGAAATCTATCCTCTGTCAGTCTTAAGTGAAAGCCATCATTAAGGCAGCAGTTGCCAGCTATCACTGCTTGGTTCCCAGCAAGACAGTGTAGCTTGATGAAAGGTTGGGAGGGCATGTCAGTCTCAGCAGCCAGAGTGTGTGATCTGCAGGGGAGGGGTTAATATATTAGCGGTGATTTCCTGAAAGATATGCCCTTTGAGCTATGGCGTGGCTAGTGTTCAATACTGATTCTATAGTGAAAACTCCTTGTGTGAATAAATGTCGTGGTCATCATCAAAGCCAAGGATACGAGGCCTGGTAATCTGGATTAAAAGTAATCGTAGAAAGGAGAATCTCCCTTAATGTATGATTGGGTGGAGGGATGATGGGAGGGATAATTTTCTTGTATAGGTTTCTCCTCAGGAGGAGTCAGTCAGTTCTGACATCCTCATCCAGTGTCAGAATGTTGTGTCCAGTCAGATCTCTAAGAGTAATAGTCCCAATAGTTTTCTGTTGTGGGAGACCTCTTGTTCTGTTCCGAAACCTAATTGCTAATGGAAATCAATATGAACTAGATAATAGCTTTCAGCTGAAGCATCCACCAAGGTCTGCTCCTCAGGGAATTTCATAATTACTACGACATGAGTGGGCTTGATGTTTTGTGAGGGGTGTGTGTGTAGAGCTGTACAGAATTCAGCAGCCATGAGAACTTTTAAAAATGGCTAAATAATGCATTAAAATATGTTTTTGCCTTGTGTGCATTTCAGTGCTTTCTGCATTACTAGAAGAGGATGAGCCTCAGAAAATGCAGGGGAGGATATCCTCAGAAAAAGCAGGAGAGGCAACTTCTGCTTCTGGATCTAGAAAAGGTTATTTGTACAGGTTTGAACTGGAATTAAATTTGAATCCATGCAAATAAACTGGAAAGCCTGACACGCATGGTAGTTGAGGTTCAGCTTAGAATATGTTACAAGGAGGAAATGTAAGCTTAAATCATAACTTTGCCCGTTGCAACCCCCAAATATAACCATACTTATGAAATTCCCCTCAACCACTCACAGCTATTTAGTCTACACTGAGCTTTACAGATACTAACACCACATCAGCAGCAGCGTCAGGTTTATATTTGGAAGCCAAATAAACTGGTTCATTTTGTGCAGCATGTCAAGAATGGCATAGAACTAGTTTATACCCTAAATAAGCCATGCAAATGGCTTTTCCTATCACAGCTACTGGCGTTTACCTACTGCAATACATGGGTGGCAGCTTCAAAGCAGCCATTCTGTTTCTACAAATGAGTCTGCTTAATGTTAGAGAGCATCTCTATTTTTATCCTTTGGTTTGTCCAAAACAAAGGGAAAAGCTTCCTCATGTAATCTCTGCAAACACAGAGGATGTATAAAAACATACGTGAAGTCTCTGATACCCTCCTCATGGAGGAGGGTCTTCTCTGCAGGACAGAGAGGACGAAGATGGTGTGTTTGTTGGCAGGGTAGAATCCAAATCTTGTCCCATGGGTCCTTGCTCTTGGCAGAAGGTCAGATCTGATTGTCTTTAGAGAAAAATAAAATCTTTCCTGCCTTTTATGGATTTGGAAGAATGGTTAGAATTAGTGTCAGAAAGTGGCAGCTGCTCAAGGGACCTGTGTCTTCTGCTGCTTGGTGACATCCAGTCTCCCCTCTGCATTCAAATGCAACTTTCTACTTCTTTACTGCTTATGCATAATTCAAGCTCTTTTGTCAAAGCTTTCAGCACGTCTGTTTTCTCATCTTGTCATGATGAGCTCTCTTGAAAATAAGAGGAAAGTGAGGTGACTGAATATAATCCCTCCTCAGTGCTCTTGTTATCACAAAATCTATTCTCTTTTCAGGTAAACTTTTTGTTCTGCTCTTAGTATTAGGGTAGAGCTCTGTGATCACTGGCTATCAAGTTAGTGCATCTTTAACTTTCATCCTCTAAGGAGCTATGATAGCTTATGGATGTACCTCTGGTGGAAATGCAAAGTAAAATGTGTTAGCTGAAGACCATGACTTAAATGTTTTCACTTAGTGGTTATGTGTGCACTGCAAGACCTGCCTCTATTCTTCCCTGTTTCTTTGAGGCAAAGACCTTCACTTTGGTTTTATAGTAATTGCTCAGTGATATGAGGGCATAGAGTTATTACTCCAATACAGATGAAAGTAATCATATCCATCTTTCCAGACTCATCTAAATGTGCAGGAGGTATTCCAAAAAAGTAGACACTGCTTTTGAATGGGCTTACTATGCTTAGTGTTAGTCTGTATTATTCTGGTTTGTTTGAAAGCCACTTTCAAGTAGGGAGCCTGTTTGGATTGCTTTGACTAGGGATAGCCTGTTTGGGGTTTGTGTTTTGGAATTTTCTTATCCTTTTAATGCTTTGTTTCCAGGGAAGCCAAGGTCAATAACTATGATGTTCCTCTAGAACTGCTGCTTATTGAAATGAGGCACTTTTTAAGGACAGTACATAAATTCTGCTCATCCAAAGTGTCCCCCTGTGATGAGGGCAGTTGAAGGGGCTGTACAAGTTGTTTTGCATATAAAGCATCTTCAGCCCTTGGCAGTACTGACAGTGCAGGACTTTCAGAGCGAAGCCAGACTGGTGCTGTGAGGTGGTGCTTGGTGTTGTGAGTCAGCCTGCTGACAGTGTGCTAATGTAGGTAGATTTTATGCTGTCCCATTAGGGAAGAGATGTGTTCTGTTCCGCTGCTAACTGCTAATCCACTTTGCCTTCACTGCTGGATTTGTGGAGGGGGAAAAAAACTCCAACAAATTCTCTGTTCCTAAAAAATAATCTGGCCACCTAGAATGTATGGACTGCTCTCACTTTATAGTTGTTCTAACTTCTTGATAAGTTATTGCATCTGGGTAATTTAAAGTGTCATGTGAGTGTTTATTTTGCACATGATTCTCGTGCTGTTTGCTTGTGTTGAAGCTTTCCTACACAGTGTGAGAATATAAGGTCTACTACTGTAATGACATTCCAGTCTTATGGGGAAACCTCTAGATTAACAATTTGAATATTTAGTGCTTAAACATTAAGTGAAGGAAAACATGAAGTAGTTATGCCTGTGGTATTCTATTCTTGTCCATTTTATTTGTTTCAGTGAACCTTCATAGTTAAGTCAAAATTCTGTATCCAGCTAATGGTCCTCATTGGATTATTTACATTGGATTGCTTGCTTTAACTCTGATACTAATTTGAAAAATATTTTAAGGAAATTAAATGTTTTAGCTTTTTAGAAGAAAAAAGTCATACATAGCATGAAGCCTGTAAACTGTTGACAGTAGAACAAAATTGTTGTAATTAGAAGTAGCATGTTGTTAGTTTGTTCTTGAGCATGAAAATGTGACATAATAAGACTAGACTGTATTTGGGATCTGGGGGATAAATTTGATTTTCAGTCTTTTGGCCTGACTTAGCCATCTGTAGACTGTTTAAAGCTGCAGCCATTTAAAGATATGTCTGTCCCTGAAGTGAAACCCTTGTTTCCTAATCCCGGTTCTCAAGGGCATGTTGGATTAGGTTGAGTAATGAACGTGTCTAATTGAGGGGAGCTGACATTGGATGTAGCTCATACAAAATAGGGTTGGAAACAGAGTGGGTGTAATGTAACCTTTGAGAGGACGTACTAATTTTTCTTTTGAAATGTGTGTCATGAAAGACTATTATTACAGGTGTTGATGTGCCATGGTTCTTAACATCCCATTCTCTGAGACTTCATGGATGCTGAGACTGGATTCGGTTCATGGATCCTCATTTTCAATTGCTTGGCAACAGAGTGAGCAGGGCTGGTGGTTATATTCTGGTCTGTTCTCTGCAGCTGCAGGCAGAGAATGGCCTTTGGTCCCTCTGTTTCCCCACCTTCCTAACATCTTTACTCAGCTGCTGTTGTTTTTCCATATAGGTAAATATCTCTCCTGCTAAAGAGATGAAAGCTTACAAGAGGATGAGCTTTACATGATAGCGAGTACTGCTTACAACACAGTAAGGGGGGGGGGGGGGGGGGGGGCAAATATGAGTATCAAAGGAGGTGGTTTAAGACCATAGCTATAAAGAAAGGATGTGAGGTGGTGGGATCTCAGATTTCTGGTATCAGCACTTCAGCTGATGCAAGTACCACTATTGCAAATGTAGAGGTAGTAGAGAGCTTCTGTTTTGTTTCATAAGTTTTTTGTTTTATTCTTCTGTGTTGACTCAGCAATGTGTGCGGGCTCATGTAGAAAATTGTTTATTGAATGTATTGAAGGTTTTGCCTTTTTTTTTTTTTTTTTTTTTTTTTTTTTTTTTTTTTTTACGGAAAACAGTGAGTCTCTTTTGCCACAAGAGGGAGAGCATGAGAAATGCCGGAGAGAGGAAATTGCACCGTGACAGTTCTGCTTATGCCTTCATTTTAGGCCCCGCAAAGGGATAGAGATATTTTTGGAGCTGAACTCCTTCTGTCAATTATGCCCATACTTACTGGAAAGCACAGATGCTAGAGATGGTTAAAGTCTAGCTAAGCCTTGCCTAATCAGTGTTGCCTAGCGGTTCCTGCATGAATTGTGATTGTATCTCAGCTTGAGATGTACATCACTAAGATTTTATGAATCAAACTTGCAGACTAACTTATTCAGAGAGTCAGTCATAGAGCTGGAGCCAGGGCTTGGAGCCCAGGGAAGAAATAACGTCGATGGTTAAAATTCATCTTTGCTTGTGTCTGGTTGGCACTCTATTGCTAAACCCATTTAACTAAATGGATATTGATTTTTAGTTAATTCACTATCCAACCAAGTCATGCTGTGATACACTTTTAATGTACTCTGACTTTAGTTATGCTGAAGGGCTACGTCTATTTAACTGCATTGGTTTTTATGTCAATTTGGTTAAATCTGTGTAGAAGTGAGTATTGACAAGTTTTAAGTGTTTCATAATGGAATTTTGCATTGTAAGCTCATTCTCCTATCAGTTCAGGGTTTACCCCGTGTTCAGGTTTTCACCTGGTCTTCAGTGATAACATTTTCTGGGTTTATTTCTTATTTTATAAAATCCACCACAAGAGTGATTGAATATTAACACTATAAGAATGAGCACTTCCAAGTCAAGAAATAGCTAGCCTAAAGCTGCCTTTTGTTTTGTTTTCTTCTCCTTGCTGCAGATGTGCTGTTATAATAAACATCTCAATCACCTAGTCATTTTGTCTTATAGTATTCTTTTTTCTTTTTCCTTTGATAGTAAGTTTGAGTTACTTTCCAGTCCCCTAATATTGTGATTAACTTGCAGAGTCTATGAAAGGCATCTGCAAAAGTTAATTGCACACGCTGCTCGGCTCATCTGAGGTGGGTGGAATATAAAGCAGCAAGTAGATCTGCTGGGAATGTGTATATATGTGTGTGGCAAGGGTTCACATTGTGATTAGTGGATGGTGCATGACACAGAATGGAGCAATAGGAGTTCCTACTCCTGGCTCTATTGATGCCTATTGTATGACTGTGAATGCACTGCTCCCCTTGCCTGCAATTCCCTGCCTGCCTGTTCTCTAGTCTGTTATGACGATAAACTCTGCAGGGCATGGACTGTCTCTTGTGGTCTAAAAAAGCCATGCACATCATCGTTAGCATCCCTCCTTCGACTATTTTTAGTTGTTGTTTGTCTTAACCAGTTGTTACTTCTATCTTGTAGACAGTGGAGACTGCATGTTTAGACAGCACCTAGCACTTTGCAGCCCAGACTTAGTGAACATCTTTAGTCACTCCTGTGACTCTAAAATACATAGCTGTGGTGGAAATAGAGTGGTGTGACATGATGGCATCCTGATACGGCTAAAATTTTAACTGTGGCATCTGTGTCAGCTGTTTCAGTGGTGGTGTTATCAGCCATTCCTAAGTGCATCTCAGGCATTGAGTTGAAAGAGGCAAAGTTTTGAGGCATAATCTGAAGGGGCAAATTGCAAAGTAGCAGTGGTGTGTAAATGAACAATTGAATTCAGTTGTTTCCTGAAAACTGAGGGGGGGGAAAAATCCCCTCTCTTTAACCAAAGTAAAAATCTTCAGAGTTAGGTCAGGCATTAATTTAGGATGTTTCATCCTGTGTTTACAGATTTTTTTAAAACTGTCAGGACAGCCTGAAGGTTTCAAAAAGATTAATCCAGGGATGCCAAGCATACACCACACAGGCCAGAACATTTCCCTCCCATCCTGTTTGGTGGTGGTTCTTCAGATGCAGGCAGAAAGTGGGTCGAGGTCTGGAGGGATTATTCTGGTAGTCCTGTCCCTGCTGTGCTCCTAACCAGAGGCTCCACAGATTTTTCCCAGCACGTGAACAAAGTAAATCTTTCAAGTGAGTAAAATTCTAACAGCTCCTATGCATGCAATAAGGACACATCTGGTGATGTGTTGGAAAGTGCAGGGAACATCTGCATTTGACTCTCTACGTGCACTTCCCATCACGAGACGTCACCTGTCCCTGTTGTGACACCTACCTGTCATGTGATAGATCTCTAATGACATGGGGGGTACAATGCTTAAGGGCCTCTAGAAGAGGTGACTTGTCCCATAGCAGGTGAATGGTTGAGCACCACTGAGTTACTGTGTTTGTATTTTGGTTTTACATCAGGTAGAGGGAGACTGTGAACCTCAGGTAGTTCCCATGCTAAACAACTGGGCAGATAGGAGACCGCTGTGACTTTTGTCTTCTGCCCTTGCCTCTCCAAGAGCTCACCAAGTGCTCAGCAACTCTAGTGCCCCAAACTGAACTTAACAGTGGAGTTACCTTTGCTTGGTAAGGGGCATGTGAATAAGGAAAATTGTGTTGTGGCCTTGACATGGTTGAGATGTAGCCTGTGCTTCATAAACTCAAGTCTGTAACAGACTGTTCATCTGTTTGAATTATGAACCTCTACTCCAAATAGACTTGCTACTTTATTTTTTCCACATGGAAACAGCTGCCCATTTTTATGTGAGCTTATGGGAAAATCCAGTATTTGTTCAATTAGAAAAAATTCTGAAACTGTTCGGATAGCTGTGCTCATTCAAAGGGCAGCCCAGCAGCTGAGGTGATAGCAAGGGATTGTGGCAAAGACCATGAAGAATTCCAGCTGTGAGCAAATGTGAGAGTGCAGCCTCTGGGTACCAAAGTACTGCCCCCTCCCAGCTATCATTTCTTTCACAGCTGTGGGAATGCTTAAAAATTATGGATGGCTAGGGAGGAGGGGAAAAAAGATCACAGTGACTTTCAAATCTTTGGCTGAAAGCCAGATATGTTGCTTTGGGCACAGATTCAGCATTGCATCTGCAGCCATGAGAGAGAGATCCAGAAATGACTGGGGTTTATTTTTAAAGTGTACATAATTCCAAGTTTCTTTCTCAGAATGCGAAGCCCTTGTGGGCATGCTGAGGCCCAGCCTGCCCTTTCTCACTCTCCTGGCCCTGACCTAGTCTGTCTCATTCATTCCCCTCAGCTGTTTATTAATAGAGATCACTTAGTTTATTTTTCATTCTCTTCCTTTCAGCTATTCCCACTCCACTTTCGGTGCTTGAGGAACTTGAGACAGCTGAGATGGAAGTGGGGAAGCTGGGGTGGAAAGAGGGGTTAGGTTGCTGTCTCCAGGAGATGTTTACCTGCCAGGTTCTAATCCCATTGTTGCCCCCACATCATCAGGGAGCTTTTAGGGACTTTCTTGCAACAGCTGTGGTTAGTGGATGAGATTACTCAAGCTGACCTTCCTTAGGTATCAATTTGAAATGCTCAGCCCATGTAACTGCTGTTATTTTCAGTGCAAGTATCTCTTTGGGTGTTGGAGTTGGGAGCAGGGCGTATCCAAGGCATGTGAAGTGTCATTGCTCAGATTTTCCTCTGTATGTCCAAAGGATGTCTAGGTTTAGCTTGTCATCAAAAAGAACAGTATCATCAGAGTTGGATTGAAGGAAAGAATTGTAAAGACTGAAATTACTCAGTGGGCTGCTGCAAGTTCAGAGAATTGTTTGTGTTAAAAGAAGACAATCCCCAGTCAGACAGTAGGTAGCATGTGTTTACCACTTACCAGTAAACATAGTAATTCGCATCTCTTAGAAGGACCACTTTTTCCTGGCTCAGTGGAGTACAGCATTCCACACAGCTCTTAAAACTCAAATATATTTCTATATGGAGCTAAAAATAGACATCTATATTTTGCATAAACACATAACTGACAGGGATGAAAGGAATTGACTGTAAGGGTATTTGACTGAGATTAGATATAATGGCAGCCAAATAACTTTGGGGGTAAACACTATTAAAGAAAGTTTTGAGGGACAGAGAAGTTAAAAAAAAAAAAAAGCCCTCATTCAACAAAGCCATAGACATCAGTAGTCAATTATTTGATTTACACTGTGTTTCCTACCATGCATGGATATTGGGAAAGCAGAATCCGGTCACAAGCAGTGAGGTGTATAATAGATGGAGTAAGGCTGTTAGAATATGAGAGCGGAGTAGATTTAATCTTAAACCAGCAGTGATAAGGTGAGTCAGTCTCTTTAACTGTGACTCAAGAGACAATCTTGCTTTTACTATGAAAACCAGATTTGTTTGTTGCACCACATTGATTTGTTAATATTGTAGGAATTGAGCCTTTGAGGTTCATTTTTGTCGTAAACATGCAAGTGGTGCATATATGTTGTAATGAAGGGTTTTAATAAAGTTGATTAGGAAGTGTGTGTGCCTCACTGCTAATAACACCAATCCAGCTGGAGAGGCTACAGAGATGAGCAACTGTTGTTGTGGTTTCTAAGCAAGGGTTCCCTGCAGGCAGGGAGCAGATGGGAGGTGGGGGAAAAGATGGATTCCATATTGAATCATTATTGTTCTGTTCTGTTGTTTTCCCATATAAACCCAAAATGCCACCCCAGTTGCTTATGGTGGGAGAGATCTTGCAGGAACTTAAGGTCCTAGCAGACTCATGAAAAGGCTGGCTAGCCGTCTGTCTTTGCAGACTTTGGCCTTTGATGCTCCAGGTTGTTGGCTTTCAGACTACTTTGGATTTTTTTTTTTCTGATTTACTGTTAGCAGCATGGCCCTGTGATGTTCTCACATCCCTTCTACTAAGTTCTGCATCACCTGCTTTTTTTCTGTTCACTTTCTTGTCTTGAAGCCATGGAGTACTGTAGGGAAAATGTTTCAGACAGACATGATACACTGCTCAGGATAACGGTCAACCTGAATTGTTCCTATTGTACGTTCCTCATGATTTGAGGTTTGCATAATGTTCTTTGGGTTATTTCTGGATAGTGTTGTAGACATTAATGCTGAGGTTAAGTTATTAAATCGCATTGCAGAAGATGCTGTCTTATAATATGAATGGATAGATTTACAGGAAATGTGAAACAGCATTAAGAAATGTGTGCCAGTGCAGAACAGTAAGGTTATACCTACTGGTGACAACTCCAGAAGTGCCTGCCTGGTTGAATAGCAACTTAGCACACTTGAAAGCAGTAGTTTATTAAAAAAAAAAAAAAAACAAAAAAAACCCCAACAACTCAACCTGTATGGTATATGTGCAGGAAGAAGGGATAGAATTGGTTCTGAGTCACAAATGTTGATATGATAGCCTTGCCAAACTGTTTATTGCATATAGGCTGTGTAGTAATGGAACAGCCAGTAACAATTTCACTGTAACCTTGCTTTTTCATAGGTAGATCTCCAATCCCAGTCACCTAGTAATTTTGTTGAAAACTGAAACTTTGACAGAAATTAAGCTTTTTACAGTTTTAGTAAAATCACTTAATTCAGATGAGAGTGGCAGGGAAAGAGTCCTGGCCGTGAGGCTGGGAATGTGTTCAGCTGGGCATATAGCAGGTAACTCCATGACATGTAAGTTGAGCTACGTAATGTGTGGAAAGAGGATTGATGATGTGAGGTCTCTTATTCTGCAGCCCAAACTGTGCTTTCTTCGCTGCTTTTATTGCATACAAATTCCTTCTGTAATTACCCATTCCCTGTCATCTCTCATTGTTGCCATGATTCATTTTTCCATAACATACACATTGTTTTCACATAATATAGTGTTTTTAATCTCCTGTGGTTATTTCTGTCTTTGTAACCTATCTAGGATTCTTTGTTCTACTTCTGTTACCACTTTACAACACTTTTACTATCTTCAGATGCTCTCACACTTTTCCACTCCCAGATCTTTATGAAGATGTTATCTGAACACTAAATAAAACATTACAAGATGTGTTCTCTTGGGAGAGAGAAATGTTGGATGCCTCTAAATGGAGTAGATCGTAATGCAAACAAAAATCTAGATACAAGACCTGAAGCACAGCTGAGACTAGAGCCTCATACTGTGTGCATTGTGATGAGAGATTTAACATGTACTGAAGAGCTGACAGTCTGAGGCTGTGTCAAGAATTTAACATGATTTTAGAGCTTTTAGTACCGAAGATGTAGCCATGTGATATAAAGCACTGTTCTCATGTAAATTCATTTTGATGTTTCAAACTTATAAAATAAAACCCAACAAACAAACATCCTCCTCCAGGGTGTAAACCAACAAGCTTTATTTTGATGTAGGTATGGTCTGCTTATATCATTCCAATTTTATGCTGGATTAGGTATCTTTTCTCTTGCAGCTGGCATAAAGCTGATGTATACTCTCTATTGTGTGTTTCGCTAACTTGACAGAAATGTGATTGTGTCCATGCCTGATCTAGCTCAGTCATGCCTTATTAAGTGATTTGGTAGCTTAGAGCCAGCACTAATTGTTGTGGAACCTCTGCCATATTAGGCAAGACAGAAATAAGAAGTTGTCGTCTTCACCATTTTGCATATAGGGAGCTACGGCAAAGGGAACCAAACTATGTTCACATTCAGAGCAGAACTGACCTTCACCCTCTGAACTTCCTACTCTGCTGCTCGTTGTTGCATATCCCTTCTCAAGTTTAGTACACCACATGCAGCTGCGGTACAGCAAGGTATCCTGTTCAATGTGTATCAAAATAGGAAAAGTCTGAAGCATTCTCAGCTAATATACTGCTCACTGTTGCTCTAATTAGTGTATCAAAAAAGATCTAAGGAGACAGATGACTCCAGAAAGCGTTCTCACTCTGTTTGGCTGCAGCAGCCTGTTCAGAGCTCCTAAAAATAGCCACCTATGGATCAAAGCCATGACTGCTAGGACTGAAAATGCAGACATTCTAGTGCTGTACTCTGAAACCACACTGTACACGTACACTGCAGGAATAAGGAAGAAACACCAAAGCAAAAAATCTAGATGAATAGGAAATGTCTTGTTTCCCTTCTCTACCTCAACACCAGCAAGATGCTGGTATCCTGGGGAAGATGATCAAACTCTGCCAGGCAGCTCCAGAGTCTGAAGTGCAAGAATAAGCTACTATTAATGTTGTTCTTTTTGCCCACTTTTATTGAGGATCTGGCTTCTTTAGTGAGAGTGCATTAGTCATCATCACTGCAATGTTGATACTGAATATCAGAAGCTGTTCCTACACTCATCGCGCACGTTTGGGATCATTTTGTTTCTACTTTCACTCACCTCCTGTCCTGTGCATACAACTCCTAAATGAGAAAATGAAAAAATCTAGAAGTAGTTTCTAAAAAAAAACATAAAGCAAACCCCAGCATTTAGGAGAGCACACTGTAAAAGAAAGTTACCTGAATTCCCAATGGTGCCCTGCTCGCTTTTTTCACAGGTATGGTGCTCAACTGACAAGTCAGTATAGCATTGCTGACTTGAGTAGAGCAATGCTACCTGGAAAGCTGAGCTTGTAGGGGACTGCCCCTTTCATCTGCAAATTTACAATCAGTCCTGGGTTTTGTACCCCAAGCCTCATGCTAATCCCATAGCAGAGTGTCTGTTCTGTGATACAGCTGGACATTTATTGACAGCTTTGCATCCATTTAAAAATTAGAGAAAATATCTTCACTGATGCAGTTAGAGATGCAGATTTCTGACAATGACTTCAGTAACCTATTTCCTAGGGTCATCTGTCCATTTTTACTCATAGAGATATGCCCTCCTGTAAAATAGAGTTATGACTTTGATCATGTTCTTGATCTCCTCTACTCCATTGCAGCAATCCCCAAAAGGGACATACCAAAATTAAGAGCAACAGGAATAGTTTCAAGTGTTTGGATGGCTTCCACGCAGGAAGAAACTGCCTGGATCATAAGAAGACATGATTGAGAGTTTGGTACAATAGAACTGCATATAACTCTGAACAGTATGGGCAAAACAAAAAGGGAATAATTAATTACTCAGGACTTTTAATAACACAGCAGCTAGGATCACTTAAATGATCAAAATTCCTGTTTTTAAAATAAAAAAAAGGATTTATTTTTTTTTCCTGACAGTTCACAATTAAATTGTAACTCTCCTTACCATAGTTTATTATGGGAGCTAAATCCTAACTGACTTCAAAATGGGATTAGACATTTATGGGATAGCAGTTCTGTTGGTAGGTGTTACACAGAGCTGTAACATACAGATATGTATATACTATATACAACAGCATATAGTGTACCCCCAGTCTCTGCTTGTACTTTTTCCATGCCTTCTCCCTATACGTCCAATTCTGATCTGACTGAATATGGCTATTCTTCTGTTTTAGAGTTTTGTTTCTTTGTTTTAACTAAAGTCTCAAGTTTGTATAATGTTCTGAAACTTGTTTTAGCTTGCACCATTGCGGAGTGTGTGACATACCCTGAAGTAAACAATTTCTTTACCACTGATACTGAGGGTTGAACTGGTGAATCAAGGTGATCCAGACTGGGTCCAGTTTTCCAGTGTCTTAGACAAACCAATGGGATCCAACTATATAGCAAGTGCTATATAGCCTGAAACGTGTGAGGCTTTTGAATACTCCCTGCTCTGGTCCTACCTCCATCCGGAAACTGCATCCCCCTCCCTCTCTGCCCTGGGGCTGCATTATGTGCTTGGCATAAACCATTCATGCCTTGTTATCAAATCTAATCAATAATGATTTTTCTGTCTAAATATTTAATTCTCAGTCTTTGAAGGAGTACTGTGGTAGAAAAACATCATTTTGGGGAGCTGTAGGGAGCAGTTGTCCCCACTCTAAAATGGAGATTGTCATGGTGCAGCTGGTGATTTGTGGTGACAGGAAGGCTAAGCATGTTACCTGGATGTTTGTGTGCAAGTGATTAGCAACAAATCATCTTAATCCGTTAGATGAGGATATTTGCATCACCATTACTGTGTTTCAGAGTTAACATCTCAATTTCTGGCTCTTCAAACCTTTCTGAGTGTATATCACTGCATTGGCTTCAGGTACATTGGGATGATTTTCTGCCATGCAATGGGGGGGAGAAACTTGGAGGAGTCAGAGTGAAGTTTAAAGCAAAATGGTGGTGAATTTGCATAGTGCATCAAGCCTCACATCTGCCATCTTCAATATGAAAGGTGGAGAGACTTCCTAGGGACAAATGAGTAAAGCAATGCAAACTCAGAGTAGTCACACCTATGGACTCTGGGCCTGTGTACAGTAGAGGAGTGATGAAGACACTGACAGTCCTTCTCAGTGAGGCCAGTGGTGTGAAATGTTTAGCTGATGGGTGTTGATGGATCAAAGCAGTTCAGAGCATACTGTGTACAAATGTCTCCTGCTCTCAACCTCGTACTCCACTGGGAAAGGAGCTGTCTGAGCCCCTGTAACACTGTTCAGCTGCAGGACCTTTTCTGAACAAAGAGGAACTCTTAGGGCTTAATCTAGATACCACTGAAAAAAGTAAAAGGTTTTTTTGTTGTTGTTTGGAGGTTTTCTTTTCTTTTTTTTTTTATTTTTTATTACTTGCCTAATTTTTTTCCCCCTAGGAAAGTAATGATCTCAGGGGATGAAATCTGGGGAAAGATAGTGTTTTAGGCTTCCAGGGGAAAATCAGACAGACAAGTTCAAATTACTTTTCAGTAAAGGAACAACAAAAAATTCATTTTGGGTCATCTAAGACAGTTTGCTGACTTCCAAACCCAATGTTTTTTGTTTATTTTTACACTTATTGCTCTTGCCTAGGCTTTTCTTTTGCTGTAGGTCAGCTTTTAGATGAGAAACATATTTATCAGGAAAAATGTTGAAATACTTTATGCAAAATGTAGTGTTTTGTGAGGTTTTAATTTCATAGAATCATAGAATCTTTAAGGTTGGAAAAGACCTCTAAGATCATCAAGTTCAACTGCCAATTTGGGCCAAACCCATTTGCACTGAATTAAAAAAACCTGTTCCAATCTCCTTGAAATACAGTTTCTATTTGTTCTGGCTCTATTCTGTTGTGGAGATGCTTCTCTAGTTAACAGCGTAGTTAAATTACTCTAGTTGTTCCAGTCTGAAGCTGAGTGTACATTATACACTATTTTACTGCTCAAGGGTGAAAACAGATGTGCTGTTGTAATTGCCAGCTCTGAAGAGAAGGTGTTTGCCTGCCGTCAGCTCTGGTACAGAGAAAGGGTTAACAAAGTTAACTGTCCAGTCGCTGCTCTGCAGAGGCATCATCCAAACAGAAGGGATCCTGGCCTGCGTGCAGGACTAAAGGGGCGCAGGTTACAGGCAAGCAGCAGTGTAACCCTTAAAGAAGGCACATCCTTGGTTTAGGAGTCTTACAGGAACCTGCACTGTTTCTGTTTCCTTACACTTTTACATGAAAGAGAAGTTCTGTCTGGGTCTCTGCCCAGTGGAGGGAAGTGAAAATAGAAATACTGTAGTACCTTGGTACTTCAGCCTGATTGTAGCCTAGAATTCAGATTCCGTTCGAAGCCAGTGAATTGCCAAGGCAGATGTAACGTGCTTGAATGAGCTTAACAAGATGATCAGGACTGTTTACCAGTGTGGGTTGCTTAGAGCAGTGCTCTCAACACCCAGGGAAACAGGAAGAAATTGTAATTAAAGGCAGCTTTGAAATTCAGTATGTGGCTGATTTGCATTTTAGCATTTTATTCCTCTTTCCCCTTGCCCATATAAAAGCCTGGGGAGGTTTGCATGGTGAGACTGGCATTGCTGTGTTACATTATGTATGCTTGAGGGACTGTGGAGTGGCAATTGTGTAATGAGTATGAAAATCAGAGCTTACTCTGGGGAGCAAAAAAACCCTTTTCCCTTAACTGGTGCCCAGGGGCTTTCATCCTCTTGATTGCACACGTGGGGCGAAGTTGTGAGTCGGGGTTACTAACAGTGTGGAGGATGCAGTGAGAGGCTGCTCGGTGCTGGAGGAGATTGTCAGGGGATTGTACCCAGTGGCTCTGGAGCTGCAGAATAAGGATAAGGACAGAAGCTGTGCTACTTGATTACGTTGCATGTGCAGTCTTTCTGTCTAGCTCTCATCTCTCTGTTCTTGTCTTCATTTTCATTATCCTGTTTGGGGTGGAGAGTACAGGTGTCTGTGCCAAGCTTTTTTTACTAGTAGGACGAGGAGCAAAATTGCACCTATTTCCTATGCTGAGGATATAAGCAAAAGGCTCCTTCCCTGCTCTCATAACACTTGCAAGTTTACAGTGATTTATTCTGTCCCGTTTTAGCTACTGTATCACTAAGCTCTGCTGTGCACTCAGTTCCAGCAGTAAAAATGTGTTACTGAATTAGCTTGCTGTATCAGTATCTTTTAACTAAGCACTGTAGACTTACAGCTTTGTCCTATTCCACTTTGTTAGTGCTATAGTGCTATATTTCTGTCCTCATTTTGGTTTAGGTACCAATATAATTTCATTTATTTCATTTCCAAAGTGAATTAAGAAAAATGTAACAAGGCTGTGGGGTTTCCTATTCAGAAATACGTAGGCCTGAATTCATATGCTGTGTTCCATTATGTTTGTGTTTTCCCTTAAAAGCCCTAATTCTGAATACTATGATTATGTAAAACTTGCAGCTTTCATTAATAAAATGCAACGCTCTTACTGCTTGTGGATTTAAAATAAAACTATGAAATAGGATCTGTAAAGTCTCAGAGATCAGAAGATAAATAATAATGAAAAATTCATGTCAGTTGGAAGCCAGTCTCCTGATTTTGGTGGGCTGACCTGAAATTTGTGAATGCTCGGAGTGGCAATGATGCAGAAGCCAGATTGTGTGCAGGCTGGTTGACAAACAAAAGTTGCTGTTATTTTAGAAACATGTCATTTAAAAACCAATTAAGATAAAAATGCCTTCTGGAAGCTATCAGTGGACTTCATGCTATAATGTAATCTTCTGTATCAAGTAGTCTTTCAACACTTCACCCTCTTCAGCTTAGGGAGTTTAGGAAGTCCTGGTAAACAGAATAAAGAAATGCAGAGATGTACTAGGGAAATAACATCTCTTGCCCTCCCACCCCCTGCCCTGTTAAACTAGGAGAAAGAAAAAAAAAAAAAAAGGTAGAGCAAGTTCTGTAGCCTTTATGCAGGGAAAGTCCCATCAACTTCAGTGGGAGACTTCGCTGAGGGAGTAGTACAGGAGCCAGGCCAAAGTTTGCATTCTGGCTTTTAGGAAGTTAGTATCACATGTTCACAGACTAATGCCACAGAGCTTTGCAAAGGTGGCCAGCGAAGCGCCTCTAACTCAGTGGACTTTTGCCATTTAATTCCTGCAAACTCCAGTCTTTGTGTTTTGAAAACCTTTTCTTCATTGGAACATGTTTGCCTGAATGTGACGTTAGGAATACAGCCAGCGGTGCTCGAATATACCCATAACGTAGGCATAAATTAAACCCCATTCTTCTTATGGGACAGATAATCATGAAGGTTCTTTGGTGTTCTGCAGACGAATCATACTTAGCTCATCAGTGAGTGCCTTGATTTAATGAAGCCATAGTATGTTAATGTTAACATTGCAAAAAAAGCTGTAAAGTTCCAGGCAGCCATGCTAACTAGCTACAAGCATTTAAAAGCCTGGGCATGAGCTCCTACTTGGCTATTCTGGCCATAATTAATGATGACAAGTATGTTGGAAAAATAATTATTTTGCTTGCTTTTAAAGACAATTACTTGCTCGAGGCAAGTGAGGGGGTGGGATTTATGTGGCTGTAATAAGCATATGTAGATGGCATCTTCCCAGAAGAATATTGTAGCCACAGGATCTTTTTAATTGACCTGAGATTCCTTTGTTCTGCAGATACAATTTATGTATGTGGTCACAGACTAAAATGACCCTACTTGTTTTAGGGCAGGCTGAGTTCTAAACTGCTGAAAGGAAAAACGGCTGCTTTTATCAGCACAATCAGCAACAGATAGAAATCTCTCCCAGTCACTTTGCAGGGGGAGAAATCTTTTTAAATGGGTACCCCAAGTGCATGCTCTTTCCATCTGACAAAATAGAAGTCAGGGGTATGGCAGCAGGCTGGGGTGAATACTAATGCGGTCATCTGGTATCCCTCCTGTGTCAGGGCTTTCATAGCACAGCAGCATTTGCCCATCATGGTGGCTGAGTCAGAGAGGGTGCACCTGGTCCTCCATCACCTGCCCCTCTAGAGTATGTTTTACTAGGTGATATAGGGCAATTGCTCCACCTCCACTCCTCCTCCTTCCCCACCAATCCCTTGGCATCTCCTGCATTCAAGGGCTATGACAGCCATGTAGTCATATCACATAGGCTGTGATCAGATGCTTTAACAATAAGGTAGAGTCTCACTGCTTTTCTCTCTGAGTTTCTTGCTAACTTTGCCCAGGTGGGAAATAACAGCAGAAAGTCCCCCAAGGCTGTAATTCAGTGGAAAATTCCAACCTATGGCCACACCTCATGGCCTTTGATAGAAAGCAGCAGTTTTCATGTCTGTTGTCAGTCAATGCACTGTTCCTCCAAGATGGTGAAATCCTCTTGGGCCACAGGAGAGAGAAGGGGAACCAAAAACCTATGTGCTGATCACTTATGTACATTCAGAAAAATTTCCCTCTTATTCTCCTGTTTAATCTTGTGGTGATTGTACAGAAGTCACAATCCCTTTCTCCAGTTCCCATCTGTAAGATTGGGGAAGATGATGCTGACTTTCTTAGTACAGCATTTTGAAGACTGATACTGAAACTTGTTACAGAAAACACAGTATTAAGTCATAGGCGCTTTTCTCCACACTAGTCAGCCTGCTGCTAACAGTAAAGATTGTGCTCTGTGCACTATGCAGTCAGTCTCTGTTTGTGAGTTGGGATCTGAAGTTGGGGGAGGGAGGAGGATCAAGAGGAGGGACCCGATAACTACATATTAATGTGGTTTTGGAGTGATGAAATAACAGAAAAATATTTAGATCTCTTGCAGTCTTGGTTGGATAGAAATTTTCACCTGATCTCTGTCTGTTTGGAGAGCTGATTAAGGAAAGCTATGTCCGAGCAACAGAAAAGTACTAGAGGATAAAGAATAAATAGTTCCCCCAACATGAACATACAAGGTCTTAGGACTTAGGATTCCTCAAAGTAGGTTGTGGCAGTAGGAGGTGGGGAGTGGAAGAGAAAGAGCCTGTGTTTCATTGCCCTGGTTAGGACACACAAATGTTTATTTGCATGAGTTCAAAGTTCTCCCTGGAAATTGCAAGTCTAACAGGAGTGCAACCTCTGCTTTTAGCTCCAAGGGCAGAGGGAGTTGGAAATGAGGCAGAATATAGGGGTACTGGAGTTAAAAGCGGTAGGGTTTTGTGCAAGGTCATTAAAGGGCCAGATTCTTAGGCAGCTGGGAGGGATTACTGCATTAGTCTGAATTTGACCCTGTGTTCAACTGGCAGAGAAGGGAATTCCCTTGTGGTGCTGTGGTTTTACTGGGTATTTCTTTTTTGTTTGTTTTTTTTTTTTCTTTTTAATTTACTGTGAGCAAAAAGGCAGATTTAATTCAGCAGAAACTCTAGCCTGGTGTGTTACTGTGTGGGGGCATGTCTGCTGGCAAAGAGGAAGCTGAAGGATAAAGGGGATGTTCCAAGGGTTGTTTGGGCATGACATCTTTTCCCATGTACCACGCAGTGATAGCAGGAGGAAGTGTCATGAGGTTTGAGGATGAACTCAGAGAGTTCATCCTGATTGCCGAGTTTCTCCTTCAAAATAACCAGATGCTACTGTAAATATTTGTTTGGGGTCTTCCGAAAGGAATTAGCAGTGATAAAAAGCATACACCCACCCCCACCCCCATTTCTAGATATCTGTGGAAACATTTGTGAGGCCATAAATTGTGTTATATCTGGGAGAAAGAGTTGTCTTTGATGACATGAGATTAGAATTGAGCATTGTTTCCAGATTAAATATGGTGTAGGTAGGCTTTGCTAGACCAATTCCTTCCATACTCACACATAGTGATGTCCCCCAATCTTTGGGGGAGAGATGTGTGCCAGTCTGATCATGGGTGGAGCACATGTAGTAGGTACATGCACATTAACGTGTGCAAGATTTTTGCAGCTTCTGAAGCAGACGGTATTGGGTCATCTCCAAGGGCAGGACAGTAACTAGCTTGGTCCCCCCATTCCAAGATCATGTGAATTCCCTGGGTTCAACCCACAGCCTGCAGTGGTTCACAGGTGGCAGTTGCCTGTGTCACTGACTCACAGGGACTCGTCTCAGCTCTTTCCTTTCTACTGTTCCTCTCTGCTCCATACATGCTTAAGTACCCTTTTGCTCAAATAGGTTAACATAATTAAGTTAACCCGAGCTTAGCTTGAAATTTGCTATGGAAGAATCATTCGTGTGTCTGAAAGCTTGTCAGCCAATTCCCAAACTATCTAATGAAAGAGCAGAGACTTGGGTTATTTGCTATGGTGGTACAGATTCATTGCACCTATTGAGCGTCATAGGATTTATGAATACTAAGATATGGTGAAGTTTTTGAGATTGCACGCTGAACAGACTTTCCTTAAGCATGAAACTTGGCTTTCCTAAAAAAAAAAATATGCGTGCGCTGACAGCAAATGGTTCAAGAAAAGGCTCTGCTGTTAGCTCTCTACCTTGTGGAGTGCGCAGTTTATGCAGTATTCATTATAGAATTGCAGACTATTTTACTTTATAAGAACAGTACTAGTTTCAGATCACTTACTTTGCTAGTCTAGAAAGCTGACTTCAAATCCAGACAGTCGATAGGTTATTGGTTATAGGTTATAAATATTCTCCAATTCAGGTAACTGCTTACTTGTATCTCAGTGCATTTATGACTTGGCAGTATCCCAAAGGCTGGAAGCTGTAAAAGCCAAGAGCTGAAGCACCCATGGAAGTATAGATCTCTTGCATTTACATGTTTTCTGTGACAAGTCCATGAGCTTTTAAAAGAGTGAGTCCAATCTTCTAGTCATTACACATAGGAAGACTTGAAGCATAGAGAAACATGTGCCCAAGACTGCATGGTCAAATTTCTGGCGTTGCCCTTTATATTCCAATGAGTGAGGGTAGAGGTGTTGCCTGCCTAAGTGATATGCTGTAGTTGAGTGAATTACAGGTAGATGACTAGGACCAGGTAGATGTGGATAAATGTCATTGCCATTAAATGTACTGTCCCAACTTTATGGAATTAGAAAGGATATGAAGTCAGTACCAAACTGCCTTAAGTTCTCCAGCAAGGCAGCAGAAGCAACAAGAATAAGACTGAATTTCCTGATCAAATCATCTTGGCTGAATAAAAGCAAGAAATTTTTAGGTGGCCTTTGGTCATAAAAGCAGCATGGCAGAGTGAGGGAAAATAAACAGCCATAATCATGGAGGGCAAAGCCATGGGATTAAGTACTTGTTCTTCTCTTAGTACCTACTGCCCAAGAGCCTCGAAGATTTTTACAAATGCAGACATGGCCGTATTGTCACCCCATTTGAAAGACAGGGAAACTGAGGCATAGGGTAGTAGGGTGACTGTCTGAAATCAAAACCTCCTGATGATTTCTTTAACTGCGTAGCAAGGCTTCCTTTTTTCCAGAAGTGCCTAAGAAGAAAATGAGGGGATAGCCCTGTGACGTGACATAGGAGGGTTTCAGTGATACATTTTCTGCTCTAGACAAGAACTGGTTAATGGAATCAGGTTTTTTTACATTATCCAAACTTGATGTGTGGTTGGGTTTTTTTTTCTGTCCTTCTCAACATATTGCTGGTTGCTGTAGCAGCTGAGTAATGCAGAAGTTCTGCCTGAAAAAAATGCTTCCTCCTTATATGATACTGTACATATTGTCATGGAAATTGTCCTCATTTCCCCCGAGCACACTTTAAATAACTCGAACAGCAGTGCTAATGAGCAGAAAGATATCTGCAGTCCCCACCGTGCAACTTGACATACTTTATCCCACTCTGAATTCCCTTTGCTCATCATTGAGCATTTTAAAGATCTGGTATAATAATTTGCTTTCTCTCTTTGGTCCAGTCATTTTGCTCTTAGCACTTGGTAATAAAAGGTCAGCTTTGGCTGAAACCTTAGTGTTGCAGCCATGCCATTTTTTACTGCCAAATATCTTAAGAAAAGCAAGTGTCTCCGAAAGGGTAAGTCATGCTATTTTTGGTGTGTTTAGTGTTGTCTGTTTTGCTTTAAATCACAGTAAAGGATTTATTTTGAATTAACAAGCAGTGGAAATGCATCTATTCATATTGCTGGTCCGTTAACACAGGGGGGTTTGTTTATGCTGTGTGCATTTTTTGGTTCAAGATACGGCGTATGTTGTTATCTTGCATTTTACATTCAGTAAAGCCGACTAAGCGAGAGAATGTTTAACCCTTTAAACATAGAGGATATGTTTTGCACAGGGATGGAATCCCTAACGTAGAACAAAACAGCAACGGAATGTCTGTGTGTATTTGCTTTTACAGATAAGTTTAGGCAGCTGAGCAATGCTCTAGTATTTTTGTTTCTGTTGTCCAAAAGGAGCATTTTTAAAAAAACTACACTGAAATAATAACTTAAAATAAATAATACCAACTGAAGGAAAACCATGTTTCCTCTTAGCATCTTTCCTATGTAGGGCTACCTGAGTGCATGATTCCCCATAGATTTTCAGTTTGCTGTTGTGAGGTTTGCTTTGAGAATGGCTGTGGGTTTTTTCCCAGGAAATGTGATTATTCTACCTTCAGGTAGATAGAAAACTCTTCAAGAGAGCAGTTTGCCTCTATTGTTATAAAAATTGACAACGTAGTAAACTCCGAATAGAGAAAGACATTGTATTTTTCTTGCTCCATTGCATGTGTCTTTATTGCAACATTTGTTATCTAGCCAGCAGTCTGGATGTGGGTTTTGCATAAATGCAAACAACAGTGATTTCTTGTAGTTGGGACATGCATCAGTTCCAGGGGATCTGAGGAATCTGACTTGCTTACCAGGCTAAGCATTTATAAAGATACACATTTATTTATTGTATGCATTTCCCTAATTCCTTGTTTGAATATAAATTGTTTCTAAGGTATAGCTAGAAGGTGGAATTGTATAGGTTTTCATCACAGGTTAAAAGTTGAAGAAAAGGTTTTGAAGAAATGCAAATTTGCTTTCTTTAACCTTCCTTTGTGTTTCCTACTGGGTTCCTATTTTAAAAGGGGATTGCACAGCAAGAACTAGCAGTTGGGATATAAGAATTGAATTAAGCTGACCTGTAGCCGCTGATACCAACTTTTTGATATTTTGTTGAGCAGAATGTGTGAGCGTGTACAAAAATTTACACAATCATTCAGGAATTCTTAAGGATAGAAATCATGTCAGCAAAGTTTTTATTAGAAAGAAGGAGAAAAGATTATAATTGAATTCTTAATTTGCTATTGCTAAGTTCTTTTTTAGAATTTTGTTGTATAAGTGTACCTCTATTGCCACTTTACAAGGGGGCATAGGGCAGATTTTGCTTCCTCTTTTTGCTCATCTCTGGGTAGCATTCAGCTGACCAGTGCTGCTTTCCCTTATAGCATGTGCTACAGTAGGAATGTCTCCCTAGACAGACACTGAGGAAAGGTGCCTGCCTCACCTGTGTCTGCAGCAGGCATTGCAGGAAAGGGCTGATGGTACAGCCAGGAGAGGTAAAGCTATTCTAGCAGGTGCATCTGAAAATAAACTTGCCCATCCCTGATGCCTGCAACAAGAGCAGGGGTTGTGCATCCTGCTGAATGCCTGCCTGTTTGCTGTGAGATGTTCCATGCCCCTTTGTGGTAAGAAGCTGTGATTTATTAGATGCACAGCAGTCCCTTTAGGCTTGGAGCACTGCTTTAGACATCCAGCATGACTCAGTGTGACCCTCTACAGGTTACAGTTTCAAGCTGGGTTACAGTTTCATCCTTTGCCTAGTCAGCTGATCCTTGTTGCTTGCCTTGCTATGACTTGGCATTCCCACCTCTGGGGGGCAGATCCTGTGCTGGCATGGGAGGGAGCTAAGCCTCCAGAAGCAGCAGGCAAGGGTAGGAGCTGTGGCTGTAGGTCTAGACTCGGTGGTGCTGCATCTGTTGGGAGCCGCCACTGGTGCCACAGTGCAGTGGCTGTGATTTGCCTAGTCCTAGAGCTCAGCCTTCATAGAATCATAGAGTAGTTTTGGTTGGAAGGCTGCTATAAGGTCTCCCTGGAGCCTTCTCTTCTCCAGGCTGAACAGCCCCAACTCTCTCAGCCTGTCTTCACAGGAGAGGCGCTCCAGCCCTCTGATCATCTTTGTGGCCCTCCTCTAGATTGGTTCCGACAGCTCCATGTCTTTTTGTACTGGGGACCCCAGAGCTGGATGCAGTACTCCAGGGTAGGGTCTCACAAGAGCGGAGTAAAGGGGGAGAATCCCATCCCTTGACCTGCTGGTTATGCTTCTTTCCACGCAGCCCAGGACATGGTTAGCTTTCTGGGCTGCAAGCGCACATGACCAGGTCATGTTGAGCTTCTCATCCACCAACACCCCCAAGTTGTTCTCCTCAGGGCTGCTCTCAATCCCTTTATCCCCCAGCCTGTATTTGTGCTTGGGATTGCCTTGAACCATGTGCAGGACCTTGCACTTGGCCTTGTTGAACTTCCTGTGGTTTGTACAGGCCCACATCTCAAGCCTGTCAAGGTCCCTCTGGATGGCATCCCTTCCCTCCAGCGTGTCGACCACACCGCACAGCTTGATGTTGTCAGCAACTTGCTGAGGATGCACTTGATCACACCGTACATGTCACTGACAAAGACGTTAAACAGTGCCAATCCCAATATCGACCCCAAGGAATGCCATTTGTCACTGGTCTCCACTTGGACCAGTTGAAAGCTGTTGAATGCAACTCTTTGAGTGAGAACATCCAGACAATTCCTTATCCACTGAGTGGTCCGTATGTCAAATGCTTGTCTCTTAACTTAGAGACAAGGATGTTGTGTGGGACAATGTCAAATGCTTTGCACAAGTCAGGTAGATGACATTAGTTGCTCTTACCTTATCCACCAATGGTGTAACCCCATCGTAGAAGGCCACCAGATTTGCCAGGCACAATTCGCCCTTAGTGATGCCATGTTGGCTGTTACAAATTTCCTACTTATTTTCCATGTGCCTTAGCATAGTTTCCCAGAGGATCTGCTCCATGATCTTGTCAGGCACAGAGGTGAGACTGACCAGCCTGTAGTTCCCTGGGTCTTCCTTTTTCCCCTTTTTAAAAATGGGGATTATGTTTCCCCTTTTCCAGTCAGTGGGAACTTCACCTGATTGCTGCGACTTCTCAGATATGGTGGTTGTTTTCTCGCAGCCATGTGAGAAAGTCTTGCGTGCATAGGAAGACAGTGACGAACTGGGAGCAGTAGCTTAGTGCCCAGCCTGTGCAAGCAAGAGGGGCATATGAAGTGACCATTTTTAAACCAGAGTCAAGATGGACATAATCTGGGCCTTTAAGAGATGGCTGAGGGAAGCTCAGCCAGGGACAATTGGTTGTATTCTTAGTCAGTCACTACCAACATGAAAATTTTCAGCTAACTGAACACCTGAAATAGCTTTTCCCTAAAAGCATCTTAGTGCACAAAAGAGGGTAGAGGGTGTTGCATCTCTGAGCCTGCTTCTGCCAAAAATCTATCTGATTTGTGAAATCCATCTAGCTGTCCAGAATACCTCCTGTTCCAGGCACGCTGGTAGGGTAGGGATCCTGCTTCCTTCTGATACCCATTCTGTTCTCTGCTAACCTTTATCCTCTTGCTTTCAAGACAGTCTGGGAAGGGAAGTGCCAAAGCATTGTTTCTGAATGGGGATTGCTAAGGTAGCTGGGTGTCTCCATGAACTGTTTAACATCAGTCAATCACTAATCTTACTTCGAAGAGATGGATTCCTGCTGGTTTTTGAGCCACTTTCTGTCCAGTTGCTTGAGGCAATCCCTTGTAGCTCCCTTCCAGAAAGCACTTCATTTGCAGAGGTTTTTACTGTGATCTGAATAAGGAGATCCTTCCCAGTAAGTAAATGTGGTTGTTCAAAGGCATTAAATGATTACAGAGTGCCCTAGGCATAGCATCAAAAGTGTGGTTGCATAAAAGCTGTAGTAGCCACAGGCTCCAATAGGTCTGTCCTTGCTGTTCTCTGAACAGGGAAGGAACAAGCCAGCAAGAGCAGTGAGGTTTGTGTATGATCTCTTTCCCACAGGTTCACATGGCCTAGGGACAGATGGCTGTGGACAAGTTCATGGCCAGAAATATTGGTCACATGGGAAAGAAAAGTCCCAAATAAACACTCCTGATTCAGCCTTGAGAGGGAGCTTGCCCAGATTAATATGTGGCCAGCAGAGCTGGGAACTGGGACCCGATTCTGTATAGTGTTATGCCTGAAATCCCAGGCAATGCAGGGTTTTACCTCTAGCTTTTTGGACAATGTTTGTACCAAGCTGAAGCTTCTCCCCAGGTGAGCTTTATTCTTACCATTTTATCTTCTCACTGGTATTCCAGGCGAGGCTACACTGCATTTTGGATTAATTTATTTTTGTGGGGACTGAGAGACCTTCCAGACACCCCTGAAATGTAGTAGCCAAGCTGAAGTAATATATTCTCTCTTGCTGTACATTCTTTGCTTTGTAGACTCTTGTGCCTATGGAGGTTTCCTACAGGTCTCATTTGGTGATGGATCCTTAGCCTAATCTTACACTCTGGTAAAACCTACAGCAAGACAGAATCTGGAAAGATACAAATAAGGGCTTCTTTATTTCTCCTATTATAAGATTTAAGCACTATCAAACTCTGGTCAGTTATATCCCACCCACACACACACCCTAAATAAGGTATCAAGACAATGAAAAACGTAATCAACCTCTGCAGCCTGTTGTTAAACCCCACTGTTCTCTCATATGTCCTCCTACAGTAGAATTTCTGTTTTCTTTTGACCATTCACTGAGCACTGGCTCAACACTACTGAAAACTGGACTATAAAAAGTCATACAGTCATAAATGTCTCTCATCTGGCAAGTCACCATTGATTTTTCACCTGCCCCTTGATTTCTAGTGGGAGAAAAAGAAAGTTTTGGCTCCAGCAAAGCCTTTTCCTCTTTAATTAAAAAAAATTAATAATGAATGTTTTATTGCCAAGTGGTCCTTACTTTGCTGCAGCTGTAGATTTACGGGACTTCAAAGCTGGATGATTAAGGCGCAGTTTTAGTTTGTAGCCAGGCAAGCCAAACAATCTCAACTTCAAAGGAAGGGGGTGTTCTTTAATGTTGTGGGCTCGCTGTTTGTGTTCAGCAAAGGGGGCTGCTGGGGAAAATGCCATGTGCAGCAGACAAGTGATGTGGCTGCCACTCCTGGGAGGGAGTCTGTTAGCCAGTGCCTGAGAAGAGCAGCCCACACCCAGCAACCTCAGGATATCTCATGGCTGCCGATTAGCTCATTTTTGCGTGATGTTGACCTGTGAGACTTTCAGTGTCTGCTTTTAGTGTGCTCAGAGCTTCTGTCTGTGTGGACCCCCAGGGGTGGCCATGCTAAAGGCAGGATTTGGGCCTGAGCTCGGTTCCCTCTCCTGCTCCTTTTTGTGCCTGATTGTTTTCCTTCTCTGATGTGCTCACAGGGTGGGTGGCTTTACATGAATTAGGGAATTTGAGAGAGGCTATCTCAGCAAAAGGAAGCATTCAATCCATACGACACTGTGGTTTGAGGGGAATAAGGGCCAGGACTGGAGATGAGGATGCTCTGCATCTGACAGTCGCGTTGAAAAGTGGCCATCATGATTTTGCTCTTATGTTAATGCTTTGTCCAGTCAACCATAGATCACCAGTTCAATCTAGCAGGGCTAGCGGGGAGGGAACAGGAGCAGGATAGCTCCATCTTTGGATGGACCTAGGAATTGTGGTCATGTGTGGCTTTACTTCCAACTCTGAAGCCCAGGCAGTATGACCTGGCTCTCTGTATTTTACTAAACTCCTTATCCACATATCTGGTGGATGCTCCAGTACAGCAAGTAGAACAAAAGCCTCATGATGAGGCAGAAGAGGGAGCTGGATAACTATGTTACCTCTTGAACTGGTGAGAGTGTTATTTTCTAGAATTGTTTTCTCGACTAGAAATCGGTCCCATAGCTTAGGGATGCAGCAAGGCGCAAACGTGTTGTGGTGCAGTATCTGGGATCAAAGAAAGGCATTTCGGTAGAGGGCGAGCCCACAGGCAGTCTGGATCTTCGCTACACAATCTGCCGCTTTGAGCGGTCGGAGGCTCCAGGAAACAGTGTACTGGACTCCATGGGCATGGAGATACGAAAGGAGCTGGCAGGGCACCAGAGAGATGCATCTGTCATTCGGCAAATGACTTCCAGAGCTATGTGGCTCTGGTGCAAATCTCCCCCATCAGTATTAAAATCTGAGTGGAAATGGGGCTTTATCCAACCAGTATCTAGGCTTTTGTAGGAGCCAGGCCACTCTCTTCCACAGGGCTCTGGGATTCGGCAGCCAGAGAGGCCAGCGCTGCCAAGAAGTGCAGTGCTCAAGAGGCAGAGTTGGCCAACACGCTGCTGTGCCTCTCAATGAGCCATACGTGTGCTGCTGAGAGTGGTGACTTCAGCTCACCAGTTAAAGCTCTCCAACTAGAAGAGATGCCAGGCAACCACTGGGGCTGCTGAGCAAAGGAACAGCTTTTTGAGACACAACACACTCCTAATTTCTAATGTGGCTTTCCCATTTTGCACTGCTTTGGTGAGAAAGCAGCCTGCTTTCCATCCTGTGCTGGGGAACAATCTTCATGCTGCTCAGCGTGTTCTCTCTCATTCTTTGCTTTCTGCTTTCTAGGGCTGGCACTGCCTTTGCAGTTGCACACGACTGACCTTGCTTTGTGAGAATCAATGACTAATCCGTGGTGCCTGGATGTGATAGTTCTGTTGTTCATTCCTGGCTCTGCTAGTCGCTAGCCAATATCATACTAGAAATCATTTAGTGTCTCTATCTCAGTTCTCCACTGGAAGGAATTTCTCACTGTGGAATTTGAAGGGGGTTTTTGTTGGGGTTTTTTGGGTTTTGTTTGGTGTTTTTTTTTTTTTTTTTTAACATACAGAGAAGGCATTTCCCCACTGATGCACACTATAACCTTGGAAAGTAATTTTAACCTGTGTCTGTTCCCCTGAAACACTTAATATTTAGTTCTGTGTGACAAGCATATTCCAGCAATGTCACATTTTTTTATTATTATTTCTTTTGATTTATTTATTAATAGCTAAAGCATATGCTGAAATCACTTCCACTTGCAAATACTTGTCATAAGATTGTTTTGGAGTTACTGTGGTGTGACTATTCCTTATCTGAAAAAGGCAGTCCAAGCTGTGCTGGACACTTTTAATTGGACAGAGAAGTAACATAACTGGACTGGATGAAGGTGATCTTAGGATAAGGTGTCTTTAGGGTAAGGTGTATGGTATGAAGGGCTCTTTTTACTGTCTGATGCCTCCTGAGAATCAGCCTTCACTCGTATTTAGATTCTAACATGGACAGGACTAGAATATCTGAATGGGAGCATTTAAGTCTTACAGGTATATGACTACGCATTTGCATATATGCTTACTCCTTATGATCATTTTTATGCAATGCTTTCATGCCTAGGTACCCAGATCACCTAACTTAAACAACACAAGAGAATTATGGAATCTCCTCTCTGGAAGGCTGGAGTCTGTTTGGGAAGCACTTGCAGATTTGCTTCAGAGACTATACATTGAGTTCTGAGAGATAACTGGCAGAGATCAGAATTTCAAGGCAGTAGTTTACTGCTGTCTTGGGTTCTTGCTTTCACACTGTGGACCATTTACATAAAAATAATGGTAAAAGGTAACCTTCTGTGTCATTAATGCTAGGGCATAAAACTGAACTGCAGTCACAAGCCATGCAAGCTTATAGGTCTGGGTTGGTTTTTTTCTCCTCATTTTAGATTTATATGCCCTTTTAGGGACTTTCAAACTCACCTGATTGTTCTTAAAAAAAAAAAAAAAAAGGGAAAAGGAGGTGAAGGAGATACTTGCCATGCTCCCCTGATTCTCTCTGTTACCTGACTGGGGTTCATGACAAATCATGAAGCCATTAGTGATTTCCCCCCTAGCCTTGCAGACCATTAACCCAAATGGTTCTTCCATTTCCAAACCTTGTCCTCCCCAGCTCCCTGTGTACCACAGCTTCACTGCAGATACATAATTCACTATCTGGAAAGCTGCTGTTTTAATGTAATATTAAACAGGCAGCAGCTCAGCAGGTGTCCCCAAGGTAAGGAAGGCAGCATGCTGCTGGCAGCAGCTGCTGGCTTCAGGCTTATCAAGATTTCTTTGTTTTGAAACAGAAGCTGGAAGGCTTTTTAATATACCATGTCATTGGCTGAGCAGATCCTGGTTTCTGACTGTTATCCTGCCTTTGACTGCAAAGACAAAAATCCTCATAACAATGCGATGGCTGCATACAGTTCTGTGCTCTCAAGAAAGAAGCAGGGTGAGGAGAGGGAGGTGGCTCACCAGGCAGATACATGTACCCTATTTCCTGCTCTGACTTTTCTTAGTGGAACAACTGGGCTAAATGCATCTGTGGAGCAGTCCCACTGATGCTAGCTAGCATTGCCAGAATGGGCTTTCTGCTTCTATAAGTATAAAAATACCCAAGTATGTTGTCTATAGAGAGCATTCCAAGCAATGAGGCTGATATTCCACCAGTCTCACCCAAGTACTAGTTCTCAGTGGCCTAAATCTGTGTATTTAGATTTAATTTGTATAGTTAATGTCACTCTGGGAAAAGCAGCTAAACTGGCAGCTCTGACATTTCTGTTTGAGTAGTATATCACAATGTGCATTGAGCAAGGCTTTTTTGTTTCTTGGGATAAGGACTTCATCATTTATATTTGAACATCATAAAATATGTTGATGGCAGGGTTTTCCCAGAATATCTGGGTCCTAAACTGGCATGTGTAAACTGCAGGTGGTAAACCTGCTCCATCCCTTTACCTGGTACTTGATTCTAAGTTTAGGGAGAGTGGAGGTTTTTCATAAGGTAATGTTTCTTGCTGTAGAGATAACTGGATTGTAGTTACAGAGTCTGGCTAGCCAGTGTGAACATCCGTGCTGCAAATACACTCTCACACCAGGAGAAAGTTGCACTATCACAGTTGGTTGCTGTATGTACCTGTGTGAGACTTCAGGACTTTTGGGGCACACTCCTCTGAATTGTAATGTCTCCTGAGCATTTAACTCCTTTCTGTGCTCCTTTGTGGAAATTCTTTTAGTTTGCCTTGTTAGTAAAGAGACTCTATCTTGCTAAGACTGTGATCTAGCTTTGGTCAGCAGCCTTTGCTTGAAGCATGACAGAGACCTGTAAACTATCAAAGAGCATAAGATGGTTTGAAGGTGCTTCTGGCAGCATAGCATAGCCCTTAGTTGGTCACAATGTGCTTTGCTAAGAGACTGTGCATGCTGGCATAGTGGAGAAGAGGCTGCTGATCCAGGTTTTCAAATACACGTTTCCTTTCTGCCAGCTAACCATTCTGGAGGAAGGCTAGGAGGACAGAGTACTTACACTACAGTGCCATGCAGATCTAGGAAGACCAACAGAAGTTCAAGGATTTCTGCAGGGAGGAGGTCACTTTACTGGAGTTTGCCTCAGTCCACGAGTACTGAGATGTACAGACAGGAAAGGGCGTACCAGCTCAGAAGCAGGTTGCTGCTGTCTGGAGGAGCTGGACAGCAGCAGGTCAGTGGCTGATTGCATTGGTGCTGGTGAACTTTCTGCACTGTGGAAGCTTGCAAGGCAATGCCTGAGGCAGTTCTGTTGTGTGTGATCAAAATTGTGAACAGGCCCAAACTATAAATGTGCATCTACAAGCAGTCAGCCTGAACTGTGCTGTGGCCTCTCATGATCTGCACCTCAGTTTTATTGTCTGCCTCTACGATGTAAAGGTGACTTATCTTAGTTTGTCAGAAGAAACACTGCCTATGTGCAGGTCTTTGGCCTGTTGTGGAGGGAGACACACAAGCATCAAGATGGGATGCAATGGAAGGGTACATCTGTAGTATTTCGGTATGCTTAGTGGCAGTGAATGCTGCAGACAGGACTTCCACTGGGAAATCCATTAAGTCTCAGATGAAAGCATTCTGTGCAACATACCCTTGAATTTCAGTGGGAACAAGTCCACCAGCTGAAGATGTCTCTTAGGATGAGTTGTTGTTTACCTAACAGGATTTTTCATTTCTTGTTTAAATTTTATCTAAAATACCATGTTTTTGAAAAGTGAGGTTACATCTGCTATTGATTAACTGCTTCACTTTTATGGACTTTTTGATAATATTATTACCTGGGAGGAATATGACCATTGTCAGTGGGTGGAGAGAATGAGAACTGATTTTTCTAAGCATTGTTCTCCTAGTGGTTCACTGATAGTTGTCCTAAAGCAGAAAGAATTGAGGCCCTCGCTTTTTGCGTCAGCACAACCTTGAGTCTGGTAGTCATCTGCAGTTGTGTTGTGAGCAGCTGCAGTGCTGAGCCTAAGTGACAAGTATGAACTTTCCTTTTTGTCAAAGAGCACTGTTGCTCTTGTGAAGAGTGCTGTGTTACATAGTCGTGTTTAGAAGAGTCATTACCCAGTGCATAGCCAGATACAGGAGGAAACTGCTATAAAACTGCTATTCTGTGCAAACTATAACAAGACTATGGGCTTGGATCAGAATATCTCTGAGCTCTTAAGTTTATATTTAGATCAGTAGTACTTCCACCCACATTGTCTGATCATTAATATTGGCAAGGTTTTTTTGCAAATTTGCCAACATTTTGCCAAAGGCCTACAGTATATATTCTTTTGCATTTCAATCTCTTTTCTGCATTAATGTGACAAATAGCTTCGTTTTTGTAAAAACAAAGTCTGCAACTGTTGAGTCCTTAATGATAGTTCATTTATTTGCTGCTGCCAAAAACTGTGCTTGTAAAGCTTCAGTCACTTTGCTGAAGAAAATAATAATGTTTGTAATTGGTTGGCTTGAATTTCTGCAGAACTCTGTATTCAGTCTACAGAGAATCGGTGTCTTTACAGGCTCGGCTAAAAGCTCTGATGTCTACAGCTGAAGCTGTAGCAGCTGATGGTTTCACTTCCATTCTCCTTAGTTCAAAGTCTGAGCACTGGCTAAGATGGAAGACATGCAGGCCTTCAAAAATACAGTGAGGATGTCTTTGGTTCCATGGTGGACTAGGTGCAGGGGAAAGAAAAAAATAGGCTTGTAAGAGGTGAGGAGAAGATAGTTGCAGAGAGACTTATCTAGAAGGCATGAAAACCATTTCATTCCTGCCGGTAAGCAGACCTGGAAAATGTGAGCACAACAGTTCCAGAAGAATGCAGAAGTTAGATATTATCTCTGCAGTATGAAATTATTAAAGAAAAATAGATCAGACTTTGCCATTCTGATATTGTGGTAAGTAATTTCTTGTCAGGGTTTAAAATTTCCCTCAACTCATGTCTTCAATGTTAAAGATTGGAAGAAATTTATGAGAATTAGAAAATTGCTTGTGGTTGCATGGTAATGCATAAAAATTATCCAGTCATTTTCATTCAGATATTTCAAAGCAGAAAGTATCATCATCTTTGGTCAGGAAGGAATTTCCTCCCTTATAATAGCGTGTAAACATAACCACAGTTGGAATATATAATTTGATACATTCCTCAGAAACATTGAGCACTTGCTGCTTTGGAGAACCACATGGAACTGTGTGGCCTGCTTTGCATAGATATGCCACTATTTTCTGAGTCTTTCGTACATACATTTGTAACTTTTTTTGTACCTTCAAATTCATAGTTGCCTTTATTTAGATTTCTCCTGCAGTGTGCCTTGTAGGGGCAGGCACGTAGCTTCTGCCAGCAGGCTGGTGTGAATCGCCTTCCTCTGAGGGATTCTGCTGACCTGAGAAAAATTAATTTCCTTTCCATCCAAACCAGAGGACAGTGAAATGAGCAGGACCTCTGCGTAGCCCAAGCAGTTCCATGCTTCATCACTATTAAGGACTAGGTGTATTGTAACTTTCTAGGTTTGAAATACATTGAGGAAAGACTGCAAGGGTTAGCTATCTGGAGTGGAAGAAAGGAGGGTAAGGGAAAGAAGGCCGCTGTTGGTACAATGCTGTCTATGGAACATGCTGGAGAAAAGGCTGTGAAACCTTTTCTTCCCCCCCTCCCCCCCTTGTCATCCCTGCTTGCCATCACCACCACAGGCTTGATTTTTGTTGCAGGATTAGGGTCCTCTTTTGTGAGGGGAAGGAATGGCTTTTTTTTTCCAACACATCTGTAGAGAGGGACAGATGTTGTCCTTTTGCCATTCTCAGACAGACATGTCATGAGGTGAACAGCTTCCTAAGAGCTGGTGACATGTCAGATTTTGAAGGAAAGGTTTTTGAGCTCTGGATCTTAAGTTTGTGGCAAACGGAAGCTGAACCACAACTATTCCTGGGCTCCCAACACCTACAAATTCTTTTCCAGTAGGAACTTTCTTTTTCCAGTGAGAAGCTGGTGCCAAGGTGGCAGATACCTGTTTCCTGGGAGGCAAAACAGTGCAAGTGTCATCAGAGGTAATGCTATACCCCAAATTTGTCTGCTTTGTCAGCAGATAATGCCATAAGAGGCAGTGCCTGTGCCGTTGCACACTGAGAGCTCCATCTAAGAAGCTGCTGCTATGTCTGTTATGATCTAGGTTTTGAAGTGAAGTTTCAGTCTTCACAGTAACCCCCCCCATCAGGAGACATTATTTGAATCAAGAGCCACAAGGGTTTAATTGAGCAAACCATCACTTGTTTGACAGTCTAACCCCTGAGGCATCGTTGGACATAATTAGAATATCAGTACTCTAGAATTCACACTCGGGATGAAACACACAAGTAACAGCAGAGGCAAAGTGGTGTCATGCAGCTCCTAGAAATTACTGGTGTAATAGTTGCTCCTCATGTTAATTATTTGTTGTGTTTTAATCTGGCCAGCCGCTAAAACAACCACACAGCCTTTTGCTCACTCCTCCCCCTCTCCAGTGGGAAGGGAGAGGAAATCAAAAACGGGAAAAAAAGTAGTAAAACTTGTGGGCTGAGATGGACAGAAGAGGAAGATAATAATGATAAGAATATACAAAACAAGTGATGCACAGCACGATTTCTTACCACCTAAAGCCGATGCTCAACTAGTTCCTGAGCTGCAATCCTACCTCCCGGTCAATGCCCCAGTTATATACAGAGCATGATGTTATATGGTATGAAATGTCTCTTTGGCCAGTCTGGGTCAGCTGTCCCAGCTGTGTCCCCTCCCAACTCCCTGTGCACCCCAGCCTACCCACTGGTGTGGGGGGGTGAGAAGCAGAAAAGGCCTTGGCTCTGTGTAAGCACTGCTCAACAATAACAAAAACATCTCTGTATTAACAACACTGTTTTCAGTACAAATCCAAACCAGAGCCCTATGCTAGCTACTATGAAGATAATTAACTCTATCCTAGCCAAAACCAGCACATTATTGTTGATCGACTCCTCTTCGGAATAGTTCTGACTGGCATCCTAAACTAGCTGTGACCATGTTGGAGAGATTTCATCTCTTGCTGCTAGGTAGTAGAAGCTGATACAAAATGCAAAGAAATAATAATACCGCTTGGTTATAGGAATACTATATGGAGTTGAGGGCACATTTCACAGGTTTCTGAAACCTCTCTAGTTAGGGAGGCAGTTAATAACTGTTCCTTTTATGGAGCAAAGTAGTTGTGGGCAGAAGCTGGAGGGAATGGTGCCTGAGCTGTGTTGGTACACATAGTTAAACTGTACTTTGTGGCCACACTGAGCAGCACATCCCAGACTGCATAGTAGTCTCCTCTCCGAAATTTCAAATCATTAAAAACAAGGAGGCATTAGAGCATTGGATTACTATTACAATAAATATGTTTTTAACGCCAGAAGTGTAATTTAAAAGTGACTGAACCTTTTTTACTGAAAACTCTCACAGTTCAGCCTAAGGCAGATAAAGGACAGTAAAAAAAATCAGCTTAAGTAGACTTAAACATTACAAAACACTGAACACATGTAACCAGGTTTTATAAGCAGGGGTTCAAGGTGGAGTTTGTGTGTAATGCCTCTTTTCCTTTAAGAGTACTTGAAATTGTTTTTTTTTCCCTTCCTCTTATCTTGCATCTTTTTTTCCTGTCTGCTCTGGTTCCTGGAGTGTGATGTCACTTATCAGCATATGGCCTACCTGGAATATGGGTTGGTTTATTTTCAAAGTTTTGGTTTATTTGAAGTGATTGGTAGCATTAACCAGTTCTTCAGTTTTAATTAATAGATAAGTCTAGAGTAATACAGGTCACACACGTTATCAGGAAAGGCATCTCCAAGCAGGAGAGTCAAGCTAACCTGATACAATTTTTATGTATAAAAGGCCAAAGATTAAACCAAATCTTCACTTCTTGCATATAATTTTAGTAATCATACACTTGATCCTAACAACTGAAATAGAGCACTAACCTTAGGTTTTTAAGGGTTTTCTGTAGTTTGTGTATCAGTACAGAGAAGCTGTAGTGCCTCTGTTCATGTTAAGTCTTGTCAGAATTTTTGCATAAGAAACCACAGTTCTGAGGTCTAATCTCTTTGTTGGTGCGTTTTTTAAAGCAGTTTAATGGTGTCTGAAACCACAGAAGGCATGGGAGGGGAGAACAGATCACAGGGCCTTTGGATTAATTTATAGACGGCAGTGGCTTTAGAGTGTTTGCCTGCCTTTGCTTTATTCTCTGGGGTGAAGTCTAAGATCTGGTATCTAAAAATCACTTGGGTAGTGATGAAATCCTCTGTAAGGACTTTTAGTTGAAAATTTGGTCATCATCTACTTGTAACTATCATTAAAACTGGTGGACTGAAGAGCATTTAAGGAAATTAGGCATTTATGTTTGACTGAAAAGTCAATGAGATTTTGTTGCATGCTTGTAAATCCTGCCCTAAGAAAATTTGAACCACGTCAGTTTATGAGCTGAACTTACCCAGTGCAATAAAAGGTATTTAAGGTTTCGCTTTCCTCATTGACACAACCAAATGAAAGTTCAACATTAGAATCCCCTCAAACTCCTTCCAGACTGTGGAAATAAAACACCCTTCACCCACAAAGGTACATGTTTCCTTAGGAAAAACTTGCTATTATGTTGTCCATTGGAACTGAGACACAATAAATTTGTTTTGATTCAAAGCTTGTTTCTTTTGTTTGCATTCCATATCATACTAAATCCCCAAACCTAATTTTTTTTTCTTATTTTTGTAAGCTTTTTAAAGTGTGGTATTGAGTTTATTCTCTCAGCTTCCAAATCAACTTCCAACTTGGATATCCCATATATAGATAGATGGGTGGGTGGGGATAGATAGATACAAATACAAAAATCATGGCAAGCACACATCCCTGTTTACTGCTCAATTTTTCACAGATCATACCCTTGTAGATCCTGTCCGTTTTTCTTATTTTTATCTGCCACTCCTTGACTACTTTAGATTTTTCTTGCTGTTTTTCCTGTTCTCAAGTATCCTAAATAGAGCATTTCAAGGTCACTTTTGTATTCACAGCAAGTTTTCCCTTCTGTGAAAGGGTCATCCAGAAAAAACAGCAGAAAAGCAGTAGAGTAATTACTCATTGTAGCAACGTTTAAACTGCATGCCGATGGCAGGTTAACCCAAGATTCAGGTATGATAGACAGGGTCTGGCTCTAGCATTCAGGCTCTTGGAAAACCTTGGCTGAGGAGGGGGAGAGTGCTCAGGATAGAGGTTCAACATTAGTCAGAATCAAAGGCAATGATTGAAGAAATAGAATTAGGTTTCAAATGACTATTCCAAGCACTCTTAATGACCTTTTGCTTACTAACATTTCTTTTGTCTCTTTTCATAATCCAAAGATCAAGACTGGGGTTTGGGGTTTTTTTTCTCCTGCTGTGCAAAGAAACATTCCCCCTAATAGAGCTGCCCTTAATCTTGACAGAATTCATCTACCTCATTTTTCACCTTCTTTCATTATTGGGGAGATCTTAGAGCCCTGAATTGGATACTCACCTTAAAGACAATCATAAAGAGCAGGTCAGGGAAGATGAATCATTGCAATTGTTCTTTTTAGCTGTGGGTGCTAGTTTTTGTCCATTTGTCAAGGACTTTGTTGCTGCATGTCTGCAATCAAAGGCTTCTTGTCACTACTTGCTTTAGTACTGAGAGCGAACATGTCAGCTGGGCTTTGCGTTACCCACCAGCCACCCCTTTCATAATTCAGCCTTGAGCTGCCATTTGCCTCCCCACACGCTGCAGCAGCATGCACATGGCCAACTAAATTTCACTCTTACTGAAAATACCACTCTACACTCCACACCAAAGCAATACAAACATGTAAATACACACAAGCGTTTGTAATTGTGTCAATTTTCAGTAGAGTTGATATAATGACAATACACAAGCACATCAGTAAGCAGAATGATGCAAGATATGGGTGAAAGGCAAACCAGATGGGGGGTGGAAGGGAAATGATCTGAACAAAAAAAGAAGCTGCCAACTTCAGCAGAACCTGACAGAATCTTTACTTGCAAATAGAAAAGTTCCTCCTTTTACATGCAATGGGCCAGGAACATCTCCTACTAGGAAGTCCAGTCCTGTTCCCCCTGCACTTCTGTTTCCATACAGACAAAGGGGATCTAAGGCTTGGCTTCACAAATGTTGATCTTAAGAAGGTTAAGCTTGTATGAATGAAGTTCAAGGCAAACAAAAAATTCCAACATTTCCTCATTGGAAACAGATGTATAAAGGGAGAGATGCAACTGAACGTCTGTTACAGGTTCTTTGAGCAGGAATACAGGGCAGGAGAGGTAAATATAGCATAATGGCAGTATTATGCTTTGTATTTTCTCATGAAGCCATACCACACTAAGGATAGTCAAAAAAAGGAAGAATTTTCAGTAAATAGGGCTTTGAAGCATGGATTGTGATTCCTGCTGCTGTTACAGCACTCCATCTGACCTTCAGCAAGTCACTTAGCCCCAGTCTTTCAGTATTTAATCTTTGCTCTTGTGGGGCATGGGGAGAGCTGAAAGGAGGACTGTTATTAAGGATTAGGAGGTGGGACATTACTCTGAGGTGAAGACTCTACAGCTGACATCAGCAGTAGATGGCTTCAAGGCTGTATGAAATGCAGTTGCACAAACCACATATGCATATGAGAGCAATTCTGCCAGCTTTAACTAGTCTGGGCCTGGAAGAGAGAGCATTCGTGCCATGCAGCTAGGGGCCTGGAGCTACGCTGTTCCCTCAAGGCAAAGATACTTACCAGTGTACGTAAAGCAACTTGACAAAGGTACCTTGAAACAGGGTTGGCAAAGTATTGAAGTCAGCCGGGACCTGCAGCCCTTTTGATGATGAGCAGTAACAAAACAAGTCACTTAATCTTTCTACTCTATTACCTTTGCTGTATATACTTGTATTGTTGTCATCACCTTTCCTGGTCTTGAAGTTGTTCAGTTTTTGTACACATGGGAGGGAGGCAAGTAGCACTGCCAACTTGCTTGATGGATAGGGATGCAATTCAGTGTGTCTTGTCCAACATGTATTGGAAATCCATAGCCGAGCAAGTGGTTGAATGCAGGATCCTCTGGTCATAGGTTAATGCTGAAGCAGATGGACTATTCATCCCTAAAGCCCCTGCTTCTATTGCATCTATTGAGGTGCTCACATTCTGTTTGTGTTTGCAGACAGTTTTATTTTTCCTCTGGCCTGGAGATGAAAGTAGTTTTGAGCAGTGGGACTGGAATGTCTGCCTGTGGCAATTCTGAGCTACACAGAGTTGGTCTCTGAGGGCCAGTCTTGTTTGTATGGGAGCTTGATTAAAAAGGAGTGAGAAGTTCTGTTCAAAGGAATGTGAAGCCCTTGTCTGTGTTTAAAGTCGTTAGCAGAGTGTTCCTCCCTATTGTGGTGCTGGGTGGCCAGAGCCCTGTTTGATGCACACAGTAGAAGTAGTGCTTTTGTGCTTCAGGTTTAGAGTCTAACAGCAACCGTAGTAACTGCTGGAGCTCCGTTAGTGGCAGAGAAGAGGTTTGAATGCAGTATCCGAATGCAAACTTCATATTACTGTGAGAGGCAAAACTAAAATTCCATATCCAAGTGTTTCTAGGCAGGAAGGTTTAAAATTGTTTTCCTAAAACAATTCCTAAAGTCTAGGGTGTTTGAATTGATTCAGCATTTGTGTTGCCAGCTCAAAACCCATAACAAGATCCTGTTTTGGGTCTGAGCCCAGAAAAGAAAGCATCTGTGAATTTCGGATAAAATTCTGGACTTCTGAAGAAGGTGCATGTGGCATTGTTTCTTTGGGCTTTTTTCAAGAAGATCCAAGTATTTGAATTTAGCTGTTTCTCATTCTTGTGACTACTAAGACTCAAAACCTGTTGAATGTTACAACAATGTAGAGAGACATGTCTGAACTCTGTCCTTTTGGGAACTCTAGTTCTGTTTCTTGCCTCAAGGATATAGTGAAAGGAGCCAGCCATGTGTGGAAAGCAACTTGATTAAAATGTTATTTAATAAACAAATAGTTTATAGGTGGGCCTGCATGCTCTGCCACGGCATCTTTATGGCATGCTAACATACGAGGCTTTCACTAAGAAGTGATTCTGAAGTGCATTCTTGTTTCTAAGCTAGCCTCCATGCATGGAGTTGTCTTCATTTACCTGCACTTATGTGACAAGTCACTACTGACTCTCCCACAGGCAGCTTGTAGGGTCATGACCTTGCTCCTATTTAAAGTTTCAGTGGGGAAAGCCAACCACAGAGGAGCTATATGTAGTTTTTGGCAGACTCTGAGGTCTAGTGTGTACAGGAATCTTTTTTCCCATCCTGTTTTTACTTTTTACAGACTCACATAGAAGTATAAATTTGTGTTTCCCTAAATGCTCTTGTGAAAAAGACCCACAAAGGTTTTAGAAGGCAGCTGTCTGGTCCAAAGTAACATCTGAGGGGAAGGGGAGTTGTAGTCAGGTCCCTGTGGTACAGTGATTCAGTGGGAAGATGCTGAGACACCACTTCTGCAGAAGTCCAGTAAGAAGTCCTCTTCATCCTTCTCTGCTTATTGTGCTTGATATGGCAAACTTTGTGTGGGTTAGCTCAGCTGTTTTGTCTAAATTTGCAGTCTGTAATTAATTCTAAGCTAAGAGTCTGGTCTCTTCTTTTCTTTCATGGCTTTGGTGGGCAAGGTCTCAGCTGGGTACCATTACATTTAAGAACAGGATCTGTGCTTTACCTTGACCAAGCTCAATTGTTTGCCTGGGCAGTTACCCACACAGCACATGGTTGTTTTGAGACTTTCATTCCTTTGAAGAGTTATCTTGAGCTCAGGCCATCTATCTGCCAGATCCTGAACCCCTGTTTGTGATGTGTGCTGAGAGCTGTGAAAAGCCTCTTTCTTGTTATCCCATCTCCTGTAAGATATTTGCTTGTGAAAGGGCATGGCAATAGGTCTGTCAGGTAAGGTACAAGAATTAGACATGGTGACCTCTGCTTTCACCATGAGGATGAGTATGCTGGTAAAGAATTAGGTTGTGATAGGAGTTTCACAGACGAATTTCTTGCTCTGACAGTTCTGTATGCAAAGGATGAAGTATGTCCTTCTTGCAGCGGAGTATGGTGGAGCACTGATCTATTCAGATGCCTGCACCTTAGTCTTGATCTAGAGAGCTGTTCTGCTTCATATATCTTAATGAATATGAGTCATTCAGTAAATTCAAAATGGGAGACTGTCTGAGAGGATGCTATGAGGAAAGAAGCAGAATTTTGATACATGTGGGGAAAAAACTTTTGTTTCCTAAGCTGCAGGCCTTAGCCTAGGTGGCCATTGTCTCTCTTCTTTACTGAAAGACTGCCTCAGTTTCCCAGTTCAGTGAATTGCTTCTCAGAGAGCCACAAAATCCTTCCCAACATTTTACCCCTTTTGCTTTGCAAATCAGTGTATGATCCATGAGTGTGTCTAGGCCAGGAAACAATTAATAGCAAGAAAAAGTACTTCCTTGGCTTTCAGGTAGCTCCCAGCTTGCTCTTTTCCCCAGATTAGAGAGGATTTAGGAGGTGCACATTCTACGTACGCTAAATCAGTTCTGCAGAAACCCCCGCATACCATCATCCTGCTCTTATCTCTGAATTCCGTGGACAGGCAATCTCAGCTGCTCATCGCGGGCTGACAGCTTTAGCTTGCCAGTAGATACTGAAAGCCACGTAAGTGTGGAAATGAGAGTGACACAACAGCTAAGATGTTATCTCTGTAGCAAAGCCAAAGGCAGTTCCCATGGTGATGGAGAAGCTCCAGGCCGCTAGTGATGCAGCTGCTGTATCGGACAGGATCAGCAGCCTTTTTATACAGAGGCTGCTCCAATAAAGCTTTTATGTGGTTATGTGCCCCTCATTAGGTTTTATCCAGCTCTGGAACGTAAAATGAGGGGTGAGGGGAAGATTTAAACTGGCTGAAGTGGGTAAAAAGAAAACAGGAAAAGAAGGGTGAAAATGTTGCAAGTCTTGGAGTATCCACAAGTGACACATGTATATGACAGCTTGAGTGCATTTGATATTCTGTGCATTTGATATTCTGGTCAGTACTTTCCTGAGATATTGTAGGCCAACATTAATAGCTCCTAAAGTTCCTATTTCAAGTGGGAGAGTCAGATTCATATCCCCAAGTCTTAACTCCTCTTCAAAACGTTCCTTCTGAATTGGATACAAAATCAGAATGGATCTCTTTTTCTATACTGAGACTAGAAATTCCCTGGGACTTGGGGAAAGTGGATGATCTTGCGACTTCTGCATCTCAAGCACTAAAATGTCTTACAATTCACTTGGTTCCCCTTGGATAGCAGGTGCAACATTTCCAGGTTCCCACACTGGAAATGCACATTTTGCACTTCTGCTTTGATCTTCTATCAACCTGTGCTTTGTGGATGCTGCAGCACATAAGTAGTAATTGTGCGTAAAACTGCTCAATTAAAATAATCATTTGATCATTTTGACCCTAACTTTTGGTGGTTTTAAACATTGGTTGCTCTCGTCTGAAGTAGATGCTAAAAGAGATTTGTATTCTGTCTTTCAGGTGGTGCGGGGGACCGGGAAAAGATGCCTGTCAATCACGAGGCTTTCCTGCTCATGGCTAATTCCCAGAATGAAATGGAGGATTGGGTGAAAGCCATCCGACGGGTTATATGGGCTCCATTTGGTGGAGGTATTGCAAATAGCTCACATGCACATAAATTAAAACATTTGCCTCAAGGTAAAACATATTCTTGTGATACTAGGATATGTGTAACACTGTAAAATCACTGAGATGCCTAGATAAGCTCTTGATTGTCTGAAGTGTTTTGCAGCAAGGGGATTGGATTGATTTTTTTTTTTTTTTTTTTGCCAAGGGATGGAGGGGATGGCAGGGCACATCCAGACTGTATAACTGACTCTCAGTCAGAAATGGGTGATGATAATAAACATATCACTATTGTCAGTATTCATTTTTTTACAGCTAATTATGAACTATTCTGTGGACTTTTATTATTCTTACGGACATAAAAGAGTGTGTCCATTTATCTCAATTTTCTACCACAAGGGCAGATGCCCATCTTTAACTTCTGTACAGCCAGAGGCAGAAAACTTTTCTACCAGCTAATGTAGGGCCAAGTTGAGAAGAAAAAACTTCCACTGGCTTCAATGGGAGTGTAGCCTGAGGAAGAGCAACAGGGTCAGGCTGAGGGAACACCTGTAAGGTAATACAGCTGTTGACAATTCCTGTAGTTAAAATGAACAAAAATTGCAAACTCTCAGTGTTGATATTATACCACAGTCCTCAAATTCTCAAGTCAGTAAATAAGATAGGAGGTGGTTTTGTGGTTTAGCATAGAACAAGGGCTCACAGATGTTTTCTTTTGAGTTCACTGTTGGTGACAGCAGCTACTGGCTTGGTACTGGACACTCTACGCTTTGAAGTGACTTGTGTGCTACTAATGGAGTTCATGTAAATAGTGGTATCATATGCAGATAGTGATATCGACCTCTTTTGAGAGGTACAGATAAAAAAGTGCCAGATAAGGGTTAGGTAATACAATTACTTTTGCTGAAATGAAGTTACTAGTTTTCCTGGAGCTAGAGAAAAAAAAACCTCCCCTTGATGCAATTGAGGGAGGCTCAGATACTGTAAGGTCACTAAGAAGATTCATTGTTTGTTAGTAACTTTTACCTTGGGGTTGTTGTGTTTTTGTTTGATTTTTTTTTTCAAGTGACTTACAATTTTGAGTCTCTGTGTAGCAGCATTTGGTTTGTCTGGAGGAGATAAAATCTCTACTGATGATGTAATTTTTTCCTACGTCCTTTTTTCACTTAGCACAAAGGGTGTACGTGCAAAAGGCAACTTGTACCTGATTCTGTGAGGTTGCATGCGATGCTGTTGTGCTGTGGGCAGAACAAGCCCTTTTCACTAGTAGAAACTGATCTATCATAATTTCTCCTCAAACATGAGTATGTGCTTGTTTTGCTTTTCTTCTGAAGTCCAGTCCACAGTGAAGGGTCTTTCAGACCCTGAGGTCAGTGCAGGTCCCCGCAGTTCCTCCATCAGAAGTCTCAGAATCTCAGAGATGGTATTTCTGTGGCCATTTGTAGTGGACCTTATAGCGTGTATTTTACAGCTTTGCTATGTGCATCAAATAAATACTGTGAGGAAAAAGGAGAGACATTCAGTCATGACAAATGGTACATGTTCCAGCAACAGCCTCCTTCTTTAGGGCATGATGTTGTCAGCAATGCTGGTATCAGTACAAATTTGGCTTCTTTTTTGTTAGTGTTCATGTTTTGTCAGTCTCTTGGAATAGTTCCAGAGCAAGCATCTTTTTTTAAGTATTAAAAATCTTAAAATTTTGAAAACAAAAATATGGGGATGGCACAAAGGTAGGGATGGATTTCTTTGTTTCTTTATGGGGACAATATTTCCTAATTAATCTGCTCCTATTCTATACTTCTAAACTTCTCTACAAAGCTATTGGATAACATTTTGGTTTTGCTTTAAATGAGGCAGATACTCTTACATTTGATTCCAGGAACTAGGGCTTTATGAGATATCAGAAAACATAGAACAAAATCATGAGAATAAGGGAGCAGGGCAGCACAGGGGGAATACAGCAGCTGCTGTTTGTTGCTGTTTTCACATACTGCAGATTGATCTGGTTCCATCAATGTCAGTGTAAAGGTTGCTTCAGCTGCTGGTGAGAGCTGCCTTAAGCCATGTAGAAGAGAAGCACTGCTGTTGGCAGAGTTGGAAAGAATTGCAATTGTATTTTGATGTTTTTCCTCTATCTGTGGATAAAAACTAACCAAGAACATGGGTACATCCTGGGCGATCAGCCTGGCCTGAGCTCTCTGCCCTAATACTCAAATCTAAAGCTCGCTTGGCTATGTCTGCTTTGTAGTCCAAGCTGCAGGAACAAATTCTTATGCTATGGTTTCATTGCTTCTCTGACTGAAGTGCTAGCTGCTGTCAGGAGTGGTCTTTTCACACCTTGCAACCATGTGTTCCCATCACAATTCATTTTACTAATACGAGTGGTTATGCAGCTGTGCAGTAGGAAATGACCTGGCAGGAAAAAAGAGGGGAGGATTATTTTGTAGGTGGATTGGCTCCCTGGCCCTGCTAACCACGCAGCTGCAGGACTAGTAGTGCCAGCACAGTAAGGACAGTGGGGAGACATGATGGGGTGAAGGAGAGATGATGGGATGGAAGAAGGCGTGCTTGTTCATTCTGACTGCAACCCACACATAAATTGGCTTAAAGAAACCATGGAGCTGCATCCTTGGTCTCTTTGCACTTCACAAAGTATTTATAGGAATGTCAGTAACTAGGAAATAGTTAAGATGTTCAAAATGTTGTTTCCAAATGGTTTTAGCCAGTTTGGGGAAATGATCAAACCTACTTCCCCTGGATCAGAATCAGAGCAGGGCAATTTCCCTACAAGTGAAATCCCAGCTTAGCTCGAATGTAGGAGGACAGTAAACATAGCTGTCTCTGTGTTTTGATTGAATAATTTGAACTCTGCTTTGCTACCACCACTAATTTGAGAGCCAAGTCTTATCTATCGACACTTTTTAATATACAAAGCTAAAGGGATGGGGGGAGGAATTAAAAAGCAGGCTTCATTATTAATATGTAAATATCCAGCCCTGGAAAAGGTTGATATGGTGGAAAAATGAATTATGCCAAGATAAAAGGGGAGGCTTAGCCACACTTTAATCTTTGCTGATGTATTGAAGAAACATAAATCAAAAAGGTTGAGGGTATCTCCTTACGTGTTGATGCGGGCACATGAACTATGTTTGAAGGTGAACAGCAAAGGCTTCTTAAAATAAAACAGAAAACTCCCCAAAGCTGCTGAGGATCCCAAATTATTAATAGGAGACACATTCAGGCTTAAAAGCTATATGGAATGTGTGCTTTGAAATACACTTCAAATGTGGCCTTAAAAGAAAATCCTAGAGTTCCTTTTGAAGAAGAGCTGTCCTGTTTGTGGGGAAAATAATTTCTAACAAGTTTCCCTGAGTTTCAGGCTCCTGAATTCTTGAGTCTAGTCCATCTCATTTAGAGCAGAAGATTTTGTAAACTGAGTTTTGAGGGTACTCTATGTTTTCATTATGTCTTTAAGAATAAAATTTGTCACAGTGGCTTGATAAAAGTGAGTTTTGGAGCACATTCTGACAGAGGGTGATTAAAAATGTTCCCTATGATCCTTCTTACCTCCATGAAGAACAAATTTTGCTCCAAGTTTACATCACTAAAAGTTTATCTGGAGAGTCCCTCTGTGACCTACAGTTATGCTGTTCTGCAGCTGCTCTTTAATATGGAGTGCTTGTAGCAGTGGCTTCAAGTGTAGCGTAACACTAAATGGAAAGGGTTCATGGCCATAGGCTTGGATGAGAGCGAGCCTGCCAGTGTCCTCTGAAGGCAGATGCATTGAAAGTGTTTGGTGTAGTGGAGGGGAGAGGAGGTCATTCCACACTCTGTACATGTGCGGTGGGGCTGTATTTCTAGAAGAAACACAGCTACTTTAAGGAAAATCCTTTCCATCTGCTCACCTCTTGATTAGCATGCCTTCCTCATTTTTGTCTTACATCAGATGTAAAACATAATGTGTTTAGGACTGAGTTTTGGGCCATGAGGTGCAAAAACTGAGTTTTTTGCTGCCTGAGTTGAAAGCCAAGTGGCACAACTCTCTCTTACAGCTCAGCACACGACCAGCACTGCATGGGGACAGAATCATCCTGTGTTAATCTTCTGTTTGTGTTTGTTTTCTTTTGTTTACACATTCTTTCTTTCTTTCCATGAGCAGTTCCTTGCTGCTCTGCCAGAAATACATGTCACAGCCCCTTTCTTTCTCCATTACTTTATCCTAATTTCTCCTCATCATCATCCCAAGCTTTCATCAGCTCCTTGTGATGGATGGGAGGTGAAGCAGTTGGAAAGGATGTGCTTCCCTTAGGCAGACACAGAGAGCTTTACCCTCTGACAAAGTAATTATGCTGCAAGAGCTCCACAAGTGGTTTCTCCATTCAGGAGGAATAGTCACTTTTTAACTGGTGGGCTCTGAAGATGCATCCACTGTGGAAGCCACTCTACTAACATTAATTCCAGTCCGCTTTTCCATATAGGTAAACCATGATGTGTGGATTCTTTCTTCTTCTGTCAGGAAAACAGTGCAGATAATGTTTTTGCTGGCAATCAGGGCCCTGTGCAGACCATGTCTTATATTAGGGGAGAGCTGCAAACTAGGGGAATAAAGGTCTCTGAGGTATAATTTAATACCTGGCTCAATGTCCTTATGAGTAGTGGAAGAATAGCCCTACATAGGCCTAAATAGGGATCCTGTTTGAGATGAGTAAATGTCTTTCAGATAACGTCTGCATGAGAGCAAAACATGACTTTTATTGGTATTAGATGCATGTCCACCAGGATGCCAGACTGTTTAGGAGCTATGATATGATGTTAAGTCTTGGGAGCCTGGGGTTTAATTTCTCCAGCTGTAAGACAGGGATTTTTCAGTAAGAGCATAGACTCATATCAGTGGATTTAAGATGCTAAGATATCACAGTAATGAAGAAGAGGGAGGTGGCTTCTGTTATCCGCCCAGTGTGAAGACAGAGAGGAGGTTTCTGCTCCCTGGCTTGCTATAGGGCTTCCCCAGAGTGACAGTCTCAAGTGGGATTCCTGGCTGGGCCAAGAGGAGCCCTTCACTAGGTGGCAGGGTGGGCTTCCCTTGTGCAGGCTCCCACAGGTGTGTAGGGAGTGGTACTAGGTGTTTGTTGTGCCTGATATGTGTCATTATCTCTGCACAGAGACAGCTGGTGCCTGGTGCAGCTTATCAATGTTTGCTCTTCAGTGTTCTCTCATGTTGGGAGATGGGCCCAACCAAGGGAAGAGAAAGAGAAACATGGTGAGGGTTATGAGTTCAGATATCTGCCCAGGACTACCGGATGCATGAATCATCTGTGAGGAGGTGCTGGTTAGCCTTACCCCAGGCAAAGGTATCACAAACAGAGGGTACTCTTGTGAATATAGAAACTGAGACACAGAGAAAGTTTTAAGATCTGTTCTTGAGATCTGATTAAGTTATTTTTTCTAACTTATATCGGTCGGGTATATCTGGGGCTTCTATTACTGTTTTATGACCAACATATTTTACCATCATGATGCAGCCTTGAGGTAGGGAAGGGCTATTGTCCTCATTTTCTGTAAAGGAGGAATCTGAAGTATTGAGCAATCAAGTTACTTACCTGAGGTCACAATAACTATCTGTAAAAGAGCCACTCTGGAGGGCATTGTTCAGCAAGGCAAATAGAAGGATCACAACTCTGGACCTCAGGAGAGCAGACTTTGGCCTCCTTGGGGATATGCTTGGAGGAATCCCATGGGATGTGGTCCTGGAGAGAAGAGGGGTCCAGGAGAGCTCATTGATTTTCAGGGATTACTTCCTCCAAGCTCAAGAACCGTCTTTCCCTCATGTGCAGGAAACCAAGCAAAGGTGGCAGGAGACGTGCATGGATGAATAAAGAGCTCCTGACAAAGTTCAATTTAAAAAGGAAGCATAGAAGAAGTGGAAGCAGGAATAGGTTACCTAAGAGGAATATAGAGAAACTGTCTGAACATGCAGGAATGGACTTAGGAAATCATTTCCTTGCCCCTGAAGCCAGTGGGAAAGCCTGGAGCAAGGAATACTTCTCAGTAGAGGATGATCAGTTTAGGGAACATTTAAAGAAAATGGATATACCCAGGTCCATGGAACCTGATGGAATACATCCATAAGTGCTGAAGGAGCTGGCCAATGTGTAAGGACACTCTTGATAATCTTTGAAAAGACATGGTGATTCGCTGAGGTCCCTGAAGACTCCTGTCTTCAAGAAGGGCAAGAAGGAGGACCTAGGGAACTACAGGCTGGTCAGCCTCACCTCTGTTGCTGGGAAGGTGATGGAGCATTGGTCATTTCCAAACATATTAAGATCAAAAAGGTGACTGGGAGTAGTCAGCATGGATTTATGAAGGGGAAGTCATGGTTGACCAACCTGATAGCCTTCTGTAATGAAATGGTGGATGAGGGAACAGCAGTGATTATTGTTTGTCTTGACTTTAGCAAGGCTTTCAACACTGTCTCCTGTAATATCCTCATTTACAAATTCATAAAGTACACACTAAATAAATAGACAGTGAGGTGTATTGAAAACTGGCTGAACTGCTGCACTCAAAGGATTGTGATCAGCAGCCCAAAGTCCATCTGAAGGCTGATACTGGAGCCACTACTGCTTAACATCTTCATTAATGACTGGGTAATGGGACAGAGTACACCCTCAGCCAGCTTGCAGATGATGTTGGGAGCAATGGTTGGTGTATCAGATGGTAGTGCCATCATTCAGAGGGATCTCAACAGGCTGGAGAAATGAATGGACAGGAACCCCATGAAGTTCAACAGAGAGTAATGCAAAGTCCTGCACCTGAGGAGGAATAAACCTAGGCAACAGTACACTCTGGGGGCTGACCGGCTGGAAAGCAGCTTTGCAGAGAAGCACCTGGGATGCTGTTGGACGAGTTGAACATGAGCCAGCAATGCACCCTTGTGGCAAAGAATGCCAACAGTTTCCTGGGCTGCATTAGGAAGAGCATAGCCAGCAGGTTGAGGGAGGTGAGCCTTCCCCTCAGCACTGGTAAGACCACATCTGTGGTGCTCTGTCCATTTCTGGGCTCCCCAGGACAGGAACGTGGGCTTACTGGAGTGAGTCCAGTGAAAAGCCACTAAGATGATTAAAGGATTGTGGCAAGTGTAATACTAAGAGAAGCCGAGAAGGCTGTGATTGTTTAGCCTCCAGAAGAGAAGGTTCAGAGTGGATCTTATCAGTGTGTATAAATACTTGATGAAAGGGTGTAAAACTAAAAGCAAACCTAAAGCATATCAAGGGCAAAAGGTGTTCTTTAATGACATTTGAAGATCCTACCTTTAGATGGCTGCTTCACTTCCATGTAAAATTCATAACTTTCACATCTCTTTAGTTCACTCCTTGTGTATATGTCACCTTTAAAGCTGCTGGCTAAAGGCTTTAAGTGACATTCAGTACCAGTGCCCAAGCTTATCTGGGCTCTGAGTGGAGACCATGCAGTAGCCTGGTCATCGTAGAGCAGAAATGGGTATGCTTGGAGTACTGTGTCAGGGCTTGTGCAGTCAGAGGGACAAGTCCCCTGCCTCTGGTTTCAAAAACCTCAGGCAGCAGCACAAGTTCTGGGCTGCAATGCCATATCTCTAGCTGTCATTAACCTGTTTAGTTCCGGTGGTTTCTGAAGGGCGATGCAGTTTAGCATCAGGTGTATGAATTTGTAGTACTTTGTTAGCATGGGCAATCCTGGGCACCAAAGAGCAGGCATCCAGAGCTGGGAAATGACAGGCAGCTGAGCCAGAATCCTTCTCAGTGCCTCTGCTCAACCAGGTAGTAGACAGAGAGAAACTACAAATAGAAATGACTTCTGTTACATTTGCAGGTGAGCAGGGTAAAGATTTTCACAAGATTTGCTTGATGAAATGTCTTTTGGTTGGGAAATGCTGATTTGATAAAATGAAACGTAACATGGGAATGTTTCCATTTGGATGAAATTTGTGCTGGGAAAGGTTTTTCAAGCTCAGGGTAGAATTTTTAATACAAGTTCTGCCCTGAATTGGTCTTGTACTCCAGAGGTTGTGTAAGCAATTAAGAAGGAAAATCTATCCAACTTAAACTTTGAAGAGGATCCCGAAAAAGAGAAGATTGCAGGAAGGTCTGATGGATAAAATTACAAATGTATGGTGGATTTGAACAGTGCACAGTCACGAGGCTTGAACCAAGAAAAAAAGTGTTTGATGCAGTGCACAAATTATGAAACTCGTTGTCACAGGATGTTATGGAAACAAAAATAAGTGGATTCAAAATAGAATTAGATGGGTCCATAGAAGATAAGTCCACCTGGGCTATCAAAGAAAAAGTTCTGGAGGGAGTCATTAGCTTCATATATTTTGTATTGCTAAAAGCAATCCAGCTTTAGATAAAATATGGTGGGGCTTGTGTTTGCTTTGATAACAGATTGTTTTCCTCTTCAGCTAGTAACTGCCGTGGAGAGGTGATAGTGTTTGTGCATTTGTTACGTTGTTGGGGGCTACTGCCTGTAGCACGTAGTCTCACCAGTGCCACCTCCTACCCTGGTAGTTTCTCAGTGAGACCATTCCTGTAATCATTAGATTCATGCTTGATGTTTGAAAGCTGACAGTCTTTAAAACACTGATGGTTCTCACTGCACGTCCTGACAATGTATGATTAATAGGGCAAACATGTTCCTGTGGTGTTTCTGAGCTTGCAGGCAAGTATTTTAATTTCTCTGTATTAGTCCTTTGATGAATGTTGTAAGGATGTGTGCTTACTGAAGGGGAATGGTAGCCTGCTCCTTGCAAGTTGCAATTTTAACCATTTAGGAACTGAGAACAAAGAAATTCACCATGTATCTCTCCTCCTATTTCCTTTCAAAAGGTTAGCCTTCAACCCCCATGGTTACTCCTTTTTTCTTCTCCATCATCACACAATTAGTCTTGCAATTTCCCCTTCCTACCTTCTGTGTTGCAGGTCAGGGAAGGGAACATTCAGCCCTTGACCTCTTCTAGAAGTGTTCCTGAAAGACCAGCAGATTTATTGAAATGTTTTATGCATTTGATAAAATGGAGCTAAATGTCATCCCCTCCCCAACCACAGCCAGTCAGGTTCAGCTGTTGCTAGAACTTAGACCATGACCTTGTGCTTGGGTGGTGAAGTGTAAGTTATGCTTTATATTGACTGAGGATTTTAGTTGAATAGTGGAGGATAAAGGTAAATGGGAATTAACTAACAGATTTTCATCATTGAGTTTGAGAAAGCAACAAAGTGAAACCATATACAATTTACCTGGTAGTGAATTTTACAATTGCAGGTTACAGATTGACAGAGGTATTGATGATGAAGTTTGATTTGGATAAGCACCCATGTGTTGATCCTGTCTACTGCTTAGTGACTGATTGTGCTTAGGATATCAGCCTCTCAGGCTTGGGATATGGGAAGGCTTGAGTACATAAGCTTGTTCAGTTTTGTGAATGGATAAAAGAGGCCGGTCTTCTAAATTTTGGTTGTGAATCTAGATCACAGGCTCTGCCAGGTTCCAGTATGGCCAGAAATCCAGGTGGCTCATTTCATTCTGTACTGGGGATGAAGATCAGCAACAGGTGTCAAACTCCCTGCATTTGAACCCACAGCTGGAATTCTCATCTTTCTCTCGTGATGAGACAGTGGTGGCAACAATTATACTAAGTCATAACAACTATTTTTTACTTATTAATACCCAGAATTTTTGTAAAAGTTTTCTGTGCAGTGGGGGTATCAACATGCAGCGCACTTGAAAGAAATGATCTGCTGGTCAGATGCTTTCTACAGACATAGCTTCAGTCAGTCTATGGAAGCTATCTATTAAACGTAGACAGGCATGTGCAAGAGTCAGTAAATAAAAAGTTCTGTAAAAGATGTTCTTATGTTGTGGGGAGAAAGAAGTTTTCCGGGGCACGTTTGTCCAGATCACTGCTTGCTAAAAGGCATTTTTTGTTGCTCTTGATGTTTTGCTCTCTAAATGCTTCTTGTCTTTGTTTAGAGATAAATAGACCAATAAACACAGGGGTTTGGCTCTGGATTCAGAATGCTGTGGTTAAGTGGTGTTTAGATCTGTTTATCATCTTTTCTCTGTGAGCAAGCAGTTACAATCTCAATTTAGAGCATAAACTGGTCAGTGTCGATGGCAGGGTAATTTACAGTGCTGCTCAGTCGGTTCCTTTCCCGACGTATTTTAGAGAGATGGGAAGACACCTCACACAGGTTAGGCAGAATCTGCTGTGATGGAAGGATGAATGTAGCTGTTCGCTAACATTTTAAGCCAGGGCGATCTGGTTTATCAGTCAGTAAGCAAAAGCCTGTTTATTCTCAAAAGATTTAATTTTACCAGTAAAGGTTGAGACCCTAGCCCAGAGCAGGAGAGGGATGTGGGGGCATAATTTTGTTCAGAGAAGAATCTGTCCAAAGTGTTTGGAGAGGGAGGAAACTGGAAGGGAAATTTTCTGTACAGGGGCCATACTGTTGAAGTCTTTCCTGCTGCTTTCAGCCCTGTGACTGATCACCTCTAGCCATTTCACTGCCAGCTCTCAACAGATGCAAGGAGATGTTCAAGTGCCCCTGTTTGGGTGAAAAAATGAGTCTACTTACCTGAAAAGTAGAAGGCTCAACTTGAAAATTAGGGAACTTCAGCTCTGATTCTAACTTTGATACTAGGCCCTTTCTGTATAAATAGATGAAGCAGTTTCCTAGATCTAAGCTTTCTCAGACAGGTCTGCTTGAGTATACCTGTGTATTAGCTAATACTCTGTATAAGCCAGTGCCTAAAAATACCCACACCCTATGGGCACTTGCTAGAGCTGTGCAAGCCAACAAGTTTGCTCACAATCAAAGATGAGGAGGAATATTTTCTGAGTTCATGTGGGTTCACCATTCCTGTCTGTTGCAACCAGATTCAAGACTGAATTTGACCTGAGTTAAGATGCCAAGCCTGAGACATGCCTGGGTTTTCAGAGGCTGTGTGAGCTGTAGTGAACTTCCCAGCCATTCTCAATGCTTGTAGTGACATGTACAGGCAGGATGCTTCCTCGCTGTTCTGGTACCTGCAGCAGAATACCTGCAGTGGTGGTAGCTCATGAGAGCCTTACTAGGACTCTCTCCATACAATGACACCAGGAAAGAAAATGCCTCCAGCTCCCCAGCAGCAAGTTCATGTGAGATTTACTTCCTAAACAGTTTTAGAAACCTAGGTTCTTTAGCAAAATAAGAGCTGCCCAGGGGTAAAGTTCTCTAGAGCTAAACAAATTCACATCAATGGAGAAAGAGGGAGTTCAGTCTCCATTGCCCCCTCTCTCCCCATGTGTATGGAGAGATCTCCAGGTGAAAATTTTGATGGTAGTTTATGTGCAATGTGGCCAGCTCTCTGGATGTTATTGCTATTCTTGCAGTATCAAGTATACTTCTGGAGTCTGCAGCCCCTGCAATCCAGTGATTATGTGTGAATCTTGGATTTCATTTTTGAGAAATGTGGTTAATAGAGAAAGCAGGATCCAAGTGTGACCTTGAAATTCAAAACACAGAAGAAAAATTAAATATATATATATAGTGATTTTTATTCCAGTTTCATCATATTCTGTGATCTAAGTTATTTTTAACACAACGCTTTGAAAGGGATTGAGAATCGTTTCATATAAGGAGATAGGTGATAACTGTGGAGTGTGTAGATATGCAGCACAATGTTGCATTCTTCTCACAGGACACCAATAGCTGCAGTTACCATGTGCAGGGAACAACACTGAAGCAGCTGCCATGTTATGCTTTAGTTCTGATGCTCATGTGAGCACGCATGTGCTCTTTCTGCTTTTTTCTCTCACCAGAGCTGTGTTTGCTCTTTCTTTGGAGAAGAGTTTACATCATCTTTATCATATCTCATACAACTCACGGTATTATAAACTATGCTGAAGTCTAATCATGCTTTGAGTTGTACCGTGTCCTTGGTCACAGACAGGCTGTGAATTTCACGTTAATTATACATGGGTATAACAATATCCGTGTTAAACAACATGACTTTCTATTTCATTGGATACCTCCTTGTTCTTGTGTTTTGAGAGATGGAAAACAGAGATGGAGAAGTGAATGGAAGAATAAAAGTCTGCCTTTGCTATCTCCTGGGCTCCCATCCCAAACGTTGATTCCCTGGCTCCATAATGTTATTAGCAGACGTGACACATTTTGAGGCATTGTTCCAGGGAGTAGTGCCAAAAATCCTGACGGTGTCTCAGCCATTCAGAAGAGGATTGGTCCTGCTCACCAGTTAGGACTGTGGGCAGGCCCTCCTTAACCTGCAGCCTGCTGTGTTCACCACAAGGCAAGAGAGGATAATAAAAGGATGTAGAATACCCAGGATCTCATTTGTACCTTTTGTTTAAGGATCTCCATCACTTTCCAAATATTCTTTAGTGGGCTTTAAATACTCTCTAGTGTATTGTCTGGGCTTCTGGTGTCTAGTTGTGCAATGCATTACTATTCAAGGTATACCTTGAATAGCTAAGGAATACCTTACTACCTTGCCATTCAGGAACTGGAGCTTTTGATCCTGGTACTGCCTTCACTTGTAGTGAGAGACAGTAATTTCTTCAAGAGCTTTTGATCGAAACAGAGAATGTAGAGACAGAGTTTAATCTCAAGTTTCCTGAGTTGTGGGACAACACTGTCTCAGTGACTGGAATCTCAGAGCTTGACTTGGGTTAGTATCTTCTTTGAAATGTGTGTTCAAACTGAGCCACAGTGTAGGTAAGAAAGTGGTGGGCCAGTAAGTTCAGATGAGTGTGTTCTATGTAATGACCACAGACATGGTATTTTAATAAGCAGATGAGCAGATGCAGACAGGGCAACATTTTTTTTTCCTGCTGAGGGAGATGAAGTTAGCCAGACTTGAAAAAATTCCCCAGAAATTTGGTGCAAAGGTTTTGGGTGGTGACTGCTGCAGATCTGCAGTCACATGAGTGCATTTTGTAAATGGGATGGAGGGCTGACCTCTGTATAACTACATGGTGCATTGTGTGATAAGCATTTTTCGTAACTACAAGCTTCTTACCCTGAGAGCCGGAGCCAAGGGGGTGAATGTTTGCCTGCAGGTCCTGGGGATTGGTTCACATGTAAGGAACTTTCCCTACCAGTTATTCAGCTGAGCTATTCGTCATCACACAACATCTCTGTAAAGGGCTAAAGCAGAGGCTGTAAGCACAAAAAAGCTGCGCAGCTCAAAGACTATAGCTTTTCCTAAGCTGTGTAAAACTTTCCAACACGTCCCAGAGCTGTGGAGGTACTCTCAGAGCATGCTAAGGCTAAGGTGGGGGGGATGTTCCCCTCCAAAACAAGGTTTCTGCTTCTGGTGCTTTGCAAGCAGATCAGAGGCCAGACCAGGGCGCAAGGTTGCCTGCAGCACAACTAACATTGCCTGTATCAGGAAGGGATCCAGAGTGTGGCATGCAGACAGTAACTGTTGCTCAGCTTTTCCAGCTATCTAGAATAGATCTGACAAGCAATTAGAGCATGAATATATTACAGAGCCGATGGGGGATGCCTTTGTTAAAACTTGTGACCCATACTTAGCTGCTGTTTACATTGGCGGCAGCTACGAGGGTGGGCAAGACCCTACCTGCCTGTCTTTCTCCTCTCTCCTTCCCCATGCGGAGGAGCTGGGGAGCTCTGCATTTCATTGGATATTTCAAATGCTTTCTGCACAAGTCATAATTAATGCCGAGTTGCGGAGCTAAGACCAGATGTGCTGCTGAGATTATCTCCCAGGGCAGATCGGCTGCTCTCCGCTCTGTAGCGCTGGGTGAATGGAAAGCTGCCAGTGCTGGGACTCAGAATGTGTCTGATGCCTGAAGTCAGGACTTTCTTTCTCTGCCGCTCCTGCTGTCTGACACTGCCTGGTTTCTGCTTGAAGCTCAGCGCCTGTCATGTAGCAGAGTGCTGCACAAGAACAAGAGGTATGAGATGATTTTCCAGAGTTCAGATTTGTTATGGTTTTTTTTTTTCTTTTTTTCCCCGAGGAAAAGCAGGTATTTGAGCTTAGCCTCAGACAGAAGCTAAGAATCTAAAAAAGGAGCTGGCTTTACAAAGGGGGAAAGAGTGGGAAGGACCCAGTCTATGGCCAAAAATACTACCAGATGCCAAGCTAGCCTTTGAAGATTGTTCTGGGGAGGAGTGTTTCTGTTTGCTTTTACATAGAGTATTTAAATGAATGTATGTGGATGAGACCAAACTGCTCCCAGTATATGGAGGCTGCTGTTTGTAGGGAATGGGGTCAGAAGACACCAAGTTCTACCACAGACCCATTTGTGTGACCTTGGGCAAGTTACTTCATCAGTTTCTCTTGATTCCTAATTGTCGCTTCCTTTCCTTTTCCCCATTCTTGCATGCTTTGTCTGGCTGGATTGTTTAGTTGTTAGGGACTATCTTTTCTTAGGCACGTACAGCTCCTAACATGGAACTCCTTTTTCAATTGCTGGTGCAGTAATTCAGATAGTGTGTGCTTGGGTGGGCCAGGGAAGGGAAAACACGAGCTAGAAGTTTGTGTGTTTTGTGCTGTGGAAGCATACGCATTTCTGAATGTCTGCCCATGATTTTTTTCTTGGTGCTTTCATGTGTGAGAGGGATAGATAACTGGGAGCCTAAGCCTGAATGTGGGAAGGTAAAAGCAGACGCTTACCTGTGCAGGTGAGCACGTAGACAATCTTTACATCCATAAACTGCCTGTCTGTGAGGCACCACATGCATGCGCGGGTGTATGTACTGCTGTATAGCAGCATCCAGGTGCGTGCCTGATTATCTTCCCGCACATCTTTTAACGTGTGTGTACTAAGCTGTACATTCAGCTGACGTAGGTGTATCTGGACTTTTCCCACTTTAAGTACATATGGAGTCCTCAGTCCTCACTGTAAAGAAAATCTACTCAAGAACTTGCTTTATTATCTCTGTATTTAGTTTATTTTGGTTGAAATCAGAGCTCTGATGAGGAAAACTGAAGCAGGGAGCATATATTTTCCTGCCCACTGCATGTCTGGACAGCATAGCTGAATGTATAGGCTTTGTATGCCTGGAGCTGGTGGGTGAGCTATTCAGGCCAGGACAGAGAGCCCGTCTGTGTCTTAGTCAGTACTTCATTCCTGGCTCGCTTTTTCCACAAAGAGGCACCTAAATCTTTAAAGAACAGAGACAGCTTGTTGGAGTAGAGGAAAGAAATTCTGTAGCTCTGCTAGCCCATTTTTTTAGTATCTCTCGAATCTTTCTGAGATTAAGGATGTGGTCCCAGGCATGCTGGGTTTTTTTTCTGCTTTGAAACCAAACAAAAGGGCCTAGCTACAGATAAGGGTATGACAAGGAAAGTTAACCCTTGGGTTGCTGGTAGCTTTTGGCTTTATTTCCAGCCTAACTCTGTCTGGAAGTGTGACTGGATGGCACTGGCTCCCCTTCTTCTGGATGAAGAGAAAGACTTTAATGTCTTCCAGCAGGATCATCAAATGGAGTGAAGCACTGCCAAGTTCAGTCTGAGCTGCGGGCCCCAGTGATTAAAAACAGACCTGTGCCTTGAGGAGCTGGCGGATGAGACTGTGTGTGACTGGCTCCACATTAGCTTTTCCTTGCAAGACAGGGCAGTCCCTGTCCAGCCTGGTGATGCTGTCATATCCTGGTAGTTTCAGGGACATTTTACTGCATCAGTTTTACAGGCCCTTCTGAGACCTAGCTGAAGTGAGATGAGCTTTACAGAGCGAGCAGGACATCACCTCATCGGTCTGCCCTGTTTAGCCCTGGGAGACCAAAGTAGGTGCATCTGCTATGTCTCTTGCCAGTGTAGTTGTGAGAGCCCTAGTGATAGTTTTCCTGAGGGTAGACTTCATCAAGGCCCTCCAGCACATGCCCAGATGAAAGATTTCTGCAAGCCCAGAACTGTCAGCAGCTTTAACTTGCCTTTGACAGTCCCTTTCCAGCCCCACTCCAAAGATTGCTCTTAGCTTGCTCCTTCTCTGAACCCTAACACTAATTTCCTTTTCTAAGCCATGGATAAGCTCTGCAGCCACTACAGATGAACTATTTCAACAAGGCCAACTTTCCAGCCCCACTCTAACTGCAGCTCAGTGCTTTCTCTCTCTAAACCCCAACCCTATTCCTCTTACTGCAAAAGGCTTGGGCTGGGAACAATCTTGGTGGTCCTTGTCTATGGCTCAGCCAAAAAAATTAGGGGTAGGAGAGAAAGAAAAAGCATAGGACTGCAGTGTAATTGGAACTGCAAAGGGAAAGTTGCAGTTACCAACAGACTTGGCTTGGGCGAAATATTTTGTCTGTGCAATGCTTGGTGACCTTTTCTAGTGCTTCCCTGGAAAATTAGGGTTCAGGGTTGAGGGAAGGAGAAAACACAGATCTGCAATGGGAGTTGGGCTGGACCAACCAAGGCGGGAGGCAGCTAAGAGAGCTGGGCTGGGAGAATTCTTTTGTCCTGAAATGGCTTCAGGGTCTTTTCTTCCCCTCAGCAAAAAATTACCTGTGACGGCTTCATGCCCTTTGGCACATACACTGCCACACAAGAAGAAACCCACACTTGTGCCAGCTCCTTTTACTCATCGTATGATAGGTAGATCAGCTTCATTCTCAGACATCTTGGTCTTGGTTTCATGGCTGGTTTTTCCTGTTACCTATTTGAAATTGTTTGAAGGGAAGTGAGCAGTATTGCAGTAGAAGAATATTACAGTGCCTTTGTTTCCTCCAAAGACTGCTCTTTCTATTCAGGAGAAAAAGGTGTTACCAACCTCCATGCCTGAGAAGGAGGAAAGACAGGGTCCCCAGCATCTGGCTCTGTAGCAGACACCCATAATAATGTTAATACTGTGCTTGTGAAAGGTCTATCTGCTGCTCTTTCTGAATCTCAAAGCAGGTCACCCTTCTATCTCTATCTGTTATCTTAGTGACACACTCCTTAACCTCTGTGTCAGTGGTCTCTGTTTGGCTGCAGTCAGCTTGTTACCCCAGAGTCACTGACGGGTTAAAGCTACTGCTGTTGTGCTCCAAGTTTACTGGGAAGGCAAGGACTGATGTTGCCTGAAATGTATTAGAGCTTGTTGCTGACCACAGACCAGACAAGGCTAGGGAAACGTAGACAAAGCTTCACACTGTAAGTAGAGATTATGCACGCTGCTGTTCTGTATGTGCTTGCATGTGTGTGTGTCTGACGCTGCCTTTGTCCTTGTTCTAAGTTAAGTCTAGAACGCCAGAACATGGGTTTCTGGAAAAACATTATCTCTGTGCTCTATACCCAGCGAATGCAGAGCATTTACCTCTTTCTACAGCCTTCTCTACACAGGTCCTTTAGGAAACGGCTGTGATTAAAGAACAAGAGATTTGAGAAAACAGGGCTGCCATCCTGTAATTGCCCTGATATCTACCACAGCCTGACCTCCCTAAACCTAGATGTCTTGCATCCAGAAGAGTGAATACCGTGTATCATTTTAAGGAAATAGATGGGTTTGGTGAAAGGAAGCCTGGCTCAGAGATTGATGATAGGATATGGAGGGTTTTTTTGTCTCTCAGGTGCATGGCTTGGGGTCTAACCCAAGCTTGCTGTAACTAATGCTGAAGGACCTTGGTTTGCACTGGGCGATGGCCTAGGATCAAACATTCAGATCAAAGGAAGAGGGAGAAATGGTCACTAGCAGAATAGCATGAGGGAGGTTAGACAGGACACATGTTCCTGCTCAGTTTTTCACAGCTGAGGGGCCTGCACTGTAGCTTGCAATTCTTGTTACCTGGATCATTCCTGTGTGTATTTAATATGATATGCAATGCTGAGAGTTAATCCCCCATGAGCAGGATCAGCAGACAGGCTTGGAGGTGAACAGCCATGGAGACTTTACTTTTTCAGCTGTGATCTGGATTCAGAAGTTATCTGAGAAACTGGGGTGAAAAGATTGTTCTTTCATGGCTTCCCAGCCTCTCTAAGTGCACTGGAAACCTGTGGACAGCGCTGAGCCCCACATACCAAGCAGTTCTGCTGTGCCCCATCATGACAACAGGGATTACGTGATGAAATTACAAAGCAACCTGTGCAAAAGCAGGAAGAGATTCTCTGTCCTGGAACGTGACTTCAGAGACACCCATATCAGTGAAAATTCAAACAGATTAGAAATGAGAACTAGTAAAAACTTTACTCTGCAAGAAAACTAATATTTACAGTGATAAAGATAAGTCACTCCCATGCTCCAGGGCATGCCCTCCTGCCAGGATAAGGAGGGAATTTCCTTCGAGACTCTTCATGGCCCTCCAGCTCTGATACTGTAATGCAGTTGTGTAGGCTGAGTTGTAAGGAAGCTTTCTGTCTTCTGACATATGACAAACTGAGAGGCAAAGGCAATTGGACTTTAGGATCCTTCTTGTGTGTTTCATTCAGGGAGTTGAAACTAATAGTGAAAGGTTTATTTCACTCAGGACTCAGCAGAGTTGGAATGAATATAGAAAGCAGGTATGGTTTGATATGATGTCTCCCATGAAGGACAGTGAATGTTGGTTAGGAAACTTCCTGACGGGGGGTTATCAGCCTCCCATGAACGTAGCACTAAAATAAAAATGGAAAATGTGGTTACTAGCAGGAAGGTAAGCAGAGCCTTAAGAAGTGACAAGATCCCCTGGCCTGGTAAAGCACATGCATGCATCCATTAAACACTGCTTCTGGCTATTGGTTGTAACACAGTGTATCTCAAATATTGCATGCTGCCTTTTTTTTTTTTTCCCCAGACCTGCAGGATTAACTAAGTGCTGAATGCATGATCTAAAGCTCCTTGATATCAGTGGAAAGCTTCTTGTTGCTTTTAAAAATCTTTGAATGGAATTTCTTATCTGCTGTGGTCTGGTCTCATCTGAAATTGAGTAGATTCTGGGTTTTTCCCACTTACTGAATTCTTATTACCAATTGTGGTTAGCTTGGATGCTATCCTCCCTGACTCCACTATATCTAGGGTGCTAGAATTTGGGTTTCAGAACACAACTCAGCAGCTGTCCTTTTAGATAGAGCATTCTCCTACTGGCAGGGATTGAACTAAGACCTTTGGGTATTACAGCCTGAGCCCCTTCCGTGTTGTCAAAAAGATCTGGTGCCAATAGTGGCATTCAGCAACTGGTATTGACCAGGAATTCCAATTGTCCCAAAGAGAGAGACAGTGCTTCATACTTGGTGATATATGTCTACAGTAAATCTGACTTAAGAATTACCTAGACCAGTCTGTTTTTAGAGTATCTGATGCTTCCAATATTTTCGTATAGCACACATATTTTAGTAGGAAGGACAATGTATTTTTTATGCATTTTACTCTGTGTTTTAATTTTCATTCAGCAATTTTAATTAAAGAAAAAGAAATAGAAATGCAAAGCTTGCAGGATGGTGGGGAATTTTCATAATAGCCAGTTTTAATGTTGACAACTGTATTCTGTCATGTTATCAATCCCCTGCTAGCAGGATAGGTACCTGTTGGGCTGGGCAGCTGCAAGCTGTTAAAGGGAAACTGTGTTGAGAGCTAAGAGGTGCGTGCATGCAGAAAGGAATTGTATCCTATAAAGTCAATATAGCCTTTTGGCATTCTTGGAACAGAAGATACAATGGAAGTATAATTACTTAATCCAGATTCAGCACAGCTTCCGATAACCATAAACATAATCTTAACCCCACATTCCTTGTATATAATGAGATATAAACTGGCTTCGGTTAGAGGAAAGTTTGAAGCACTCTTAAGCAGAAAAAAAAAATTTCTCAGCATATAATTCTTGGTTTTAAAAATAATATTATTCCTCTGAGCCTGTTAGAAACTGGACCTTCACACAGGTTCACCCCCTCCATGTGAAAGTTTCCCTCATTGTATGCCCTGCGTGATAGCTCAAGAAGAGTTTAAGCTGACACCCAGATGTCCCTCTTGCTCTCTGTTGGCAGGGATCTTTGGACAGCGATTGGAGGACACCGTACAGTATGAGAGGAAGTATGGCCAGCGCTTGGCCCCACTGCTGGTGGAACAGTGTGTGGATTTTATTCGGGAGCGAGGTCTTACGGAGGAGGGCCTCTTTCGGATGCCTGGCCAAGCCAACCTTGTCAAAGATCTGCAGGATTCTTTTGACTGTGGAGAGAAGCCCCTTTTTGACAGGTGAGTTGACATCACCAAATTCAGGCTGGTTTATCTGTGGCATGTAAAATCTGGCATGAATGGCCTTGCAGTGGCGATCCTAGTTTACGTGTTCTTTCCATACCATCATTCTCTTGATTTAAAGTGCCGCTGGGGCTTTATCCTGCATGGTGTTGTGTGTGGAGGCCTTCATCCAGCTAAGTCCTTGAGAAGAGAGAGAAATTGAGCCCATTACTGTAGAAGGGGCTACTCCATTGTTTTAGCTTAAGCACATGTTGGATGAAATGCATTGCTAGATTTGGGTGCGGCATACTCAGCAGTTGGTGGTATCCCACCGCAGAAATGGATATGGCAGAGATGAACTAGGTGCTTTGCTGCTTTCAGATGTTGCGTTCTCCCTTGCCACAACCACAGTGGGTCTGCCCAGTGGCAATATCTTGACTCTTTCCCTTCCTTTGTCACCAGGTTTCAGAATAGTCACCACCATCTCATACATGTTCCCTTGCTGTTATGTGTGCAATGCATAGAATTGGTCAGCATGTCATAACAAAGCACTGTCTGATGCCAGAAGAATTCTTGGCCAATATGATTTTTTTGGTCCACGATTTCAGCAGCTGAGATGGAACATTTATTTTGAAACTGAATATATCTTTTCATTGTCAACAAAACTTGAGTCAAATGTTTCTGAAATAAAAGTAGCAATTTTGCATTTTTCTTCCCAGTATAAAAATGTTAACGTAATCACTCCTCGCCTGGTACAAAGACTCGCTAGTTACGTTTTTGTCCTACTGACCATTGCAACGTCAGGGAGCAGCAAGGGCCAGCTGCTCTGCAAAGCAAGGTGAGCCAGGAGCCAAGTGTGGTAACAAGGCTGGCAGAGGCAGTGATCACTAGACAAGTCCATAGTGATGAGGCAGGTCCAAGATCAGGCTAGGTAATCTGTCCGTGAGTCAGGGTCCAGGTCTAGATCAACAGGATCTGTAGCCAGGCATAGACATGGCTGTGAGGCAGGAAGAGTTGTAGCTCAGACATGAGATAAACAATAGAGGCTCAGCTTAATATCGGCTCCCACGGGAAGAGTGTCAGCCCTGGCTCAGAGCATTCTGTCCAAGGTCAGCAAGGGAGGGGGCACAGCTCTCAGCTGTGCTATCTCTATCTTGGCCCTGAGCCGAGGCAGTCAAATATCAGGAGGATGGATGCTTTCAGGGCCCTTGCAGCAAATCCTGTCCATACTCTGTAACTAACATTTCCTTCCGTCTCTTATATGTACATTCTACCCAGAGTGAAGGTTAGAATTGTGCTAACCTAAACAGTGCTTTCAGAAATGGGCCTTGATCCTAACAGAGACCTTGAACTCCAGGGATAGTTGGATCCAAGGCCAATTGTGTAGATCTGGACCAATCTCTGTCACAGGTCCAGAAGTGGGATCAGATTCTGGGATCTTGACTTGAAGGTCTGGCTCCATTTCTTGCTGGAACTCACTAGCACCACTTTCCCAGGTGATGCAGGCAGCATCCGGTATATTGCCAGAATATTAACCTGGGGGATCACTTCCCCTTAATCTGCAGTCAGTCTCGACATTGCCAATAGCATCCCTGCCTACTGCTGCAGAAACAGCTAGTGCTCTCCTGTGTGGGCAGCACTGTGTTTGGTCTCATCCTGGGAAGAATATCCTTAGAATTTATTTGGAACATTCTTTTAATTCTTCCCTCCCCTCAGCTTCCCAGACCACCCATCCTCATTTCTCTGATTCTTAACCACAGTCAGTATTTGCTCCCTAAATGGAAGTGTCAAATATTTAGAGACATTTTCATGAAAAAATAAAGTTTGAAATCATCAAATTGTCTCACTTCATCTTTTCTTAAACAAAATCTTTGTATTTTTAACAATGCCTGGGTACTAGTTCAGAAGTAGAATTATCTTAATTTATGTGGAAGTGAACAAAGTTATTTTGGAAAACACTCATATTCTGGAACAGAAGTATCTATGGAAGGAATTAATTAGGAATGACAGTTTCACTTTTATGTTTTACCTTAGTCTAATCCATACTAACTTCACTGTCATGAGGGTAAGCAAAGCCTTTCCCCAGCATTTTTAAAGCAGAAAGCACCTTTATTTCCATAGGCATCTGCACTGGCTAAATAGATCAGTGCTAAGTCTCACCTTTAACAGAGGCAGTAAAGGTGTCCATGAAGGAATGCCTCCATTTGGGTAGTTGATTTGAAATGTGATAACTGAAGGTTCAGTACAGAATTAAAGGAGGCAAACCTAGCAGTACCCAAGTAGCATGGCAGTTCACGGTCCCCCAGTCGTTGCCTTTTACTCTTTCCACCATGTCCACTGTGACTTGAAGGCCCAGCTCTCTGGTCTTTGATATGTATAGACACAGATAGCGACAAGGGAGAGGCAGTTCCACCCTGGCTGAGTGAAATGCTTCTCCTCCTAGCAAGCATAATTTTCTCTTTGTGTAACTAAAACTATCCATGTATGGCCTAGGATACCTAGGCAGCAGCAAATATTTTCTGCAAATGTGAAATCCATATGCTTGTTTCCAGATCAGGTTCAGTGAAACGAATATCCTTTTTTTTCCTAGTTGCAGTTAGTGCTTTTAGATGTCTTTTCTATCTACAGTCATCTTCCAAATGCTAAAGCCTGCCTTGCCCCATGGTGGATCAGATCTCTGTGATGACTGATAATTAAAGTGTTTATTTTTAAAAGGCTTGCTTTTATTTTTAAAAAGGTTTGCTTTTCCAGTTTGGGTTTTAAATGCATATGTATATTCTTATGAAAGGCCAGGTGTTGCTGTTTTGTAAGCACCTACAGCAGTCTGCTCCTATGGCACTCCTATGCTGAAAGTTTGGCTGCATTTCACATGGCCTTCTGGATGAAACAATAACTGCAGCCAGCGGACCTGAAGCTGTAGTCTGGGCTCTGCTTCTGAGTGATAATCATATCCACCATCCATGCTTGGAGCTCCACACTAAAAAAGAAGAAAGGGTACAGACTTCATTTGTAAAGCATTTTTAATCAACTGAAGAAAACCAATATGTGAAACTGTGGTATTCTCAAATATGATGGAGCTATTTAATAGGAATGGCATTATCAGGATTAGCAGGAAGTGGTAGCTACTGGCAGCTTCCTATTGCAGTTTTCCCTGTTTTGTTTTAGCTGTGTGTTCCAAAAATGCTTAAAAACATACTAAGCAGGAGAGATTCAGGTTTTAGACAGAGGTGAGGATTTGAAGCTCTGTTGCCCCATGGTTGCTGATGTGTTTTTCTCAGAGTACTTTAAAAACTGTCAGGGCAGTGGTGGGCAGTGGGGAGCTCATGACAGAATCTGTTTAGACTTCCAACAGTCGAAACCTTTGAGGAGATATCTGCAAAGATTAACAAAGTTGTACAGCTGGAGACTTGGAATGAGGGAGAGATATCACCATACATCAAAAGCTGGATAGGAAATGGAAAGGGAAGAACAGGTGCATCTTCATCATGGGATCTGACAACTCAACCCCAACTTCAAGCAAAGGAGAGAGGAAAGGAAAAACAAGTTCTTGGAGTGGGAGAGAAAAGAAAATCTGATATCCCAGCCTAACAGATGGGCTAGGAAATACCAGATACCCTAGCCTAGGGGAGGAGATGTGACCCACAAGCCGGGCAGCCATGCCAAATGGCAATAAAGAGCCTGGAGGAAATACAGCCTCCTCCATTTTTTTTCTGAATGATTCACTGGGACCCTTGAGAGCCTTGGCCCATCAGACACAAGTGGGTGTTGACTGGGGAGAGTATTAGGCAGGAGGGTTCAGTGAGAGGATCAGAGGTTATATTTGATTGCATGAGGATGCAGAGCTGTATTGTCAGTGCTATGTGGTCACTGTGCGCTTGCCTGGACTGTATTACATTCCTGATCCACACTGGCTGAGGAACCACAGCACCACTGTACCTTAAGCAGTATCATGGGCATATCTCTTCCACTGCCCATATTGCCTGAGATGCATTTATATCTTGACAAAATGGGAGATTTCCCTTGTTCCCAGGTAGACCCTCCTGCCTAGTACAAACATGGCTGAACAGCTTCCTTCCATGTGCCTACTTTGTCTCTGTCCTAAGAAGGACCTTGATGCACCCCCAATGAAAGGCATCAAGCTTTGGGGTAGTGTGGGTTTCTAAATTTCCTTCCTTCTTCTTTATTGCAGCAACACAGATGTTCACACTGTGGCGTCCCTCCTGAAGCTTTACCTTCGAGAGCTGCCAGAGCCTGTCATACCCTTTGCCAAATACGAAGACTTTCTTTCTTGTGGACAGCTACTCTCAAAAGATGAGGGAGAGGTCAGTGATGCTTCTAATCTGCCTCCTACCTCGAAGGTTGTTCCCAAGACTCAATGTAGTACAGCTTTCTTCTCATCACTCTTCAGTTCTGATTTAAAACAATTAAGTTCCTCAAAACTTTTCCCTGAATTTTCCTGAAGCTGTGAATTGGGCATTAATATCACAGGCTCCTGCTTGAAGCAGGAGCTTTTTTGAAGTGACTCTTGTAGCCTGGTGCTTCTTTCTTCCGAACAAAGCTGTTCTGTAGCATAATCAGCAAGAGATGCAAGGTAGGAGATCTGGGTTCCTTTCCCAGCATTGCTGTTGACTCAAGCTGTATGAAGTTAGTCCCTTTTTCTGTATTTTCAGTTTCATATATCAGAACAGCATGTTCTGCTTCCCAGAATTTTTGGTGGCTGAGACGTTGATCAGTGCAATGGTTTTTGTATTTCTTAGAGGAACAGTACTACAAAAAGGCAGGGAGGATATTATCCCAAAACGGGGCAAATAATGCTATGAATACTTTGCCAGAACCTTCTTATGATGTTCCTCTCTTTGGTTTCCAGGCAAGGGAAGGGGCTGACAAAAACCTCCAAGTCTGTGGCAATCACGGAAATTTTGATTCACTGCTTGGGAGGAGCAGGATAATTTACAATATGATTGATTGATCTGTTTCACCCATATTGTTCCTCTTGTGGTGAAGCCTGAGCTCTTTGCTGGCTGCAAAGGCACGTTGGATCTGGTCTAATGCAGGTGGAACTGTGCCACCCACCTTCTAAAACAGAGGTTTAAAGAAGCTGCAAGGGTTGTTACTAGTGTCAGCTAAAGAAGCAAAGGCATGAGGGCTTATAAGTTGCAGTCCACAGTTCTGTCCCTTTTCTGTGTGTGGCCTCAATAGCGTGCTCACATCTTTGTGTCTGGTGGGGATTGTAAAAACTGTTCTTTATTGGGAGCCTGGGGTTCACCTTTAGTTCAAGTGGCAGAAGGCTCTGGGGAGATTCAGTCCTTCATGATGCCCATAGGAAGATGATTGTTTGTATGCATCAAATGTAGCATATCTGGTAATGTCAGGTTTTTACAGATAAAAGGCAAGTTTGCTACTATCCGTACTTACATGATGTATTCTCTAGCCAACTATGAGGAAGCAAATTTCTGTGCATGACACAACATATTACCACAAATGGACATGCATTTGCATCCTGGACACAGCCACATCAGTGTGTCAGTGCACTAGTGTTATCTTTTACTAGGTACAGGTATGTGTCTACTACCTCCAAAACTCACTCATTTCTGTCTTATCCTCAGTCAGCTTGGGCATCTCTGCAGGGTGCTGTGTTACAGACAGCACAATGGTTGATTTCACAAGAAAGAGCAGCATTTCTAAGGCAGTGGAGCTGGTTTCATTTTGGTCATGAGATGTGGAGACTGGGAAGTTTTGAATCCATTAAGCGCTATTGCACAAGAGTAGAGACACTGCCAAGTTGGGCAAACATAATTGTATATCACTGCTCAGCTTATTAACTTCGTAGTCTGCCTGATTTTGCCTGCACAGGCTGCAGTGGTTTGGGAAGCAACATCTGTGTTGGTTTTGTGGGAGCAAGGCCAGACTCAAATGACTTATAGTGCAGTATTCTCTTTGGATTAGAAAGGCGATGAAGAGCACTAGATAGCCAAAATGAAAGCTTACAAAATACAGTTCAGCTGATAGCACAAAGTTGTCTTGTTAGGCTGCTGTTGTAAACATAACCATTTTTTTTTGTAAGGAAAATCTGGAACCTCAACAAGGCCTGTTTACTTTTTCAGTAAAGGAAGGTGGAGTGCACGCACCAAGGGTGGAGAGGCTGTACGTGCACAGTAGCACGTGGAGCAGAACGTAGCACAGTCATACCTAGCCTGTAGAGCCTGACTCACCTCCCACACGGAAAATCCCCTACTCAAAAATTAGGTTTCATTGAAACCATTTTTTACCACAAAACAATAAGTAGGGAATTTTAAAATCAAACATTTCATTTTGAAAAAGTATTTGGAAACAAAATACAATCTATTGTTTTAATTTGACGTACTATTTTGTTTTCTTTTTTCACTTGGAAGTTTTGAATGAGACTTTTGAACTCAAAATATAATTTAGTTTTGTACACCCACTCCCCAATAAAAAAAATTACTTCAGGCAAAATAGCCGTTCAGATAAAATTGTTGGCACCTCATGCTGCTACATTGTGACCACAGATAGGAATTATTATGATGTTAGCTTGGCCTAATCTCCATCTGCAGCAAAAAATACTCCAGCACTGCCCTAAGCTTTACATTTTTCATTCAGATTGCTGTTCATCTTCATTCTATGCCCAACTAATCTCTGGTGTTGGAATGCAAACAGAAACATAACAAAGACCTTGGGTTGTGCTGAGGCCTCCACGTATGTCAGCAGGACTGCAGTGTTAAAAAAAATTTGATTCTGATCCCAACTGGTTGGGAGAAGGGATGGAAAATGAAAAACAATTTTAGAGTAAAAATGAATGAAAGATCTTAAAATCTCTAAAACCTCGGTTGAGTCTGAGCTGACTTGATGTGATAGTATTTTAGCCTTCACTGCTGCCTGTACTCTAGAGATGCACACAGCAGTTCAGTGGGCTAAGCACATGGCTTTGAGTTTTTAAAGAGGGGTCTGAATTTGGGTAAACATCTGAAGTGTTGCTAGTTTTCCAGCCCAACTAGAAGCTCCTAACTGGTGCTGATCTGTTACACACATTGCAAAATCCTTGATTTTAGGATCGCTCCTTGGAAAGCATGTATCTATGGTAAATTAGACATGCAGCATTTTTAAGGAGGTAAGAGTTATTACTGCAAAATACCATGATGAATGACAGTGCAGTGCTTCTATGGCTTGCTAGACTGCAGCCGTAAGCATGATCAGTGCTATTTGTTAATAACGCAGCAGTTTCTAGCTTGCATTTTCCTTTACAGCTTCGCTGTGGTGTTACTAGGCTCAGCCTTCTGCCATCTGTTGGTCAGGTGGTTGGTGGGTGCAAACCGGGCAGAGCTGATAAATGCTGCAGCAGGAGAGAAAGCTTTTTTTAACCTGGCAAGTGATTGTACCTTGACGAATATGAAGATATTCTTTGTGTAATACCATGTTTGTGATTCCTCGTGACAGAGCATGGATGATAATTTTTTAAAACCTTTTTTTCTTTCAGGTAGCATCCTGTACCTTTAGGTCATGTTTCCAGCTGTTCACAACTGCTTGCAGTTTCTGTTCCAAAGCCCCCTCTTGCATCCAGTGGAGCCGTGGTATTTTAATTCAGAGCACTTGGAATGCAGTGCCAAATACCATCCTGATTTCTGTATTTGGAATAAATTGGGTTACAGAGCAAAATTCAAGAGGGAATTAGGTCTGTTAGCTCAACTATTTCTAGTTCAAACTCCTTACTTGAAAGCTGGATGACCTGAACAACCGACCTTAACCTTCACATCAGTAGCAACTCTCCTTGATTCAAATGTTTTCAGAAGTTTAAAAAAGAGAACTGAGAATTTCAAAAGTGAATGGTCTTTTATTCATGTCTCCATTGTTGTCTATTAAACCACCATAATTTTTAAGCTAAGGAATTAAAAAGGACTTATTGCTTTTAAGAATTCTTTTTTTAAGTTTCAGGTTTTTATTAGAGGACTTCTTTTGTGCCGAGACATATAGAATAAAAAATTGTCTATACATTCAGGATATTAAGGATGGAGGCAGGAATACAGACTGCTCTCTGGATCTCTCTGACTTGTCTGGACCAGAGAAATCAGGAAGGTCTTGCAAGAGGCTGGCCGACAGAATTCCCTCCCTAACAGTCCTTAATAAATCAAGGAAAGTCTGAAAAGAATGTTCAAATGCACTTCAGCTTGGAACCAGCTGCTTGTGGAATTTCTCTGTCATTAGTTAGCAGTCCTACATCATTATCACTCTTCCCAAATGTGCTTGTATATCTATTTTCCCCACAAAAGGTTTAGTTGTCTCAAAAAATAAGAAAATCTTCAGGGCAACTGCAGCATTGAAAGGAACAAGCAAATGATGCTTGGGACTGTGGAAGGACAATAAACTTCTGAGTCAGAGTTTTTCATTAGATGATTTAAGTAGCTTCAGGGTTTTAAGTCATTCCTGAAGCAGATGTCTCATCTTAGTTTCTTACTTTTTAATGTAAAGACAGAAATTTTATGAGGAAGTATGTCACAGCTCAGACTGACTGCAAATGGAAGTAATGAAAAAGAAGGTAGTTGAATTGGAATGTCAACTAGCTTTTTCAAGGAAAAAAACTCTCCTCTCTTCGGTTGAGCATTTCTGCAATGTATTTGTGCTACAGTCGGTGCCTCAAAGTTTCAAATAGGCCAGGTGCTGAAAACGCACATTTGCTGGTACTTTTACACCAATGCCAGTGGGCAGACTTTGAAGACTAGCAGGTCTCACTAATTGAAGGTTTCTGCATCAACCATTAAAGCTGACAGGAGGATTTTCACTGATTTTGAGATCTGAATCTATCTCTGGGCATTGGTTGTTTGGTAAGGCGCAACACACTGGATGACACCTTTTTTAAGGCAAAGCCTCCTTGTTATATCATCTGTTGTTCACAGTTTTGACTCTGGAAAGAGAACTTTTTAGCACTGAAGGAAAGTCACATCTGCTTTGCATCACTTAAATTAATAGCTCTCCTTGTTTTTCCTGTCCCTCAGGGTACACAGGAACTGGTTAAACAGGTGAAGAATTTGCCTCAAGCCAACTACAACCTCCTCAAATACATATGCAAGTAAGTGAAATTAATTACACTTGGAAAAGTCACTAAGTTTTGTAAGTCTCAGTCTTATGTGCAAATAACTTACTCTGAAAGTATGAATATTCAAACATCACTTACATGCAAGTTACTGCTCTTATAAAGCATGTGGAGGTGAATGTGCAGCCTGCCTGAAGGAAGCTCTTGGTTTATCCAAGAGCATCAGCCAAACAAATTGCTGTCACCCACAGCCTTGGCAGCAGGCATGAATGAAACTAATATATAATATAGCTTATTTTAGAAGAACTTAAAGACCAGTAAAGAAAGGCATTTTTTCCAAGTACTGCACACTTGGAAGATTTATGACACAAGCTGAATAGCAGATGCAGTCAGAATAGCCAGTCTGGCCTCAGCTCTGGTTTGGAAGTGGAGTTGAGTGGTTCCTCTTGGAGTACCAGGGACTCTGCTTTAAAAAAATATATTTTGCCTCACTATGTCCTTCTATAGCCACTTGTTTTAACATCTGAGCATCTCAAAACATGAATGGCTGAGGCAGGGGAGTATAGTTATACATGTTTCTAAGTGAAGAACTGAGGAAAGGAAAGACAAGTAGAATTTGCTTCTGACTAGTGAAGAAAACTGAGAGTTTCAGCACAGTGTCCACCACAGGACAAAGCCACAGAAAAAATGGGAGTGCCTAGAAAAGTCATACTGCAAGTAGAAACATTCAAAAATTGGCCAAGTAGTGCAGAATGACAAGGAAACGTTTTCCCTGCCAAAACCTATCCAAAAATTAACAATAGTTTAGGAAACAGAGTACAGACAGAGTGAGACTGTGCACTTTTGAGACCGCTGAGTCCTCTTTCCTGCTATGGTAGATTTGCATGTCATACAGTCCTTTTTACAACTAGGCTAATTATGTACAAGCTATTTAGGTGTTAGTTACAGCCTTTCACTTGCTATGACTCCTGTTGGGAGGCTGTTCCAAATTGCAGAATATTAACAGTTGGAAAATTTCTGCTGATTTCCAGCTAATACGTATGGATAGCCAGTCTGTCTGGATTTCTCCATGTGCTATCTTTGGCTGGCATAGTCTTTTTCTTGTGTTGATGTTTGCCCAGCTGATGCATTCACAAGGTGCATTTGGGCTACATCGGTATTTTGTTAGATTCAAGCAACAAAGCCCTTTCCAGAGGCTGCTAGATGAGTGAAATGTCTTTTTACTTCTGTTATATCTGTAAGCAAAAACTGGCAGAAGTCAATCTGTGTAATTGGAGAATTCCTATAAAAATGTGAAAATCTGTCCTTTCATACCCAGTAGAAGGCTGGATCCCTGGTAGGCTGGTACTTTTGGCAGAAACCATCCTGTCCTCTCTCATTCATACACTAGGAGGGATCTGGGGTTATTACTGAGTATCTAAGCTGCGTTAGTGCATTTCAGGTATGTCAGGGTTGTATAAACACAGGACAAAACTGTTCCTGCCCCAGAATGCCTATAGTCTGAGAAGTGACTTATTCCTCTCCTCCTTTGATTTTTCTGGGGGGGCTTTTCAAGGTTCCTTGATGAAGTTCAGGCTCACTCCAGCATTAACAAGATGAGTGTCCAGAATCTGGCTACAGTATTTGGACCAAATATATTACGGCCCAAAATGGAAGATCCAGTGACCATGATGGAAGGTGGGTACTACTTTTGTGAGATAACACAGTGCCTGTGTTTTGGAGCTATAAGGCGATGCTGAAAGTCATACATTCACTGGTAGCTGTATTACTTGACTGCACAGTCAGCAACAAGTTAAGCAATCCTTTTCATCAGTGCCTGTGAGGGGATGTACTGGTTAGCCCACTCACCGCTGGCTTCGGAGTGTCTCTCTGCACCACATGGAGATACCTCTGCCCTGTTGTAAGCTGTTATGTGAAACTCTTTTTGAACCCACTGCTAAAATGAAAGCTCAAATGTTCTTCAGAAGGACCATGTTTAAGTACCAAACTGCTATCGTTTAGTATTCGTGCATTTCTGTGGTTAGACAGCTCCTGTAAAGGACATCTAGTCCACAATGAAAGAGGTACTGTAGTTTTTGCTGTGCCACAGTGGCTATAACTAGGTGTCTTAAAGTGTTGTCTTCTAAGCAGGCTGTGTATGGGTCAGAACTTCACAGAACTCAAGGAATAAGTTGAAAATGACTGTTAATTTTGGATGTAAAAATCTGAAGCTTGAAAATTATCTACCTCCCATATGGGTCAGGAAATGCCCAGGGCATGATCTCTGGCTGGTTGACACTAGGGCTGGGATACAGCCCCTCTCCTAGGTGGCACTGGAGCACAGCTACTGTGGTGAAAGTTTCAGCAGGGTCTTTGCATCGAGTTTTGTGGGATCTTGGCAAGCCTGCAAAAAGAATTGATGGATTCATCCAGCATTAGGCACAGATGGAGATGCTGTGCCCAGGATGTCTGAACTCAGCCCCGGCACTGCTCCCTAGCTGTAGGGGACAGCTGACCTGGTGTTCTGCATGATGGAAATCCTTCACAGAATGCCAGCATTATCATGCCTTAGCAGCAGTCGTGCCTTTAGCTCTGCACAGGTGACCTCTGAAAGACACTGCAGATGTGTGCCCCATGGATGGCAACTCACCTTGAGGTAACAGACCAACTTGAGAGCATGGCCTGACATACTGTAGTTGTTCAGGGACTTGAAGCCTGCCACAGAGATGCGGGGCATATTATTAAGGGTAGCTCTGAGACCCCCTGGAAGGGAAAACGGTACAAAAACGTGGGAAGGAGAAAAAGGGAGTGCAGGAGCAGATGCTGGGTTATTCAGCATTACAAAGGTGGGGATAGCTGAAACCTCAATCTGTTGTGTGATGCTGTGACTTCCCCTAGTGGCCAGCTGGCCAGCCTTGATAAGGCTCTTGCAGCCTTGGCCGACAACAGGCTTTTTGTTCAGTTGGTACCCATGATCAGTTTGGGTTCAGTTCACCTCAGGCATTTCATTAGGAAGTTCAGGTGATGGCAGAGGTGCTTCTACTGTGTGTAGGTGCACAGGTGCCACAGATGTTCTGGTCTTATGGTCTCATCATCATCATATGAACATATGACAGTGATGTGACCTGGAATTCTGTATTAGCACAGACCTGAACAGAGAAAAATGGGGATCCAGTAACTGGATTTTTAGACTTAAACATTATGCTCATAAGCAACAGCACTGGGAATGTTTTCTTTTATTGCTAGTTGAGGATAGAAGATTGGTTAAATAGAAATAATAGAGAAGTGGAAAGACTCTCAATACATTTTTTTTTAGCTTCAGGGTAATACAGGTCTGCTAAATCAACTGATAAGAACTGGCAGCAGTATTTTTCTTTAACAAAAGCACACTTTAATTGTCTCTCTCTTCAAACTTAAACCATGAATTTCATTCAAATAGAAATGTCTGAAGTTTGACAGCTAAATTGTTAGGAATACCCTTATCTCCAGAGAGGTTTATTTTTCTCCCTGCATTCACAGACATAAAATAGAAGTTGTAGGTGAGCTCAGTACATCTTGCTATCAGACCGAAACCTCATTATTAAATTCAGACTCTTACGTGAACCCCTGAATATGTTAGTCTTATTCTCTATTTCAGGCAATGATTAAAGAGAATTAATTACATATTTGCTTTTTTTAAGGTTTTCCTCTTTTTGTAGGAAGTGCTTTGTATCAGGTTTGGTAAGTGGTGTTCTCTATCAGTTGATAATAGCCTGCTCCTCTACTGGAAAACAATGACAACTCATTTCTGTGGATTAAAATAATTGCAAATACTTTCTGTACTTGCTGCACAACTTCTGCAGGTGCATGTATCATACAGATGTCATACTTTCTGCAAGTTTCTCTATACACTAAGTGCAGCAGAAGGCCTGAGCTTAAATTTCTGGTTCTTCAATAAACACTAGCTCTGGGTTTGTTAAGACTATGAAACTGGGTGTAATGTAGTTGTGGAAACCTGCTGGTTTTGGAAGCTGGACAGAGAGGTGCTCCATCCCAGCAAATAGGTTAGTGTGTTCAGGATCCGGCATGCATCTCTGCACAGGTCTATGCTGTCCTGCATGGATGTGCACACTGGGATTGATGCTGGCTCTGATCTCCATGCCATGGTGTGGTACAGACATGCCCTGTTTTCCAGGTGTCCTCCTCCTCTGTCATCCTCAAAGGTGTCCTTAAGCAGGCCAATTTATTTATCATTGCTAGGGATCATTTGTACTCTACTAGTCAGATACATTCATGAGTCAGACTGACACCTGCATCCTTCACAGTCCGCATTTCCGGCAAAGGGAACAATCTTGTCTCTTGCAGTCCTGTACAGAAAGGCCTAGAGCCGTTGTGCAGACCCATCACAGTGCCAGGTGGCCAAGGGCCTGCCTCACAAGGAGCTCACAGGGCATCTCACAGACAGGAAGGGTGTGAGTGTCTGAGGTCTTCCATGTCTCATCAACTGCTTGCCTTTGTTTCCTCCCCACAGGCACCTCACTAGTTCAGCACCTGATGACGGTGCTGATAAGTGAACAGGGGCGAATCTTTGCTGTTCCTCAGGCAGATGTGCCGGGGAACCAGCTGGAAATCAGACCTGTGCATCAGCGCAGTACTGTGGAGTGGATCTCTGAGGAGGACGGGGAGGACAGCAGGTCAGAGAACAGCGTTCCCAGCCCCGCCGATTTGCCTTCTAGCAATGCTGTGGCACTAGAGGCCGCTCCTGGACCTGCGGTGAAACGCAGTCCTTCAGAGCACAGTGGCAAATTGACTCAACATGCCACCAGCCCCAGCAAAAGAGTGCAGACACTGCCTCCGTGGAAATACTCCTTCCGCCAGCAGGGAGCAAGGTCTGTGAGTCCAAAGCTGGGCAGTTCATCCTTAGATATCCCCAACCTGTCCTCCAGTGGGAACTGGTTGATGAATGGACTGTACTCTCTCCGAGGCCATCGCCGGACAGCCTCTGGGGAACGAGTTAAAGACTCATGTTCTTCCCAGAGACTCTCTACTTACGACAACGTCCCTTCATCCAGTCTCTCCCTTAGCACACACAGTATGGCCAGCACCACGTGGTCTACATCGTCATGTGAAATCTCCGTGGTGGACTCCGTCAGCAGCTGCCCAGCCTGCCGGGCCAGTGACTCTTCTGCTTTAAGCTCTCTCAAAACTGAGTGGATAACTCAGGGCTCACTGTCTCAGAGTGAGGTCAAGACTGCAGATCTGGAGAACAGCATCGACAGGTTTGAAGCATGTAGCAGCAGCAGCAGTGAACAGAGCAACACCGCTGCAGCTTCCAGAGACTCTGTCAAATGCTCTAGGGCCTTACAGAGCTTGGTGGTGGAGCTAAAGACAGAACTGAGCAAACAGAGGACTGAGTATGAGACTAGTATCAAAAGGTAATGATGTCATCTGCAGGGGGGGACAAGGAAGTCATCTGTCAGCATTACCCCTGTTCGAACGTGGGTGTGGGCTACCAAGTGTATGAGGTTCTTAGACCTGGAGCTTGGGTTTGGGAGACAGATTTGGTTCTGCTCTTTCTGCACTGCTCTCTGAATCCAACTTTTCTCTCTCTGATCTAAGAGAGGATTAAAAAAATGGGATTTCTGTCACAGAGGGAATTCCAGTATTTCACATTCTGTTTTCACTGGATATCAGAACTGTACAGGTAATGCTAAAGTCTGCTCTTTGACAGTGTTCTTGCAGAAACAGCAAAGCAAACATCTTGGAGGGAGGGATTTGGACCCAGGGTGGTCAGGCCTCAACAAGGAACTCTGTTGCAGGTGCTGAGATTTGTACCAAATCAGTCTGAAATTGAGGGCTGCTTGCTGCTTTTCCCTACAGAAACATTCTTCAGGAAACTGAGCTTGACTGTTCTCCAGGTTGTTTTGGGTGTTTTTGTTTGGTTTGGTTTTGGGTTTGTTTTTTTTTTTTGTGGTGGTGTTAGTGTTGGGACTACATCTTTTTTAAGCAGCCCTTTTGTGCTGAACTTTTCTAGAAACCTCGCTTTTGATTTTTGATGTTCTTGTAGTGGCCCTTTGCTCATGTGGCCAGCCACTGACTCAAAGTGGCAGCAAGGTGTTGGTTGTACAGCAGATGTGTGAACTGTGCAGTTGTTTGCTCACGCTGATGTTTACTTGCACAACTGGTACTGCTGGTGCTGTACTTTAGATCTGTGCTCAGAAAAATTGCTTCCAGTTTTCAGGAGAGATGTGTGTGATGGCAAGGGCCATAGGAAGTATAATATATCAATAACTAGGAACTCATATTTATTCATTTGTGTGAGTATATTAGGTTTTATGAATGTAAGTGCTTAATAGAATGACTTGCAGGCAAGTACTCAGGGAAATATGCACATGAAATACTGTTGCTTAAAGGAATTAGATATGTTTTAAATATACAGCCGTATGTGAAATTGCACACCATGTTATCATACACAAGAATCACCACTGGCCTGAGCTCTGCAGCACTGGTACTTTGCACTGAAGGAGGGCTGCAGTCCCATTTCTTACAAATAGTTGAGCTGTCAGCTTTTTGTGTGTCAAGGTGTTAATGTTATATTTCTTCAATTATTAACTCTGGTAGCATTTACCTGTCTCAATTTCCAGTCAGTCTCCCAAACACGGTACCAAAAGCACATATGACTGGTTGTAGGGATTGTATAGCACAGCTCCAGACTATGTTGCCTCTTTCTTCTTGTTGAAGCAATTTCTCAAAAATGTATCTGAACTGTGATCTTTTCCAGTGGGCCAGCTGTTAAGGTAGGAATTTCACTTGCTACTTCCTGCTTTTATGACTTCCTATGGTGGTGGCTTGCCAGCCGCTGCAGCTTTTCTGCCTTTTGCATTGTACTGCCTTGGTATGTGAAGCTGGAAGGAGAATCAGGCCACGTAGCAGTTTCAGTTCCCACCTAACATCACGAAGTGGGAGAAAAGCTTACCCCTGCCTTGATGCGTTCCAGGTGGAAGAGCTGATGAAAACACCATCAGTTGCTAGCATGGTGTGTTGGAAAAGGTCTGTGAATGAGGATGATAGTTTATGGCTTGGTTTTTGGTTGCTGGTTTGTTTGGGGTTTTTTTTTTTTTTGATGCCCTACTGATGCAGAATGGGAGGGAAATGAGAGTATGTGTTTTGCATTTAATTATGCAGAGCTGCCCTGGCAAGCCTTGTTGCAGGGATACAGAGTGATAAACAGAAAGGAGACCAGGCTGCAGAACTTGGAAATGTGTATCTGCACATTTTTACCTGCTGCCTGGGGTAAGAGATGGCTTTCCACCTCTTATCAGTAAAACTGTTCCAATGGGGCCTTCAGCTGTTGACATCAGGGACATCCAGGAAGACATTCATTCCAGTTGTTGAGCAGCTTCAGCTCTAACACCTGCCTTTCCCCATCACCTGGACAGAGAACACTGTGGCTATACATTGGCCAGGTCTCACAGGGCAAAGTAGCTAAGACGAAAATGCCTAATGAACCAAGTTTCATAAAACCAGGCAAGATGCAATCGCTGCTTCTTTTTTGTATCAAACAGGATGACTCCAGCTGTTCAGGATTAGAGCCTGAAGGATCTTGCTGTCAAGACTAAGAATTTCAAGCCAAGTTTTTCAGCTCTCAAAAACTTTGTAATGTTTTTACTACATCTGCAGCAATTTACATGTGCTAAAATATGTTCCTTTTGAGACTGCCTGAAAGTCTGCTCCTGTGGAAAGACAGGTGCTAACTAGCAAAATAAGGGAGGCCGCTTAGCAGGAAAACTTTGGGCTGCCTCACTAGCTTTTTTTTATTGAAGATAATTTAGTCCCCAAAAGTAATAATTAGTTCCTTTACAATTGTACATGTGCTTGTGTGGTTTGCAGAACTCAGTGTGTGTAGCAGGGCATGTTTTAATGAAGGAATATGAGCTTTTTGTTGGCACATACATAAGTGGAGGGAAAGCAGAGTCAGTACCTGCCTGGGGCAGAGGTAAGGAACACTTGCTGATGGAAAAGCTGTTATTTATCATCATCAACTGCCCATTTTCTCTCTCTTAGTCAGAGGGAGGCAAGTTTTATGGCCTTCCTGTAACCAGTCTGTTCCAGAGCATTTCTCCCTCAAGGTTAGTATAATTATCAGGCATTCTCTGTTGAGTTTCAGTAATTCACATTTACCACCTGGGACTCTTAAGAAACTGGAAGTATCTTGGAGAGGACTATTATGTTATGTATGTACAACCACAGTAAGTACTGTGACCCTCTGTGTAATTCAGAACATGAACAGCTAGTCTAGACTGCTGTAGCTGACCCCTACACTTTGCAGTGGAAAAATGCAATTGGTAGCTCAGAGCTGTAAGATGTAACAAACATGTTATAAAGGGAGTGTGTGTGTGGGGGGGAGGGGAAGCATCCAAGCTTCAGAAGTGTCCTCTTCATTATAGAAGACAGTTATCTGGGTGATAAAAGTCTGTCTTCATTGAGATGGGCAGGTTTTTTTCAGACATAGTACACATGTCTCTTCACTTACCAGTGCAGCTGTTAGTCTGCTGGATTTGGTGATCAGCACGCCTGCGTGTGACTTTCTAATTTGTTGTGAAAGCTGTGACAATGATAATATTGCCATCCTTAGCTGTATGTGAGGGAACAGTTTAAGGGGATGCACTGCATTGCCTGCATAATTGTCTTTGGGTGGCCACAAAACGGGATTCAGACCCTTTTGGGACTGTCACAAAGGTCCCTTTTTTTGTTGTAGTTGGGGAGGCTGTAGTATGCCTTTCTTGAGTGTCAATTTACCCTGTCTAAAAATAACCCATTCACAGTTTCACAGGGAAGCCAGGCAGCCCCAGCTTCACAGCTGGGTATTACACTGATCAATGAACCTAAGAGGTGGTGGGTTTTTTAGTAGTTTTTTTAAAAATTAGAGGGGGGTCACTTTTCCTAGGAAAAGCCTAATTTTTAAAATCAACCTTTCTGAATATTCTAGTAATCAGAAAATCTTATCTGGATATACTCCCTCCTCTGTATTAACACCACTACTCTGTCTTAGGATTAGGAAACATGATGGGGAGGACAGCAAGTGAAGTGCCTTCTGCACTTGTTTCAAATCAAAACAACATGAACTTTATTCTTTGATCTCCTTAGAGAAAAGCTCTGAGCCTTGCAGTAGAGCTTTGTGCACAGATAAATTTAAGGTCTATTCTTCAGGTTCTTCCTGATATGAAATGTTAGTTTTTCTAAAATCTTGTACAGTATGTACAGTATCCCCCACCCCAATGTCAGTGACAACCTTTACAGAAAATACCATAAAATGGGTGCTGAGGAAAGACTGTGACCTCATTCCTACCTGACCTCCAAGGATGTTCCTCTGTACTGGATATCCGTATAGGGAAACAAAGGATCAGGATGAAAACACAGGTTAAAAGATTATTTTGGAATTATATATTTGAACTCAGCTTAACTGAAGAGTTAATACATCTCCTCAGACATTCAGTCTGTTGCTTAGAAGTAGGCATTGTTTTATAAGACTTGAGCATATTTTCTCAAGGTACAAATAGAGGAGGCTCCAGTCAAGGAGTCTCTGCCCTTAAACTCAACATTAATGAAATGGCAATTAGTGCCCTGCTTTAAAACTTCCTCTTAGAATGAATATATTTTGCCTCTAAGTGGAACAACATATATTTATTATAGCTATCAGCAGTATTTATCCAGCCAGTTAAAAAACAACTTTTTTTCTTCTCTCTCTCTCTCTCCTTTGATTTAAGAATTGAAGAAACAAGTGCAGACCTGAGGAAACAAGTGGTTAAGTTAGAAGAAGAACTGGACCAAGAACGAAAGAAATACACAATGCTGGAGATAAAGCTGAGGAATTCTGAACGTGCTCGTGAAGATGCTGAGAAGAGAAATCAGCTCCTGCAGAAGGAAATGGAAGAGTTTTTTTCAACATTAGGATGTTTAACTGTTGGGAGTCGAAGTGCTAAAGTCCCTAAGTAGAACAAGCTGATGTACAGCATAGAAAATTCTATTTCTGGCAAAAACCAGTGAAAATGCACATTTTGTTCTGGTATACTCATGTATCATGAGTAATTCTACAGTGATTGTGTTCTCAGTGACACTTGCTCTGTTGTCATTACATGTGCTGTAGTATTTGGGCCAGCTGGGAAAAGACTGCTAAACATAATGCTTCAAAGTTTAGATGTCAGATTGCCAAGAAAGAGTGGGCATCCTTTTTATCCACAAATGAAAAGATACTGTTCTCCATAGCTGTACTGCTGCCATCTTTGGACTTACCGCACCATCCTTTTGCTGGTCAAGGACAGTGGAAAGTCCTGCAAGGTGGGTGGGATGGCCAGAACCAATGGACAGGCTGAGCCTGGAGCCGATGGCGTCCTACACTTGTGCTTGGGAAGGTGGCAGTTCCAGTATGTCACCACATTCAATGTGGGTTAGCATATTGATTTAATGAGGTATTTTTTCTCCCCACTCCCTACATAAAGTTTGTTCAAATTTCTCATTCCTTAAAGTGGCATTATTTTACAAACAAGCTGAAAATACCAAAATCTTGACAATTCACTAAAATTGTCACCTACCCACTGAACAGTTCCAGTGTGTCACAGAAATGCAACTTATTATTAAACTGTATGTGATTACTAATCAGATTGGCCACACAAACTCTATGGAACTTTAAATATGCACATTTTGCCCTAGGTATCTGGGTTTTTTGAGCCAAAAATAGAGTAGCGTTAGCTGCAAGAAAAAAATCTCATGAGTTGATATGTACTGATCAGACATCAAGGTAGGAGAAGAAAGATTCTTATCATCAAAACACACCAACTGCTGAGGGTTTTTTATCTATAAAAATTAATAGCAAAACCTATGGTAAGAGAAATTAGTGCAATTGGGGGGGGTGGGGCAGGGGGGGGATCTGTCTTTAACCTTCCCCGGACAATTTACAGTTAGCTGCCTTGTAACATTTCTCATAACACCAGTTGATTTTTTTTTTTGTTGTTAGTTCACAGGGAGATGAGGGGACAGGAGGAGTATCGCAAACAACCCAGCAGCCTAAATTCATTACTTCTACTAAAGAAAAATCATTAGAATGAAGTTATAATTTCCAGTAACTAGCTGCCAGGGCTCACTTTCCTGCCAAGGGACTTCTTTGAGAAGTTCTGCATAGTAGTTGTAGCACCCGGAGCCACACGGAGCCTGCACACAGAAAATTGTTTCACCAGATACAGCTTGAACTCCGCTTGCCAGCCTAGCACTCACAGCACTGTTTGCTTGCTCTTGGCACATATCTTTGACAGCTGAGGCAGCTTGGGAGTCTCGGAGGAAAAAGACTTTTAACAGAAAAGTGCCACGACAACATGAGCTGGCTAAAGGAAAAGTACAGACTGTAGTGAAGGTACTTGCTTTATTAAGTATTTTCAGAAAATAACCTCAACCTGTCCTCTTTTCTTACTAGAGAATAATGTAACTCACTGTCTGGAAATAACAGTAGATCATACAACTTCCTCTTTAGCATCTCACAGATATACAAGTGTTTCAGTATTTAAACATCTAGAAGTTAACTTGTTTTTACCTCACTGTAACACTTCTCATTCCTATAGAAATGTAAACCACAAAGTGAGCAAAAAGAAACATTTTAACCTAATCTTTCCTAGTTAAGACAAGTCAAGGGAGGCGGTAAAGTAACCTGTGTGGATAGATGAATTCAGTTATTTCAAAACATTTTCCCTTCATTCCATAATACCCAGCTGCACAGGATTCCTGACTACCCCTGGTCCAAGGCACTGTGGCAGGTACCCGAGTGTTCAAGAGGAGCAGCCTGCCACCTGCAGGCACTAGCCTCAGCCTTTTTTTTTTCCACGAACCTCCCCCTCACACACACACCTTGTATTATTACCAATAATCAAAACTGATCCTGCAAGGGATATGATGGTCTGTTTAAAACAGCATCATTAAGATGCATAATGTGAGAAGCAACTGTTTGTTGTTAACAATGGTTTTGAGCTGGAACAGCATAGTGGGTTAGGTAGCATTAAATACCATGCCAGTCGTCACAAAATAAATCTTTAATATTAGAGTGGCCTGAACAGGGTTGTAAGTAATTCTCTGCAATTAGAATATCAGTACTGGTAAAAACAAAGAGTTTCTGAGGCATTCAATCCAAGTAGTAGTAGCAATCAGGTTATTTTAATATCCTCTTTCATTCCTACCCCCAACATGGTACCTTTCACTATATCCATCCTGACAGCCTACGTCCCTTAGACTATTTATATTGCATTATCTCCTATACATATGAAGTGCAGACTGCTTCCTTTAGTTTTGGCACACTACAAACTTAATAACTGAGCCATGCTGACTGGGAGCCTAGAAAACAAATACTGAAGACAAGCACTAAACAGGACTGCTGGCTAACTCAGTGAAATCAAATGCAGCTGGAATTCTTTAACTATTTAAACCTAAGTAATCACTACATATAGCAGAACTGGGGAACAAACAGACACATCCCAAATCTTCAGCTCCAGGATAGGATCATCTATCAGCTGTGGAGCACTGCTTAATCTTACCTGGCATCCAGGATGAAATTCATTCCTCTCTTCAGTTTCACAAATGAAACTGTATCCACTCAAAGCAATGGCTGGAACTAACCTTTTTATGGTTGACTGCTGTGCTCCAGAAACAAACCTCTATTCCCCTTGGTCATGAGGAATGAATTTCAGGTCCTGTTCAAGATGATCCACTGCAGTAAACACAGCCTGCAAGAAGCTGCAAACTACCCAATTCATGCTAAAACACACCACAGTAGCACGTTAACTCTAAAGCACAGCAAGAGGAGTATAATATTAATTTCCCATCCTGGGCAATTACGCAATAAATGGGAACACACTTGCACTGGTGTACACAGCTTCATGGAACACTATGCTCTTATTTGAGGAAGATGATACACTCTTTCCTTGCCATAATGCCTGCTTCCATATTCTCTTTCCTCCCACTTCATTTGCCAACTTCATGGATCTGAGAGAGCACTTCTTATTTTACAGACCTTTTGCTTATTACAGCCCCCAGTTTAAAGTGCCAGCTTTCTTAAGACACATTTACAAGACACAGGTTTGTTAGTATTAATAAGCTATGACAAAAGGCTCCTGGATCTTCCCAGCCTGGAACACACCTTCCAGTATTAGGCAGGCAAAAAAGTGTAAAAAAATTTCAGTGAAAGAAACCCAACACAAGCATATGCTTGAAAAAAAAAAAAAATCCAAAGCCAAACTGCAGCATTCCAGAATTACAAAAAACTTCTGTAGGTCTCCATGGTATTTCTAATATGAAAAGGAAAATTAATAATGATAGCTCACTTACTTAATTATCTATCTTCACTAGTGGGTTCCAGGCAAGCCAGCAGCACTATGGACACTTTCAGCTCTGGGACAAAGTCACCCACAGACAACTCCCTGGCAGAGCTAAGACCGTCTCAGGCCTTGCTCTGTATTAGTATATCACTTGGAATCAGCTACACTTTATGCTAACATATGCAAATAAAAAAAAAGCTTTTCTGAGCCTCACCGCATTCCTAGAAGAGCACCTCACGAATAGCTGGTCCAGAGAAACAAAGCAGGCTGCACTGCCCATGCTCACGTGCCTTTCCCTTAAAAACGCACGTAAAGACAATGTAACAGCACGCAAACATGACTTGAGGGCAGCTTGAGACTTTGTTTAAAGCAGCTCTCAGAGCCTGCTGGAAACGAAGGCAACAAAATGCATTACGTTAGGAATTAGCCCCACTGCAGAGGCGCCAGTGCAGGGAGTGGTCCTGGCACCCAAGCTAGCTGTCCAGTAAGAGCTCTTCAGAAGTCAGATCCTTTGGGCTTCTCTGAGACTTGGTTTTGAGAAAGATTTTCCTGAGGGCACAGGGACTGGGCCCTCCTTTCATACACTAATCAGCCCACGGCTTACCTCTTCCTGCAGCGTAGGGTCTCAGCAGCTGCATTTCCAGGAAAGGTGGCGGCTAGCGTTGGGAGCAAGGAAGTAAGAATGGATTCCCAGCGGTTGCAAACACACTTGGTATTGACAGTCTGTGGCATGTCCAAAGCCCATAGGAATGGAGAAATGGAAGAAACATGTCACTTTGTCCACGAGTGAGCTCACACACAAGACAGGACTTTTATGTACCATTAAAAACAGATGAACTCTCAGGAAAGACAGATGCTAATAAAACTCCAACTGGAGCATTATTATTATTATACAAAAATCCATTCCAGCCTAGCAACGAAGAAACACTAAATGCATAGTGGTCAAACTTTTTTTTTTCCTTTTTTATTTAAAATATCATTATAACCAATGGACATACTAGATAACAATGTATACATTCCAGTGGTGCACATGTAATGACCTATGGCATGAATGAGTAAAAAAACCACAATGTTCTCAGTAATGCCCCACCAACAGCTTATTTGGAGGGAATAAAGGAAAAGCAGGAAAAGGTATCAAATGTGGGGAAGAAAAAAAAATAAATTACAGTTTTTCCCAGTATTTTTAATGGTGTATCTTCCCCTTCATATTTCTTGGGACAAAATAAAATTAAGAATATACTTCAAAAAGGGGCAGAAGGAATGATCACAATAATTAGGGTTTTTTTTCTCAACTTTAGTAATAAAAGTTAAAGAACTCTCAAAAATAGACTAGATATTGGGCCTACAAAAGTAATTCATCTGTATGCAAAGCTTACCAAGAATTATTCCTTTTGTAAAATGTAAAGGATGAGCTGACATTACTAGTAAGCTATTTTTACCTACAAAACCAGACTACAATAATAAAATCACCAATTTACAGCTAACACAATATTCTAGATGTACAATATTGTACACGAGCTATATATTACACATGAACATCTTACGTGAAATATATAAGAAACATACTTACTGATATTGTCTCAACATTGGCCAATAGGTTTATTTTTCTAGAGGAAGTGTATTTTCTATTCACATTCAGTGTAGTTCCAATAGCAAGGGTTAGATTTGCTTACTTAAGAAACATAGAAAGTTTGTGTGAGGTAGTTCAAGAAAACCTATCTTAAATTTTTAACTGCAGAAGTAGAAACACAATGTGATCCAATTCATAACACGTTCCTGTAATGCAGAGATATCTAAAGAGGAGGAGAAGGGGGTGCAAGAGATCACTTAAAACACCACTTTTATCCAGTGCCCTTAACTAGGAATAAATTAAATGAATTGAAAATTTGGGTAGGCAGTAGAGTCTCCTCACATTACTTCATTAAAACCCTCTTTCTAATCCTACTGACAGCTCTCCTTCAACTCCAGTCCTTAAATTAAATATGTAAGAACCAAAACATTGATAGGAAAAAAATGCAACAGCATGGACAAGCTTCTGTCGACAGCGAATGAAAACATGCCTAGAAACAGTAATTCACTCCCTTTAGCGAACTGAAACAGTAAGCCCAAGTGTAAGCTGAACCGTCTTCTCCCCTCTCCCCCATAATCTTAACTGAGAAACATTTAATGTCCTATGCTTTGGATTATTGGCTGGGTAGGAACTATCCTCCTGTACTAGCTTTTTGATCATTTTTCTTCATGCTATGTTGAGATGAATGCCACATACAGGCATGCAAAAGCATCATATTCATGCAAGCGCCTATCAAGGCGCTTAATTTTTTGCTAAGGAAATTGCCTGTGTTCAGAGAACCAATTTTCCATAAAACAAATCCCCACCAGTAACATGCTACTTACTTGGGACACAGAGGCAGCAGAGGGTGCTGTTGCCACAACTGCCTAAATACAGCTCACCACATCCTCCCCAAAACTCACACCTGCATGGGCAGGGGGAGCTTGCTGAACAATTTATGCTGGTATTATCTTTGTGTCTAGCTGGAATTCCCATCCAGAAAGACACTACTGCATATAGCATAGTAAGGTTCTTCTAAACTAAAAACCTAAGCTGCACAGCACCTGCATGTCTATTCAGCTTACCAGAATGAATGCGATAGAGTTGACCTGCTCAGCCAGGCTGGTCTGAGGCCGTTCAGCTGATGGCTCACACGCACACTAAACCCTCCATTCTGACCCCACTGTCTTCCATCAACAAAAGACTTCACAGAGCAGAGGCGCAGCACACAGTAACAATACTAATTTCCCCCACGCTTTTATTTCAAAATCTTGAAGGACCTACTTCTACAAAAGGAGAGGAGCTATTTTATCCTTCCCACCTGCCACAGAAGAAGGTGGAATTTCCACCAGAGAAGGTGGAAATTAATCTCCTTACTATTGCCCAACTTTTAAGCTCATCTGACCTAGGAAATGAGGCACAGCTCACTGTTACTCACTCCCTACCTACCCCTAATGGCTTGGAATGGCCCCAGAAGAGGAAAGTTGCATGCACTTCAGTGAAGCCTGTTGTCATGACAAGATTTTGGAATCTGAGACTAAAATAAAGCTTAATAATACTTTATAAAGATAAAATTGTACAGTGTATTAGATACTATATCAGCTAACAATATAACAATAGACAGCTGAACTCTAGCTACCCATTTGTTTGCTATCCATGGCAGTGTACAACTGTCTATGAAATAATTTATCTCAACAAATAAAGAGGGAACTTAAGACTAGCATGTCATGATAATTTGGTTACTGAACCTGATATTTTGTCTTTGAAATTTGGCATCACTTTAATTTGCCTAAAATGCAGGCAACTGAAAAAAAAATAAAAAGAAAGGAAAAAAGCAACACTGCTATGAAGATGGTGCCAAAAGTGAACTCCAGGTTCCCACAGGCAAAGCTCTGACCTTACCGAAGTAATCCCTTTAAACACAGCTCGCTCACACAGTGATGGGCTGCAGTGGACAGTCCCACCCATTCATCAGCCCTACCTTAAAAGAAGGAAAGCTCAATTCTCCTGAGAGCTTATGAAGCCAGTAAAGTTACTATTGATAGCACACTGTGGTAAAAGCCTAGTAACTGTTTCACCTTATACTCATTTTAAAACAATTTTTCTTTAGGACACTGGAAAGTGATAGAAAAAGTTATTTTAAAGTTTCAAAATATTTCAATCACCACTGCAATCCAGAGGAGTCAAAAATAAATTTAAATAGGAATTATATTTACCAAATTCTGTTCTTAACAGCACTTAGAGGCATCAGAAGTTGATTTTGTCAGTACTAATAACTTCATTACATGGGATTGACCAGAATATCATTTGACACTATATAACCAATGGAGTACTGTTGTATGACCAAAAATTTTGGCTTAATTCACAGCTTAAACTTTGATAAAAAATTACAAAATAGACTGTTCTGTTGGTCTCTGTTCAACTTGAGCAGATTTTCTATGTTCCAGTGCTAGATGAATCCAAACACGTCCTGCCTATTCTGAGGTAATATACAATTTGGCAGGATCTCGTAAAAATAATTGCCTTAACAAATGTGGTTTAGAAAGGCAATATTGAAATATTAGATACAAGTGAGGAAAGCAAAATTACACACACAGAGCACTTACCAGCAGTCTAGCCAGGCCAGGAAAACAACTGTGCAGTTTATCAATTTAGTCATCTCTGAGACATTACCATTCCTTTTAACCCTGTATGTTTTTAAAAAAGACATGTTAGATATTGAAAGCATTCCTATCACTTCTATTTTTCTGAAACTTACTGCAAAGACAAATTTTCCTCTTTCAATTAGAACTCCAAAAAGATACCTATTTGACCCAACAAGCAGAAGGAACCACACTGAAGAGCATCAGTCATTCCTGGATGACCTCTGTAGCCAGTTATATCACTTGCTTATGCTCTGTGCCCGGCAAGACTTCTGTATTTTTTTTATACTTATTTTTGTGAGCATTACTAATTTAAATTCCTCTTCACATTCTAATTCACTACACAAAATATGCATCTACACAAGGCAATCAAATATACAGCCTAGCTTCACTAAAAATCTGCATTTTCCAAAGGAATAAATTCTGAATGATTAACTCATACATAAACTTAAGTCAGTTATACATAAATCATTCTGTAAATATAAAATGTAAACAGTTAAAATACTTCTGTGAGGAGCAGCACCATTTTACATGACTATTTAGTAACTGTTCTATATATTTCAATATATCTTTTGTTTAAAAAGTGTATTGAAACCTGGAGCTTCAGTGCTGAAAACTACTGAATATTTATGACTTAAAATGAACCATTATTAAGATTTCTGCTACACTGGTCTCATGGTGAAATGAAAGACATAAATATTAATTTATACAGCACTACTTCTCCCTCCTTTGGATGGCATATATTGCTCACTTAATGCATTAGCTACAGAAATCCTGAGGTTCTCCTACCACTTAATGGTTTTTAGCAATCAGTTACTTTTGGTGGAGAAAGAATTTTGCCCCTATTGCATTCACGTCGTTCCCTCTTCTACCCAAAAAGCACTCATCTTAGTAGACAAAACTAGTAAGAAACAAAACTCCCAAGAATCACATATTACATGAAAGTATAGCTACAGCATACTCATTTTCCCTGTTGGCAGTCTAGACATCCTGGATACACTCTGTTTTGTGTGTACAAAAACAGGCTACAAGCTAGAAGTAAACAGTTTATTTGCATTGCAATGTATTATTCATGAAGTATCCTCATGTTTTATGGTGATCACAAGATTTGGCATGCCACAACTCTGCAGAAAACATCACATTCCTTTGTTAGGCTAGATATTTCTGCAGCTTTGAAGATATGCTTTGCTTTCTTAAGTTCATAAAACCATTCAGATGAGGTTACTTTGCAAAGGATTGTATACTGTTTCTCTAAAAAAATTCACTAATTGTTGCTTTTGCTGAAGTATTATAGGCAAGTGGCCAAAATAAAAGAGGATTTTGTTCACTGCCAGCACCACAGTAGTATGCCCAAAACTACAGCTGGCTGCACTGAATTCTTTCCCCCTCCACCTGGAGATGGACATATGACCAAGCATAAAACTTTGAAGGATATCATGAACAAAACATCTGGAATAAATTCTAATTAAAAAATTGAAAAGCTATAAAATCTTAAATAATTCATTATATGGTAACGACCACAACATTAATATGTGCTTTGATAAAACAAATCTTACAAATTCAGTAAAAAAAAGATCAGCAGCATAATAGTAAAGCAAATATGCAGATTTTAAAACCACAATAAAAATTATCAGGTTTAATATTTTACAGTTAATTACAGCAAAAAAAGTGGCTGCTTTTAACACAACTTACAGTTTAAAATTACAGCACTTTATGATGAATTCTACGATTATTTTTGAAAAAACACTCAAAAATACCACCAAATTTTAAAGGTGCCCTATTAATGACTAAAAGGACCCCCCTCCCACCCCCCAAAAGACCAAGTAGTCATCTACAGCAACCCAGAGGTCCAGCTGAGGTTTCTAGACTGCTGTCTGTATCAGAGGCCAATGTTGGATCTGTTGACATTGAAGACACATCATTGACAGATGACGATGAAGATGGATGTTGAGAGCCATTGATCATTGCTGCACCTGTGCTATGAGAAACAAAACAGCAAATCAGTTGCAGATACAGTTGCATGGTTCAGTACTTGCATTAGTCTGTCTCTTCCTAATAGTCATTACTTTCCCCTGTTTCGGCAAGTTTGAAGAGATGTGCTTCAATCCATTGTCAAAGTAAATAAAACCCACAAGTCTTGGGGCTTAATGAATGGTGTGTCAAGAACCACAGATCTCACATGGCATGACGCCTGTCAAATTACAATAAATGCTAATGGCTGAAGATTAAAAATCACAAACAGAGATAGTACTGCATAAAGCCAGAGCTAAGATACCCTACAAAATGTTGAGGCCCAATGCTAGAACGTATCTACCTATTTTGATAAAGAAAGAAGGGGCCTGTTTTTTTCCCCATCAGATCCCCCCCGCTTCAGGCTGGGAAATAGCTGGTGTCCAGCCACATCACATATGTTCAATCTCAGATACACAGTGATTTTTCAGAGTCTGGACTTCAGTGAACTCTGAGCAGAGTCAGCAACAGCTGTCCAACTTCTGCCATCATTTTTCAACAGTGCAAATGGAGTCCTATCAACTGTCAGTTAACGGGCACATTTTGCTCCAAAATTCAGCAACAGTTTCTGAAAGTGCTCCATCATTTTCCAACCTAGAAATTCTGCTTCATTACTTAATAAATTTAAGTAGTGGTTACATCTTTATTTAAAACTGTACCAGCTACACATTACACTTCTAACCAGATTTTGGCAATACAGTACCAGTACATACCAAGATGTTTCTTGAGGACTGAAATGAATGAAGCGTCAGTTACATCGGGACAATAATAGAGGAATTTACTGGATTAATAAGAGAGATGTCAACCTCATACATTCCATTCAAATATGCGATATCTCAAAGAGAATTCGAGAGTTTATTGGTCATTTAAGAGCCATACTTTTGAGTTAGGTTACTCTTGGACGTCTTGAGCAACTGTACTCCCTCCTGACCTACAACTCAATGTAGCTTTGTACTGTGCTTTTATTGTAACCAACCTAAAGGGGCTGGTTGTCCGCGTATAACCCCATTCTTGGTTCTCTCCTCCAGGTCCATGACTTCCTTGTATATCAACTCTGAAAATGCAGAGAAGGGAAGGCAAAAAGAAATGAATTTGCAAACCCAAGACTGGATCGATAATACATCTCCCATCAAAATGTATATTTAAATTTCATAGGTGATTACTGCTCAGGATTAGTTTTGAACAACAGGCTGTAAGCTACAGAACAACTGGCAAGCGATATAAAAATGTACAGTTCTTTTCTGTTGAAGCTACAATGGCCTGGCACTCTTGAGAACACACTGACATTGCTTTAAGACTCTTGTCCAGGCTGCCTGGGGACCTGAGGTTAAATGGAGTCTTAATGACCAGTCAGTTTTTATCAATGACTTCTTTGGTACAGATAAACTCAATCAGCAGTCTTCAGAGGAACAGGTAGGAACAAGCCCAAACAGCGTTGCCATCCTCCTGACGCACATGTGCCACTAAATTTCCTCAGCAACAACATCTAAAGGTCCAGATCACCATGAAACGGAATATAATATCCGCAAAGAAGTAGCCACTCCAAATGAAAGGAGTAACTTGATCTTCCGGTTACAGAAGTTCCTCATCCTTGAACAGGTTAGAAGTGTTTGTAACATGTATCAATCATACACCCTGTGTACTGGCCAGAAGGTTTCTAGGCTAATGGCAGCTTATTACCCAGAAAAGACTTCAGTTGTGAATCTACAGAAGTAACAATATAAGAAAAGCACTAAACAAGTTAAATGCAACTCATAAGAACTGACTGTCAGAATACTATTTCTTATCTGTCACTGGCAAACTAATGCAATGTACAAGCAATTTGGAAGAAAAAAGCATTTAAGAATTATAATTTCAAGGGCTGTGGGAGTCTCAGAAGTAAAGTCCATATTGCTTGAAATACTTATCCTCAGCACATCTGCTTCAAAAGGGAAATAACTCTGCTTGGAAGGAGGACGGTAAGAGAAAAAATTTCCACAATTCTCCCTATCTCTGCCTTTACAAGTAAAACTCAATTTGTAATAGAAAGCAACTTAAAAGTGTGGTAGTACTAGATTTTACAGAGTTGTGTCCATCACCAGCCAACACAAACTGTCAAAAATGATTCATGAAACATTTTCCCTGTTTTTTTTCTCTGGGGATAAAAAGGTTATACAGGTCCTAGACTGTTTCAGTACAAAATATTAGATTGCTCAATGCACTAAATTCTTGCTTAAATGCAACATTTACAGCCTGCACAGCAATCTGGATCTGCATTTTTTCTTGACACTAGAAGCTCTGCAATAACGCCACACCTTTTAGAAGTCATTTCAAAATGAAGCACAAGCTTTACAAGTAACAAAGATGTTCCCCTTATACTTTATCATTTTACACCTCATATATGACTAGGAAATTTAGATACTGAACACTAAAAATCATGCTCTTGGATGTACAAGTCTTATGTCATACTGCGATCTGTTCTACACCTCAACCCCAGCTACTTCTCAGGATCCCACTGCTGATAGCCATCAGCATCTCCCACACCAGCTGTAACCTATCTCAACCACTACTGACACTCCTAATGGCTTTTTCTGTCAAATCCTCTGCCTGATTTAAAAGAGTACGGTTATTGCTAATATGATCTCCCCTTGAAGACTAGTGCTTCTACTTCAGACTTATGCTGCTCAAAGTCCTGCATCTTTTTCAACTGTAGCAGTTTGTCCATAAGAGTAACCCTCCCTAAAAATGATGCTTTATGGTTTGCAAAAGGTGACTGAAATGAGCAGATCTCCAACTGAGTGAACTTAAGTTCACTACAAAGGTTCAGCACCTTCACAGGAAAATTGTTAGTGTCCCAAAAATCAAGAGGTTGTGAAGCACTGATCTATTCCCTTGCCATTCCAAGCACTTTACCTATATTCTGTTAGGATGCTCAGAACCACCTTAACAGTAATCCTTGGCACCCAGCCTACTTCCAAAAGCCTTAGTATACTTAAAATGTCCTTCTTACCTTTCCATTCTTCTATCGTGTGCTCCCTCTCATCTAACTGTTTATCTGGTATCTTTGGTGGGGGCTGAAAAACAAAACTAACTCATGATAAAGCAATAAAAAGGAATAAAAAACCAGAATAAACGAAAAATTAAAATAAGGCATTTAGAATATGAACCTGATTCAAACCCACTGTATTTACATGGTCATACATTCTCTCATACTTGTCCTATTTTCTAAATGCTGCTAGATGTTTTAAACAACTTCTGATTAGCAGATTTTCTTACATTACTGTAATAATTTAATTGCAACTGAAAAGTTTGGTAAAAAAAGCTCTTAAGTGCAGCAGTCTCCAGCCCAAGCAGCCCTTTTTACCTATTTACTGTTAATTATTAAATTTTCCCTCTAGATATTACAGATCAGCAGAATTCTAATTGCACCATTTGCATCAAGCATCTTTTTCTATTCTTAGTGGCCCATCACCTTTCTCTTAAAAAATGAGACTTTTGTTGTAAGCTGAAATTATCCTGAAATTAATTTTTCAATAAAAAATTTCAATTAATTCCTTTGTTCATTAGTGTTGATAATTGAAAGCTCAAGATCTTGTACTCAGGTTTTTGCTGAAACTCTTATTTTCTAGTTTGAGAATAATACCAATTGCTACAACTAATGAAAATATTTCTCTTGCCCAGGAGTAAATAAATACTGCAGAATCCTATCAAGGGCAATCAAACCACACTGAAACAATTGAAGCTCAACAAATCAGAACCCTATATAAAAGATTTCAGATGCATTACTACATGCCCAGGAGATTATATGCAATTATACACAAACACACACATACAGATACTTCAGCTGCCTGCAAGTTTGTGCCCATTCCTAATACTATTTCTAATAAACATGTCAATCAATGTCAATAAAAATGATTACGGCCCAGTTAACCTTCTAGTGAAATGTGTAGATCATGCAACAATCTTCTTTCAAGCACTTATATCAAGCATCACAAGAAGTTTGCTTTAGTACAGTACCTTCCTAATCAGAGACCTAAAAGAAGAACTTACAGCTTCTGCTTCTGATGGATCATACCAAACATTGATGTATGGGTGCTGCAGGGCTTCATCCACAGAGATTCTTTTAGAAGCATCTATAACCAGCATTTTTGATAACAAATCCCTTGCTTGACTTGCTGCAAAAATGAAATTTTCTATTTAGACTAGTGCCATATATAGCGTACACAATACAGTATTTCAAAGCTCATAAGGAGAGGAGACACAGAGTAAACAAATTCCAGTTTAATATCCACGCAACCCTCACATAACTTGGGGTTTAGGAAAGTGGTCCATTTGATGGGGGGAAAAAAAAATTGAAGGGAATAACACAGGTGGGACAGGGTTGGACATGTTTCACTATACATTTTCAGCATACAGTACCCCTTGGCGTGACATCCATACATGCAATATAACTCAGCTGGCAGTGCAGCCTTGTCTGGAATAGCAGTGGGCAAACCCCTCTCTTACAGTTTACGGGGAAAACACTGTTACGTACTGTTAGTCACAGAAAATATGGCGAGCCTGTGATTCCACTGAGCAAGTGACTTTTAGAACCAGTGAGTTACTGAAATAGCTACAGGACATCTATGTATTATGAATATAAAAACTTTCTGTTCATCCCTAGAGAAAGAAGATCTGCTTTGCCTACATAACTTCTATTCTACCCTCCCTCCAGTCTTCTCTAAATCACACTGGCATCTGTCACTGAAAGGAATATATATACATATTTATTTTTCTTTATAAAGGTATCTCTAGAATAGGAGCTGTTTTGGAGCAGATGAAAAGTGGAGGTAAGCATACGCCAGCATGTTCCCATGATATAAATATTGTTATACTTAAATGTTTAGCGGGATGATTTTATAGTGAAAAAAACCAAGATACATTTCTGTTCAATATACCAGTTTTAAAGCTTTTAAAATATACAACACACAGAAGACAGACCTTACCTTTAAGCTTATTGTGTTCAGAGTCAGCTGGGAAAAGGACATCTGGAAAGAGTTTTTCAAAACTATATCCAGCATATTTAGGTCTGTTCTCCACATAAGTTCGGACTGTAGGCTGTAGCTTCTTCATAAATTCAGGGCACGGTGTTCCTAGCTGCTCTATAACTTTATTCCATTGATCAATATCTAAGGTTATGCAGCTAAGAAAAACATTGTGTCTAATTTTCAGCTAGAAAGTTAGGTGAAAATGACGTGAAATAACCAATAGAGAGAAAACACAGAAAATTATAATAAAATATCAAGTTCATCATCATTAATTAGGACTACCTTCTTAGAGAAAACAGTGAAAGAAAGCAAGACTATGATAGCATAGTCAAGGCAACATGTACTTTACTCAGAATCATAATTAACTATCAAAGGATATACTGCTGAGAAACAGAGAAAATTAAAGATTCACGAAATGTATTAAACAAATGTAAATAAAGACATTGTCTTCTGGAGAAGAACTCACTTCCTGATCTGAACATGTATTCACAGTAGTCAAGCTACTACACATCACCAAGGCGCTCGTGAGAATTATACCCCGCGTAGGTGGTTTGTCCTTCATGCTCATCTCGATACCCCAGCCCAGCCCTGGACCCCCCAGGCTAGCAATCACTCCTTAACAACACGCAACATGGAGCGCCACTGGGCACACAAGGGATGACATCTTGGCCCACACAGGTCAATGACAATTTTGTCAAAAACTTGAATGCAGAAGTTAAGAGAGTTTCAAGGATGTGTAAGGAACATCTTAATTGAAAAGTTTACATGAGTTAAAGAGGAGATTGACCAGTTCACGGCAGAAGAATTTAATACGTGTTACTGAATAAAAAAAGAGCAACATTTGGCTCAGGAATTCCTAGTTGCAGATGGTTAGATATTGGGAGACAGCTCAGGTAAAATTTTATATATGCTTATCTCATTCATATATTCTCCCCAACTTTTTCTTTTTGGCTACCGTCAAAGACTGAATACTGGGCTGCCTAAACCTTCAGTTGGATGCAGCAGGCCCCCTCCTGTGTTCTTAAAACTTAACAGCAGACCTTTATATAAGGATTTTCAAGCTCTACAGGCCTTGAAAAAAGAAGTTTTTACATTGTATGGCACTGAGCCTAAATTGAAAAGCCATGCTAGCAAACCAGATCCATAAAGTTAAGCATTGTGCAGCTCATGCAATAACAGAGCTGTGTGAAAGTAAGGATGCCTTGGATCTCCTCACTGTGCCTCAAAGTCTTCACCCAGTCTTCACCCCTAAATAGTACTGTATCAATTATTAAACAGTTAACCTGCAGCAAAAGCAGGAAAGATTTCTGACAGCATCTAAAAACCAGGAGTGTAACTACTAGTAAAACAAATAAGATGCAAAACTCCAATGAGATCCACTAATTTTAGCGATGATCCAGAGGTTTCAGCTCTATTTGCTTGGAGCAGACCCTTTCTCTGAAGTATTGCTCACAGGACAAGCCATTCAGATAGCACCAAGTCATTCATAGAATAGAAAGAGAGAAGTGCCAGATGTTTCTGAAAGCTGTTTGCAGGATCATTTCTGCATACAAAAAAATACAGAACTCCAGAGGGTAACTTAGGAAGCTGGTTAGGAATTTTTTTATAAATATTTCCTACAAAATGTAAAGAATAACAACTGTTAACGTGCTCAGGTACTAAATAAGATTAATAAATTATTACATAAAAATGATCTCCAAAGCAAAAATCAATGCATGTGAACCAGTAAAACACCACCTAAACAAACAAAATCTGTCTTAAATGTGACAACATCCAAAAGCAATGGATAGACACTATATTAAATTGGAAAGAGGAAAAAAAAGAGAAAAAAAAAGGAAAAAGGAAAAATAAGCCAATTTGCCCAAGTGGTATGTGTTTATCTTGCTTAGTATTAATCTCTAAAGACAGTCATACTCGTTAATGCTCTGTTGTGATTTTGCTTTAAATGGTATAACCGTAGACATTTTTTGCAGATTCCCAGAACCAAAATAATGAACTTGCAGATTGTATTTTGAAAAGGCAGTTTAAAATCAGTATTTTAATAATTAGAACCACCTTAATCTGGATCTATATTACTGCAGTATCTTTTGACCTTTTACAACTACATCCTAGGCCAAAGGTAAGGATACGATCTGTACCAGGAAATAAAACACCACCTTTGATCATTTCTCCCATGATGCACCCAACTGACCAAATGTCAACTGAAAACAAAATGCAATGATATTAACATAAAAGATAGTTATTAAAATAAAGTAAATAAAAATATCTAGACACACACACACACAAAGTGACTATAAAAAGCGTGTGTAATGAAAATGAGTGAAGGTGAATGTATGCTAACTATAGGACCAGCAGAGACTATGTCCTACTGCTAGGTGCAGCCTGAATATAAATGAAGCTCTTAACAATTTTTTAAGTGTATCACAATAAAAAAATCCATGTTCATTTAATAAAAAAAAATTGTACAATACGCATTTTCATGACACAACATCAATAAAAAGGTTAATCACTTCCTAACTAATTCAACCTGCTGCAGCAGCACAAGGATACAGTCCCTTCCTGGAAAGAGGATTTTGTGGCAAACCATTTCGCCCATAATGCACCCCACAGACCATAAATCCACTATGTTTGTAGCACAAAAAAGAAGGAAAAGCAAAGCAAACGGTCATTAAAATTAAAAGAAGCATAACATGACTGCATCCTATAAACTGCAGAGACAGCACAGGAAGAAGAGCAAGTCTTTATATTAATCAATGAAAACACTTTAAAATAGACTGTATATAAGGATTAGCTTTTAACTGTCTCAAATTCAAGGCAGAAAAACATCCTTTTGTTTAACATAGTGTTAGAGCAAGAGCTAGAGCAGAGAGAGATACACACAAATCAAGCACAGTAAAGCCCTTCTCCAAGCTTTGAGGCTTGCAAAGCTACCTCTGCCAATAGACTAGATCGGAGCACCAAAGATAACTTTATTTCTTGAAAGTAATTCCGTTGGTTGTAGGAATAATTTTAAAAGTAGCAAAGTAAACTGATCTTTAAAAATACTGCATATCTAAACAGTCTATACTTTTAGGAAGAGAATTAATTGGTTATTAAATAGGAATTAAAATTTGCCATCAAGTAGTTCCTAAAAGTCAGATTACCATGCATCTCTCTCCCTTTAAATAAAAAGCAAAGACAATTAGTAAAAGATTACTTAGAATTTTAGAGGATCAGTTAATGACAATATTAGTATGCTCCTAAAAAGTTTTTCAGTTACAAATTATTTGTTTAAAAATATTTCTCCAGTTATACTGAAATAACATCTTATACAAAAAAACGCCTCAAAATGCTTTTTTTTTTTTTTGTATGAAATACACATTTTCTACATTACCTTAAAATAAATCACTCAGAAGACATAATTAAAGATGCACAAGTTGACTTTTTACAGGTATGCCAATTTCTTTTGTGGTTGCTTTCAGAGATACTATAAACTCTGTATGTGAAAGTTTTCTTGAAGTCATAATAATGAATTTGTATTATTATGAATACCTTTATGTCAAACATGACACTGGAATTTCAATTAAACAGATAAGGGGATTTAAATGAGAACAATTGTATACTAAAAATCACATGTACAAGTTCTGAAGGAGCTCAACAATGTCAAGCAAACAACATTGCTTCTCATTAAAAATAATCCTTCCCCCTTATTTACATGTTCCTCTAAAATAGTATCTAAATCATGAGAAGAGATCATAGTTGTACATATTAATAGGTCAAAATTAAGGGCCTGGTTCATTTAAAAAATGGTTGTCTACAATTTATGATTAGTGGTGTTTTTTCTTTTAAAACTCTTTTCAAATACTTAAGAAAAGTACATGTTCTTTGACTCAGTGACGCAACAATGTGAAGCCAAGTTTTGCATTTGACTTTTAACTAAAATTCTGAATGTTGACTTTTTCACCTGCAAAACAATCTGCTGCCATCACAAACCAAAATATACCCAAATCTACTGTAAATAGTTTGTGTCCAACATGATAAAAACGATGCCCATAATTGCATACAGAAGTCTGGGAAGAGAAATAACATGAGTCAATGACTTCATGCCTCAGGAAACAAATGACTTCAGAGGCAAAGAAAAACGTTAGAAACAACTCCTCTGGTCACCCTACAAAACAAATTTGTGATGTTCGGGGTCTTTTGGTTTGCTGCTTTCATTAATCAAACAAAACCTGACTATTTATAGGTCTCTAACTTTTTTATGAAGCTAGGCTAACTTGTAGATAGAGGACTGCTCCTATGAATACTTCTACAGAAGACTGAGTCAAATCTTTGAAAGGATTTTTCAAATCTGTAATTAGATCCACTGCTTGTCCTATAGAATGTATTTATTCTTAAAAATCTTGTCTGGAATGAACTTACTATTTTCTATAATTCTAACAGAAAAAAAATCTAAATTAAAACGAAGTTCAAACCCAGCGTACATGTTAGGAAACTTAAAAGTAGTAGTTTCAGAGGGTTTGGGGCTTTCCTTGCTTTTCAGAACTTCCTTCCTGATAATCATGCACATAACTGAACACAAATCTAAATATGTTAAGGTACACAGTTTTTTTGTCCTTCAGTTCTGAATTTGTTGAGTTTGCAAGGCCTGGTTCCTTACTGTAGTATACAGAAATGTGCTTTACCTCCTTCAGTATCATAACCTACGTAGAAATTAACTCTATCATCAGTTTGTCTGGGATCTTTGCTAGTTTTAAAACAATAAAGATTTCATCTGTGTGTAGTATAGTACCAAAAGAATACTACTCTGCAGTATGTATCTCAGTCATCAAAATATATATTGCAATCCTCCCACATCTTGCTTGAAGGGAAGTTCAGCAGGGGACTGAAATGACATAAAGCTGCCAGATGATCCTGTTCAATTAAACTAAATGTTAATGTTAACCATTAGTTAGCTGTCAATTTTCAATATTTAAATTAAATAAGTTAACTTTTAATTTAGCTATGGGTTTAAAGTGCTAAAATAGGCATCAATCCCAACAGGTGAGGATCTTGGACAGCCCATGGTTCTTAGTGTAAGTACATCCCTGATACCTGCCCTCCCTCTCCTCGGCAGCCCTGCCTCCCTGTCAGGGGAGCACCACAACGTGGAACTCATCAGGCAAAGACTGAGAAGAGTAACAGTTTATGTAAATAGCCTTTTAATGACAACAGTACATATGGAAATGCAGATTGTCTTCTGACTCAGTTAGCCCACGGATTTACTTTTACATTCTCCAAAAGTGTTATTCTCAATTCAACGACCATGTATTTGGCTTTGGAAAGACGTGATAGGTTTTCATATGAAAGTAAATTTTTATTTATATTCTGCTGCACAACACAATTCACGCTTGCTTAAGGAAAAGGATTGTCACTAGCATGACAGGCTGCACTAGAACACCATCTATTTAACTCCGATAATAACCTAAGCAACGTTTTAGTGGAAAGAACGTTTCACACTTTTGCAACTAAAAATTACTCAATATTTAAAAGAAAAATGTAAACTGGGCAAGCTAAGTCAGAAAACTTGTGACTTCCATTGTATCAATTCCTTCTGTAAGGCAGCTGCATGACTCAGACTACAGCTTTAGGTTCTTGTACCTACTGGCCAAAGTCAAGTCTTGAAGGGGGAAAAAAAAGACAAAACTTAAATATATGCTTTCTAAAAAACTGTAGCAGTTAAAACAATAACTTTAAGCTTGCTCCCCTCAACTTCTGACTTCTAAATTACAGGAAAAATAGCCAATGGAGGCCATCTGAAGGAATGTACATCCTCTCATGCACGCTAATGATCCAAACAGAAATAAAACCCACAGCCTTGCAGAACAGATCTATTTTCATTCCTCTGAGCTGGCTTATTTCATTGTCAACACCGATATTAGTCTTTCTTCTTGGCTTTTATAAATGACAACAAAATCAACCCACTATGCACACAGCGGCTATCATTTACACACAACCTGAAGTCACTTGCCGTAATGGTACGCAGTTGCCAGGCAAGTTTGCAGACTACATTAAGAATCCTGAAAAGCAAAGCAAGCCCCAGTTGTGCCAGTACCCTGAGGAGCCATGCCTCGCATCACCAGGAGACAACATCACGACACCTCATGGGCCTTACTGGAGGACTAATCAATAGAGGGTTTAAAATACCTTGAAGGACCGGTGAGCTCTGTGCACTGTGCCTGCCTGAGGGCAGAACACCAAGGGAGCTGAACCGACCACAGGGACAGTGGATCAATGAAATGGCAGCAGAATCGGGGCTGCTACAACAGATTTTCAGGAACAACATGTTACTTTGGTTTCCTAAACGATACTAGCTGTTTCATTCAGAAGATGCAATGTACTTGATTGTGTGTTTCCCTCACATGCTGTATCCTTTCCTTATTTTCTTGTAGAAGATGTTGAGAAAAGGGCCACAGAATGAGTATAAAGAGGAGGGAAATGTATGCAAGCAGGGGGATAAAGTAAACAAATTTCCTTGGAATTCATCATGGACCTCAAAGAATCTATGATGCTTCATGACGGTACTCTGCATTCTTGTCTCAAGTATATTATTGAAGATTTCTTCAGCAACATTAATTAAGAACTTAGCGTGACAGTTATAAAGTAGGCTGGTTGAAATAAAAAGCAACGCCACAGTAGGTAGTTTTAGCTTGTTTGTTCCTCAGTAGCCTTTAAGTTCCCTACAACCTGAAAGGCTATATTGAATATAGTTATTTAAACATTAAATTTAGGTCATGCATTTACTGATGAATTACAATTTACATCCTCATCAGGAATAAAGTCAGGTGATGGTATACCAAGGTACATACCACGTATTAAGAAAATATATTTCCAGTTCTTCCTGGATGAAACTTAATCTACCAAGCAAGTTATTTAAATTTTTAAACAAACAAGGCCCTCAATTTCTTCTCCTATTAAATGCAAACATTTCTAATGGGTTGAGTTGAACAAACAAATTGGTGTATCCAGAATCTGCATTTTGGTCACAAGGCTAATTTATAAAATTTCTACAGCTTGAAAAAAAACATTAACATGTAAAATGTGGTGTGCCAAACAAAAAATAAAGCTATGCCAAAGAAAGACTGTATTTGCTGACCGTTTTCTTTGTATCCCATCCCTAGGATGACCTCTGGTGCTCTGTAGTAACGAGTCACTACATAAGGCGTCATCATAAAACTAGTTCCTGCAGTTCTGGCCAGTCCAAAGTCAAGAATCTTCAAAGTGCAGTCTGACTTTACTACTATATTACTGGGCTTTAAATCCTTTAAAAAGAAACATCATATATGACTGCTAAGACAAGCACAAAGTACTCTGTGGTTCACATTTTTAAAAGGTAATACTACCAACATTAAACCCCACATGTACAACTAGGTTATTGCTATAACTGCAGTTTCCCCTTGCATTAATTCATATGCATTCAGCAGACTACAGAACTAATTCCCTTATTGTGCTTGTAGATTTATATAGCAATTAAAGAAGGAAAATACGACCAGCGTTACAAGATATATTAGCAATGTCTGAAATAAATTGAGATTAGTAAGAAATATTAGCTCTGAGGAAAGATCTAGAAACTGCTTACTGGAAGAACAGTTATTACTACGATGCAGAATACAGGTAACATGACAATTGCCAAAATCATTTGATGCAATAATCATCTTGATACAATAATTATTAAAATTATAACATGCATGTAAAAAGTAAAAGGTTTCTTTGCTAGTTGAGGCTGCATTACCTCGTTTGAACCAATGCAGATGTTTCTCTGAACTGGAAGGAAATCCCCGTGCTCACACAGATTTAGTTTCCCATTTAGGATTTGGTTTTATACTAATTTTGGTGACCAAACCCAAAAAGGCACCACTGAAAAACTGCCAGAAATTAACACAAACATTAAATTGGAGTAGAAAATTCCCTGATACAGCTTCAGATCATCTTAATTAGAAACTTGGTAACGGTATTCTCTTCACTTGAACCCTAAAACCACATTGACGGTAGTGGCTTTACAACATCTATTTATACAGACATACTGATTATCTCACAAGGTTCTTACACACACCTGAATGTCACAGAGCAAATATTACAGAGTAACTTCAGAATAACTTTGCCATCATAAAACCATTCATAGCACACAGGCTGAGACAGATAAGACTCAGATCCTTTCTGCCTACACTCTGCTAAGATTAATGACTGAAAAACCCAAGATGTGGCAGAGGACTCCAGCGTTTGAGCTGCAGGCATCTGATAAGCAGCCCTATCTTTCACTGTTTCATTAAGACTTAAAAGTGACTATCTGCAAGATATATGTAGTTTCCATTTGTACTTGTATGGCTTTCAGCAAACTCCTCAGAAAGCTAAGAAAGCTGCATTAAAGACAGAGAGGAAACCACAAAAAAAAGAGTTCCAGAACAATAGAATTTTAATGGGTAATTAAAAGTCTTGCATACTTACATATTCACACATGCACTTCCAAATCACACACACAAAGACTCTGCAGACAACTTTGGCTTAAAAGTTCTCAAACGCCACGAATTAATTCAAGTATTATAAGGCATTCCAGATATTTAATATGCATGTTTCAGATCCTGCTACAATCCTGTTTATTATCAGCTTTATTTTTGCACACTGCTATTATTTGGCGGTTGTTCACTGCAGAATCCCAGGTGCATGCTTAGAGTATTAACCATACTCATTCTCCCCAAAGCTGCAGGATTAACACTGAAAATGTTAAAAGATCTTCCCATTGCAAGAGAAAAACAAGTACAAGGATAAAAAACAAAAGCTTACAGAGTACTGTCCATCCTTAATTTCTGAATATCACGTAGTTGTCATGAAGCCTAGGAACATGTTGTAATTTGGAATACAGAACTGTCCTTCAAAATAGAGGCAAGAATTGACTTACACTGCATCCAAATCCATAGAGAGCCAATACTTCTTATATTTTAAATAAATAAGGACTCAAAAGCTCCTATAAGAGTGATCAAGTTAGTTAGGCTGTATAAATATATCCAGAACCTATAGCAGAAGATATCTTGCCTAACCTTAAAAATGTAAAACGTCAGTGCCTAAAAATCAGAGATTATTGACAGCTGTCTCCCCACTACCCAGACAGGGAGAGAAGGGCATCTCTGGAGGGTAATTCATGGCTTCTGTGGGCTATTCCCTTTCTAAAGAAAGATTTGCGTGAAGGGCTTCCGTAATTAGGCACCTTTGTTAAGTGCTCAAAATCAGGCAGAATACAATGTTTCAGAGCCTCCATGCAAGACTAATGAGACGCTTTGTGTCCTTCAGCAAGTCAGCGAAGCACAACTCTGCAACGCTGATCATTCATCCTCCTCAGATGGCGAAATATAAATGAACATGTACTTCTATACTTGCTGAAAACTCTGTCTCTGCAAAACATTTTGAACACAGTAATGTTCATTTGCCAACATCTGTTAAAGTCGGTGTAAAGCTATATTCGAATCTTTACCAAGATCAACTCTTTATCCACTGCTGTGGCAGCTAAGTATGCCCCCTAAAACCTCTGGGTGAAATTGCCTGAAACTCTTTGTGTTTGATCTCTGCCTTGTTCTGTGCCTCTAGTTTACTATGAAAAAAACACTTATTTCAATGGCAGGCAGTATCCAGCGCTACAGGCACATATACAGATTGTCATAATTTCAGTCATTCAGCAACCTTTGAAAAAGTTACTGAGATGCTGGGATTATTGCAGCTGTATTAGAAGCTGAAGAACCCAGTTAAAAACCGTGTCAAACTGCCAACACCAAAAAAAGCTTAACACGTTAGAGGACACTAAAGAAGTACGCTAGATTCATAGCCAGAATGCTCCACAGGCAACCACAGCAGTGCAGACTATGTTTAAGGAGTAACTAGTTTCAACAAAGTAATTCACTGTAGTCATTAAGGACAGTGGTGCTGAAAGTCGGGAAGAGGGGTATGAAGTTACTACTGCAGCCACACAGTCCATATGAAATACGTCCCTTTTCAAGCATGGCCTCCTTGTTTTCTGAGGTTTTGTTTGACTTGTTCCACACAGAAACAGGATTTTGATACTTTACACCTTGAAGTATAGCAGCATAACACACACAGCAGGTAAGTAACACAAACGTTTTGCCTGAACATCCTTACTCTTCTAACAAAGTCTGAGAAGCTGTCAGCAGAAAATCTACCACGAAGACACGCAAGTGAAACTTACCTGCCCACATCGTTCAAAAGCATTCATGCATACATATGTTACTATTTACACAGCATATAGTCTCTTTGGAATAGGTTATTCCTGTACTTCGTATTACTGCACAATAGGAAGCATTTCAATGACTTCACCCGTATTTACAGAGACGGGAATTCTATCCTCAAAGCTGTCTTTATTCCTGCCCAATAACTACCTGAGAAGTTACTTCTTTTCTATAAACGTACAAATGTTTACATTTATCCATGACTTCTACAGGCTCAACAGTTTGATGTCCGCTTTATAGAAGTACAAACCGCCCTTGACGCAAGTGAAGTTTTAGAAGCTGCCTCCCACCTGCGCTAAGATGCACAGAAAGAGACACTCTTACATTACCTACTCTAGCACGTCCATACAAGATGCAGTTTTCCAAAAATAAAAAAGACCGAGGAAAACCCGCAACGTTAAACTTGCATACCTAAGTACTGAAGAGACCAGAAAATGTGAAGCTGCATACAAAACCATTATTTCAATCCCACAGGCACATGCATTAGGACACAGAGGGCTGCATAAAATCAGTCATAAGCAATATAATATCGCAACAGTGGTAAGTGAAGTAACCCAGTTTTTCCTAGCATCCCCAGAATAACACAAGCAGCCTACTGACCTGTCTCAATGCCCACATGCAGACCAAGAAGCACAGGGTGCAATGCCCGGTTGCAGGCGATGCTTCTGTCTACCTTCCCTCACCCATCTCTTTCAAGCACAGCAGGTCGGGGCAAATCGCAGGTAAGAAGGAAGCCTTCACCCTCCCTCCCTGAGCTCCTCGCTGGAATGATGCAGCTATAGCTAGCTGAGCAAAAGGAAGCAGTGTTTGGCCATTCAAACCATATTCTCTATTCAAACAATTGTCCCAGTTCCCCATAGGGAAAACCAGCATACTGAACGGGAGTGTCATGCTGCTCAATCTAGCCTGCAGGCCATTCAACACCCCGGTCACTAACATAGCAATTCCTGTGGTAGCACCCAGAGCTGCCATTCGTGGTCTGCTTTGCTGTGTACACCATCCATGAGGAAGACTATGTAGCAATGACTGAAAGTATCGCACATGAATAAGTTATATCTTCTGCATTTTTAAAACTCTAAAAAAAATTATAATGAAAAATGTAGCACTGTAGAAATACAAGTTTACAATTTCCCAAAATAGCAGAGATTACATTTGAAAAGTTATAACTAGACAATCTCAAGCAATCTTTACACTATATACAAATATATGTGAGATGTTCAACTTGAACAGGCAACTTTAAATTCAGAATTTCTTGACTGGTTTGCAACACACACACCATTTAAAAAGCAGTAGTCAGTTTTGTCTGCAGAGTCTGAGTGAATGCTCTGTGACACACAGGCGTATGAAAGTTCCACTTACAGGTCTTTATCATCATCTGTTTATCTGAAGACTTCAGATATTTATTCATTATTCTGCTAGTAAAAGAGCAGAAATAAAATGGGCAGTTCTTCCAAAAGATGGGATTTCAGGTTTGGTTACCAAAACAATAAAGGCAAAGATGCTTTCAGATATTTTCTGCCATGACTACTAAGACAGAACATTATATAGAATTAGAGGAGGTAATGTCACTCACTGCAAAAATCTTTATTTGCTCTGTGCAGATTATTATCAAATTATTCAAACATTCAAAAGGTTCATTTCAGAATTACAGTGGAAAAAAGCTAAGTGTGATGATTTCCTTTCAGCTTTCTCTCTCTACCTATGGGACAGGCTATGGATCACCCTTTGTGCTCCTATTTCTGAATTTTTCCCATCTTTTAAACACTCGAGACATCAGGTGCAATGCAAAATATACACAGTTAAGATCACTTACCCTATGTATAATTCCAGCTGAATGAAGATGTTTGATACCACACAGCATTTGATAAAGAAGATAGGACATTCGTTCATGGTCTAGCTCCATCTGAATCACTTGGCAGAGATTTGCATCCATGAGCTCCATCACTATGTAGCTTACGAAGAAAAAAAAAAAGGAATAATAATCAGATAATACTGCCACTTTATTGTATTCTTTCCCTTGCTCATCTTTCTGCACGAATACTTTAAAATTAATTCTCAGCTTCAGGTCAAATCAGACTTACACATCTTGAAATTCTTCCAGGGATTTTTGTGGTGTGAACACATTCAGTAGGCCGATTATCTGTAGGAAGGGGGAGAGGAAGTATAATTGCACCATAGCAATAGCTAAATCACAAAGTCAACATTTCAAACCTGATACCCAGTATTCTGATGCAAACTTCCTGGTACAGACTGAAGCTCAGGATGCTCTAGTGGCTCAACCAGGCCTAACATGCTGTAATAGATGCTAATAATTTTAGGAGGAGTATTTTTCCTCCATAAATCACATAATCTAAGGACACTCTGTGTGCATTAACAAGATGATATTCAAAGCTTAACACCTAAGGAAGTTAGTCAGTCTTTCCCTGCCTCCTACCTTCAGTTTGAGGAGAGTGGTAAGACTTTTATTGCATATGAGGAAAAATAAACTTAAAAACTGACCAAGACTACCTAAGAGATACCAGCTTGCCATTGACAGAGGTGAAGCAACAAGTCCAGTCAAAGAGAAAAACAGATTCTTGGAGCTGCTTTAGGACATTTCCCAGTTGCTAAGAATGGATGGGATGTGCAGAAACAGGGCAAGCTACTACTCATCAAGGGTCAAGCAGGCTTGCAATAGTTCATTATCAGACAAATTATGCTATTAGGTAAAATTTCCTTCAGAGAATCCACATATAAACCATCTGTTTTAGAAAAAAATGTAAAATTTTCCCAAGTAGCTAAAAGACCGAGTAAGTCTTCTATGACTCTCTCCTTCCCTAGAAGTGAGGGGGGATTATATCTTGCTGAAGGGGGGTTAAGAAGGAAGGTGAGGAACACTACACACAGCTGTCTCTGAAGGAAGAAAATGGCCAATATCAGCCTTCTGTAGTTCAACTCTGATAAATTTATCACTTATTCTCTCGCCATTTCTGTGATCTGGTCCAGTCCACAGCTTCTTAAGCATCAGACAGTTCCTATTGTTACAACACAAGATTCCTAACTCATCCATGCATCGGGGAAAAAAAAAAAAAAACAAACCAAACCAGCCCTTTTTCTTCTATTTGTCTACCAGTAGCAAACAGAAACAAGGATGCACTTACCACTCATGATATTCTTATTTGCCAGCTGCCTGTATAATGTAGCAGTGTAACACTGACTCCCTTGCTGAGTTTGAAAAGGTATTTAAAGATTGGGCATGTATTAAAATTAGTCAATAATAGCTCTTCTGAAAAATCCTTCTGTACTTATCATGGAGATACCATCACGCAATGAAGATCTCTATAATCTACAGAGGATGCCATCCTCTGAAGTTACTTTTAAGACTTTTACAAAGAATAACCTTCTAGTTAATTCTTTAACATTTAAAGCAGGACACTGCACTCACATTTTTGTGATTAACGCACTTCATAAGAACAAGCTCTCTGTAGGCTCTTTTAGCGTGGGTTTGGTTCTGAAACGGTCGGCTTAACTTCTTGATTGCAACATTTCGTTCAAGGATGGCATCATAAGCTGCACTGTAATTAAAATTAATATTATTACATCTCAGTGTCAAGGTCCTTTAAGCTGTGGCAGTTGCCACCTTTTTCAGATACCTTGTATCATGTCTGCAGATAAACCAAATTTCCAGTATTATTCAGCTTTAGAGAGTGCAATAGCAAAGTGCTCTTGTATGCTGAGCAATTCAAAATTTAGAAATGTTTCCCAGCTTCATAGTATTAACACATGACAATCTCCACAAAATAACGAAGGATCTCTGCTTCCTAAAATATCTTACTAAAGATATTGAGTTCTCACCGCTGATTGGCACTCAAGAACAGACCGCCTAAAAAAGATCCAAAACACTGCAAACATAAAAAGCACATCAATTTTATGTAAAATCTTCACACTGAAAGGAAGGGAGGAGAGAGGAAAAGTAGGTTATATAAAGTTCCCATGTTTTCACTTACACAGTTGTTAAATATCCTCATGACAATGACAGCATCAATGTCAAGATAAAACAAAAAATTGTTAGGAAAGCTTTCATGTCTTGATGTCACTGGCTTTTTACTTGGTAAAAAGAAATAATAACTTTTGGTTTGCAGACTAACACCAAGATTGTCATATGATTCAGTGACACGGTGTTTAACTGATGAAGACTGTTACTGGGGACAACTCCCATACATATCACATTTCCATGACAGGAAGGCACGCATTTTGTTTCCTGTAAGAAGTAATACGACAGCTGACTGCCATGCAGACTCAGGAAATATTTATCAGTTACTAAAAATGCCTCAGCAGGGAAAATACTGTTTTCCTGTCTCTTATCAAGAATGGTACTCAAACCTAATGAAGAATATCTGCCAGTAAATGGTCAGCATCTACTAAATCTAACCAGCTACTATGTTGTCTATACAGTATGTAGGCTTAAATGATTTTTTTTTTTTTTTTACTTCTTCAAAACCTCTAGTCATTATCGAAGAAAGAAAAAATGGGAACATCATATATTCGTAACTTTCTTTGGTTTACACTATCTGGAATTTCCCCCACATACCCCCAGGATAAGGAATATCTTACGTATGAAGAGCAAAGAGGTGGCTAGGAAAGATGCCAACATGGGACTCCTGTAACAGTATTTAAACTTCTGCATCACCAGTACATAATGATAGCCTTACAGTCTGTTTCAGCATCAGATATGGTTGAGCCTTTAGGCCATCTACTTAATATTCCTCCAAATCAAGTTGGATCAGGTTTTTAAGAAAACCAAACAAAACAACCAAAATACTCCAACCCAAATCACAAGAATTACACCCTATCTCCTCCAGACACGGGCAAGATTTAACCACATGAGCACTCCAGTACTTGGGATAATCAGAGCAGTTTAACTAAAAAGGTTTCAAGTACCACTAGCCGCAATTACAGAATGACACTAGAGTAATTACGTGATCAGTTTTTGGATCTCAGTTCTAGGAGGGGCAGTAAATTTGGAAAACATGCAGTAACATATGACCAGGAATCCGAAGGACAGCAGTAACATTTAAAGCTTCTGCATGCATTTCTGTAGCAACTAAACAAACTCTAACCAACTATGTCCTCATAATATTAACATACATGCAAACGAAATTCAGATCAGTTTTTCTGCTGCTGCTACTTACAGATCAAATAATCTTAATGCCAGAAGTTATCATTTCAAAAACAGCTCTTTCTAAAGTACTGGCCTTCAAGTTTTCATTTGCACTAAGCACACCATTTTATTATTAACCCAGCTAAAACACAAATACAAATTAAAAACCCATCCATACCACATAGTCTCTAAACTCTAATCAAGACACGATCAAGGTAGTAAAGAGGTTACAGGGAAAAGTGTTTGACAAGATTACGCTTTTCCCTACCTTTCTCTTCCTCAATGTTTCTTTTTTATTTTTACATCCCTAGTTAGCATCTTAAGAGTTACAATAAATTGGAAAATCTGCAAGTTCCTGTGCTATCTACATCCTTCTCTTGAACATTCAAAAAATTCGCAGGTCGTTTAAACCAACACTTATCTTTGGGGCAATGTCATTGCACAGGAAGCAGTGCCTACAAGCAGCTAGTTATCACCAATCTTAAATCAACTGGACAGTCTTCAGTCCACACAACAGAGTTCTTATTCAAAGAATTATATTGTCAAGTCATATCTTCCTAAACTGCATCAGGTATCTACATATTACAATGACAGCCGGCATCACAAATGCTCACTAACCGGTATCGATGACTACTTAGATTATGAAACTAAGCAAAACAGGCCCCTTACAAACCATTTCGAGAAGTAAAAGCATTTACAAGCAGCAAATATTATACAGAGTATTTCTGGCTTTTGTTTCACTGTAAGCAGTGTGGCTTAGGATTAGTTTCTTTATCCAGGTTTTTTTTCCCTCATTAATTTATGGGACTCTGCACAGCTGGCTGAATTTGCACGGAAGGGCATCAGTTTGGAAGCAGGAAAGGACATAGGTCAAAACCCAACAGCAACAGCCCTTGCTGAGGAAAAACAGCCAACAATTACTATTGCTGTTTTGCACGTAAAAAGGTAGTTCTCCACACTCCCATTCTATTAAGGGAACCTAAAAGTACATTTAAATGTTAACGAAACCTTACCATACTATCCCTTGTGCTCCTGATCCTATTGGCTTTAGGTTTTGATACCGTTTCAATACAGTGAAAGTAGAGTCTCCAATTTCAACACTGTAGAAATTGTTGTCACGCTTGCTTCTGCTCATGACGGCAACTTAGTTAGATCGCTTCATCCAAATTTTGCTTCTGGTCTGTAAAGAAATGGCATTTGAAAAGCTTTTACAACTGTATGTAATCTGACAAAAGGCAAAATTCTTTATAATACGCAGAAGACAACTCCCATACGCAAATGTGTGTTATTTTTCACATCTGCAGGAATGAGATAGCACGTGTCTGAAATGTTTCATTTTTAGGAATGTTTCTAAGATAAGATTCTAGAAGGGCAAAAGTAACAGAAAAACAAAAGTGAACGGATGATAGTAAAAATCTTAGACAGCAAAAAAGGAAGATCAAAAGGCAGAAAAGCAGATGTTATCCAGAGAGCTCCAAGAGTGCTGCCATCCCTTCACACACATGCATGCAGCAGGGCAGCAGGGCTTGGACCACTCTCCAGAGGTCCTTTCCAATCTAAGCTGTTGCATGACTCTGTAAACAGAAGAGTAAAAAAACATCAACAAGTCTTCCAGACATTGCAATCATCAAAATACTCTTGGTCACAACTGCCAGGAATACCTGTCACTGATGTGGAAATGCATACAGTCAATATAGAGCAGAAAAAGAAAACTGGCCTTGTTGGACATCTCGCATACTAGCTCCTATGAATAAAAGTAATAATCAGGGCAAGAAGAACAAGAGTATGAAGAAAGGATGTATATTCCACCAAACTTTCCCCATATTAAAAAGAGAAAGGCAACAACACCTCAATGCACATGCCCATAGGAGAAAAAAATAAAACTGCACAGTGGCTTTTACTGTATAATTTCCTGTTTCTTTGATGTGAACTGTGCACTTTTAATTTTTTCTTTACATGGGTTTTGGGTGTAGCTGTAATAGATGTCTAGTAGCACAAATTCCTGTTTGACTAAAAGAAGAAATTTCTTCAGTTCTTCAAGAGCAACAGCATGCTGTCTTCCTCTATAAACTAACTTAAGGAACATTTTCCTATATCATTATTCAACAGCCCCAAACAGATTCTTGCTTCCGTATACCATGACACTACACATTTATTAAATTTTAAACAAGCTCTGAAAACGCAGACAGTGTAAATGTGGCCTCCACAAATAATTGCAAATGTTGTACAAGTAGAATTCTTTTAAGAATCTGTAAACTTACTGAATTCCACTTTCAACTAGCTAACCTGCATTCATTTCAACTACACAGGTGCAATAAAATGCACTCTGAAGTTCTAAAGAGGACACATTTTTAAGTATATTATAATTTTAAAATGCACTACCTTAATTGGCATTTATCTCAAAAGAAATGTCTATTAAACAAATAAAAATACTGTCCAAAAAATGACTGTCAGAAAGACTTAACTAAATACCAAAGGAGCTTATACCAGTGTATTAGCAGTATTGTTAAAGGCTTCCTTCTCAGGTTGATAGGGGAGGCATAACTGGACAAGAATTGTTACCCAGCACAAGAAAAACTGTACACAAGCTGGGGATCCAGACTGTAAACAGTAGCTCTATGGGGTGGAGGTAGGCTTACTGAGGGGAGCCAAAAAGCCCAATTTCTCAACAGTACATGACACCATCCCCAGCTCTTTTTCAACACTTTCTTCACAGATGTACTCACACAAATTTTTGGAATAAAGATGCCCAACAAACACATAATGACAAAAAAAACCCCAACCCCTGAATTAGCAGAGAGACAATTTGTTGTGGAATGTATGAAATCAGCCAAACAAATTTTTGAAAATCAGAAAACAAAGAATGAAGAAAATAATTCACACAATCTTACAGGTGCTCATCATCAGCTCAGAAAAAAACCACTATTGAGTATATCCACTAAAACTGTATTAAGACGCATTGAACAATGTAGGATTAGCTGGAACAGCTTAGTAGATAGAGTGAGCACTGCTGTTTGGTATCAGCATCAAGATAATGAAAGTTTAATGCTTCACTTTGGATAATTCCTTGGAAAGAAATGCAGGAAGGACTGCTCCTCTCCATCCCAGGCTGGCAGATGAACGTTGACACTTTCCCATTTAAAGGTCAATATTTTGAACAGCCAAAGCCAAGTGTTTAACTGAATTTTCTTTCAATTTGGTAAACTTCATTGGATCAAAGGGTGAAACAAAGCAAGTATAGTTTAAGAAAAAGATCTTGAAAGAAAGCATTCTCTTAGAAAAGAATTCCTTTATATTAACAGATTTTATACGTATACCATACATGGTATTATTACCAGGCAAATTCTATTGCTTTGTCATTTGCTACACGTTTAATACTGTAAAATCTGCTTGTCAATATGTACAGGGAAATTTGTATTTACTAACCATTTTACAATTCATAACAGTATTTTAGCATATAGCAACATGTAAAAGAAATCCTTGCCTATTTTTACTAAGAAAAAAGAATTATGCGTGTAATCTTTCTGTAATAAAGCTTTCACTCCTTTCTGAATGTATTAGTTTTGCAGACATCTAGCTACTGCCTATAACCAATTAGTCTATCCCTCTCTGCTTCAAAGATAAATGAAAAAAAATTAAACCATTTGTACACTAAGTCTAAGCTTCATAAATTCAAAAGCCCACACTCTGGACTATTAGAGTAGCTATGCTGATCCTAAAATAAAATCACGTTTGTGACAAGGTTTGGTATGTAAATTTTCTCTTTCACTTTAGCCAACGACTGTATCACAAATAGAGGAGATCACCAGGAAGCATTACAACTCTCATGGTCCACCCCCCCGGGCTCTGCAGGTGTTTCCCAAAGTAAAGCCACCAGGGAAGAAGGGGAATCTACCCATGGCCAGACAGTGAGAAAGCAGGAAGGATAGTTTTGCCTATACATGAGCACTGGAGCCTACGTATTTGGCCGACAGACAGCTTCAGTCAGGACTACAGCAGGCAGGAGGCCAGCCTGGCACCAGCCCACCACCTCACTCATTTGAGGCTGTTTCCCCTTCTTCAACAATCTTTGGTTTTGCCACTTCCGCAGAACAGAAAGCTCACCTCTCTCAAAAAGCTGTGTCCTCACCTGCCCTTCCATACCCATGGAGAAAACCAGGCTTATCTAAAGAAGATACATCTCACTACGCTTTTTCAAGCCTCAGAGTAAGTACAAGATGGTTTTGCTCCCCAAGTGTGAAATCAGTTAGAGCCAAAGTTTCTTTTCATTGGACTGCCTAAATAGAGAAAAGAAACATCTATAACATCTACTTCCAACAATCAAAAATTCAAATATTTTAAATCTTTTTAAGTAGCTATTAAAAAAACTTTTAAAAGAGAAACTATTGCAACATAGATCCCTAAAGCAAAATATTGCAGATACATTGTATCACAATTCAGGGCATTTCAAAAGTTACAGTTAGAAAATTAAGAAAAATAAATAAATCTGCTAAACTCTCTAGTCCCAAGCATTATTACATTCCTGTCTTAATTGCATACAAATTACAAACTCCTGCTGTCAATGGTTTAATTATAATTGGTTACTTAAAAAAGAATGAGCTAAGTGTTTGAGGGACATGATTCAGTGACAGATATAATTAAATGTCCCCCTACCATGCTGAAAAATTCACCAACTGATGTCAGTCATGACACCTAGAACTTAAAATTTAAAAAAGCCCAAAACCAAACAAAAAAACCAATTAGTTTAAAGAACTCCTGAGAAACTTCAAGTCAGGGTGTAATGCACAAGTAAAAGCAGTCAAAACACAGAAGAAAAACAAATACTCAGATACAACTGGGAAGTTTTTGTACTTCAATATACAGTTGCATACAGCAGCTCTGAAGCACCACTCCAAATTTAATGTTATACCTTTTAAAGACTAATATATGTAGCGTCTTGTATCCCAGTGTGTATCAAAAAAAGGATTAGGATATTCTTGTTTACCATTACTCAGAGTAGTGACAGTCAGCACAGTTCAAAACATGAGAAAGATGAAGATACCAGATAGGTTTAGCTGAACACATACATTAGTGTGTTGCCCAACTGACTTAGAAACAAGCTTGAAAAATCTTCATGCAGCTAAACATATGCTTGAGCACACACAACCAGAATCATAGTAGTTGGTTCCTTTCCCATTATCCATGAGGTTCGCTCCCATAGGCTTCACGAGATGGAAGCATAGGCTTATAATAATGGCTGAAGCAGAGAAAGAATTCAAAGCATCCCAGACCAATAGATAGGATAGAAAAATGATATCAATTAAACAGTGATAGCAAGAGAGAAAAGCGAATAAATGAGGAAGGAGGGAGAGGTATCCTGGAGTGAGGAAGGAGAAGCATCTAAATTATCATTCCTTTTTCTGCAGCCCCGTGTGCTGTTCATCAAAAATTATCAGCCTCTACTGTGTTAGCAAGAGGTATAGTCTATCTCTTCATTTTAAATGCATGCTTTAGCATAAAACTGACTTAACCAGCTTGAGAAGAAACGGAGTCAATTCTCAAAAAAGCTATTTCTTGCATATTTTGTATGGTGAGCTATTGTGGGATGTAAATAAACCACTTGGACATAATGCACTCAGATCAGCACAGATGACAGAAGTCTCAGAACATACATACACTCTCCCCTCACCTCCAACCCTCCGGCATTTCATCTGGCCATTACAGCTTCCTCTGCCTGAACCAGCCCTGACATCCATCTCCTCTGCACCTCTCGCTTCAAAGTCCCTTATAACTTCTACACAGTTTTGTCCATCGACCGTGGAAAGCGTAAGCCTCTCATTTTATAAGCAAGTTTACTTCCACTCAATGCTTTGCTCTCACTGAACCCGTTGTGCTTCCTGTCTCTTCACCTCTCACAAAATCATCCTCAGAAGTGTCTGATGTTGTCCAGCTCTGTAAATACAGCTCCCAGAAGAAAGCCAAAGACTTCATTTTTTCCTATCTGCTAATTTGCTGGTGACTAATCTTATGAAGTCTAGCTTCAAAGATCCACAACACCAAAAGTCTTAGCCTTTAAAATATTAAACTAAGTCTAAATTCAGAAACTGTCAGACTTTCAAGATTCTTACACAATGTATGCCTGCAATGTCTTTTATTAAAACATGATTAAGCTATACCAGATAAACTCGCCTGCCTGAAATTTGACATTTTGCTCCATTTTCTAGCAATTTTCCAGAAGCACATATGGGAAGAAAGGCAGGATGCAGACTCCAGATTTCTATTATTAATGAGGAAACTAATAATACATTTGTCCCATTAACTGTCAACTTGCCAGAATGCTGTCAACTGTCAGCAGGGGAAGAATCCCGCAGAATACTTCCATTTCCTCTCACACATCAACTATTGTGCTTTTCCTTGAAAATACCTTGCCTAAGCAAATTTCAATACATGGCAAGCTTTTAGTGGCAGCCCACAATTACTCAAGATAAGGATACTCCAAAACTGAAACCTAAGATAGTACGGTGTGGTTTGGCATATTAACTTACTAATACTTCAGATTGCCATAAGTAGCATTTACCTGAGGAAGCACAATAAAAATGTTGGAAACGGAAATAACACTATATCCATACAGTGAAAGTCACCTAGGGAACCCGCAAGGCAGAGCCTAAGTCTAAGGCTGATTCCACTAAAAGCAACTAGAAATCAATAGTCTTGAAGGAGACTTAAGATGGTCAACAATTTCCACTCATCACTTTTATACAGTCTGATAAAGTTTAAGTTGTAAAAGCATGAACATGGATGCATTGAACTTGTAGCTCCTTGAAAAGACAAGTAGCGTATACCTATGAAAGTAAATATTATGGCTTAAGAACCTTAAGAAGTATGGATATTTATAAAAATGTTTCATTGACTCCCCATTCTCCTCCTCCTCCACAAAAGAACAATACTGACAATAAAGTTTGACCATATTTCTTCACCCAGTTTTAAAATAAGCATATTTTTTAAAAAAAGATTTTAGAATAAAAGAAACAATGTATAGCAATGTTTATATACAAGTATGCAAACACTGTCATTTACTTCTGTTTAAAGAAAGGCATGTACCTTAGCACTTCTCAACAAGACTGTTCTACATAAACTTGCTGACTTCAAGATATCTGGAAAATAACAAAATGCTGTATTTTAATACTAATATCAAACTTTGTCTCTAATACACAAAGCATTCAATGTACTAATCAAGATACAGGACAATGTATGGACAGTATATGTTAAAATATTTTTCCAGTACAGTCTAAATAACATTGGCGAAACAGCATTTGGGGATAGAAAGGTGGGGTGGGAAAGACAGGAGCTAATCCTTTGCTCACGCAGCTTTCACTTAAAAAGTCCTACAGCAGGTTCACTAAAAATCTTAGAAATGGCCAGATGGACTTAGATAAAACAAGAAACATGAAATGTAAAATTATATAAACAATAGCAATACATTTGGTAAACTTGCCTTTGCAGAGCGTGTAAATTGATTTCTTTGAAGGCAGAGAGAGATGACTTGACACTCATTCCAGACCCTGTTTTATTTAATGCTTTTCAAGCCTATGATCCATACCACTGGACAGAGCTATAACAGGGCCTCCAAAGTAACAGAGCCCCAGGTGTAAACAGCACACTCCCAACCTGTAAATGAACTTAATGTGTTCGAACTACAGCTGGCACCAGTGTGGCTCAGTCGAGGTTTATGGCTCTGCGGAGCTTGCAGTACAGACACGGTTATCAGACCTGTATCCACTGTGCCATTATAGCCAGATTTGGGCAATCTCACATTTTGCTTTTAAGATCAACCCAGGCTCATAGAATGGTTTGGGTTGGAAGGGACCTTAAAGATCACCTAGTTCCAATCCCCCTGCTGCGGGCAGGGACACCCTCCACTAGACTACGTTGCCCAAAGCCTCATCCAACCTGGTCTTAAACACTTCCAGGGATGGGGCATCCACAGCCTCTCTGGGCAACCTGTTCCAGTACCTCACCACTCTAACAGTAAAGAATTTCTTTCTAACATCTAATCGAAATCAACCCTCCTTCAGCTTAAACCCATTACCCCTTGTCCTGTCACTACACTCCCTGATAAACAGGGAGTTTACATCTGCGCCAGGATTCTGAGAAGCTTAGCTGAAACAGCAGGCAATTACAAGAACTTGCCCAGCTCACATGAGTCCTAACTGGTCTACGCCTGAGTTAACCACAGCGAGTTTATGTATTCATAATTAGAATTTAATTGGAAAACCATGTGCTTTCAAAGAGACAGCTAAGTATTTACCTTCAATGCAGTACTACTGTCAAATAATAACTTCTTGGCTATCACACCTGCTAGCCTTCACATCAGCTAGATACCAAGTCCATGCTTTTTATATCAGAGATCACTTTAAAAGCAACACATAATTATGCACAATGTTACTTCTCTCATGCAGTGACCTGAATGCATGCATTCCAAGCAGAGGAACAGAAATGGAACAGGTTTTGTGGAAGAAAGGATCTCTCAGTTTACATAAGAGCACAAAATATTTTATGACCTCTTCTGCGCTTTTCCCACACTAGAGATAGTAACAATTAACAGGAAAGCTTCAAAGGTTGCATTGCAAACTGACAAAAAGCATACATTTGAGAGATGTCTCTTCCTTTCAGACAAAGAAATGGAACCCAAGAGAGAATTTTCCCTCTAGGGACATGGAAATAGAATTGGCTAGAATACTACCAACTTAAAGGGTGGAGAAACATACGCTCTGTACAGCTAAGTCTCTAAGACTGCTCGTTAATTGCTGTTTTATATCTTTACAAGACAACATAAAATGAAAATCCAGAATTCATCCCATGCTATAGTGCACAATACCTTACCCTAAGTATCCTTTCATGTAAGAAATTATATGTATTCAGTTTGTTGCTACTGCAGTGAAGAAGTACAGCTGAGAAGATATTTTGATACCCTAATACCTTGACATGTAACAAAATATAAGAAATGTGAAAAATCATTGGGGGGAACAACCATCATTAATTACAAGTTCTGTGTGGAATCAGATTTGGTGTTGATGTTCATGGTTTCTAAAGCTATCCTTTCCTCAGAGCAAGCATAAATGAGCTAGTCTTAGAAGAAAATTAGGATGCTAAGCCAGCAAACAGTCTTTGGGGCAAGATGTGCCTTAGGTACAACGCAAATAGTAACAAAGACAGCGATCTACCTACGCATGCTAAGGACTAGGGGCTCCTGCGCAAAACTGGTTTACAATTAAGGAAGGAGATTACTACGGTAACTGCTCAGAAATAGGGTGACAAAAGATGAAGATCATGACAGTTAAAGAGATGCAGAAATGGAAAAAGGCAATTTTAAAATAAAACAATTGCATATGTTAACACATTAATTAGTAATATAATCAACATTACAATGGCATAAGCTACATATCAATGATGATTCAATAACTGCATTTAGAAGGGGATCTAACACTATCAAAATGAATATTTTGTAGGAATCTCTGGTTGACCTACAGAAAGCCAAAAGTATTTCAAATATACACTAGATTGCTACTGAAAGCAAAACAAATGCACAGTGTATAGAAAGCTCTTGCATTAATGAATTTTATTTAATTTCTTTGTGAAAATACAGTTCACGCATAGCTGATTTGTATGCACCATGTGTTTGTGAATGCTTGTCTAATTTTCAGCTGTCACATTTAAGGGCTTCTGGACATCTGCTAAATGGATATTGCAAATAGAGCCCAGTCTTCAGATACTTAATAAAACAAATGCTTCAAAGGCTCAAATGTAGGAAACGAAAGAACAAAAGCATTCTGTTTCTTAAAGGCAGCTCCACTTCTCGTTCAGTTATTCACAAAAGTAATCATGGTTTTAATAATGTTTTCTTTTTCCATACTGCCCTTGAAACGGAAAGTTATATTTTGCAATACCTCCAGCTGTGTTAAATGCTAATGCAGATAAGGAATTTGGAAAAAGGAGTTAACGTTAGCTAGGTGAACACTGCAGCAAGATATTACTAGACCATTATAAATGCTAAAGACATCCGAAAAACCCGAAGCTTATTCTAAAATGAAATATTCTCATTGTTGACTATAGGATTTTCTTATCATTTTGCATAGCTCTCAAATTACGCCTTCACAAATCAGATGGTTTTAAGTTGAACAACTTCCACACGATTGTCTAAAGTAACGTTGACGTGTGTTTAATGAGGTCTACAGCTTGTGCGTAACTGATATGGAAGTGCCTCGCACATCATCTAATGTACATCTGCATTAGAGGAGTCCTCTGCTTTGCTTACACCACTCATGGCATCGAACAAAATTTCAAGTCTACAGCTTGATCTCAGGAGCTATTTTCCACAGGCAACTATTAAACAAAACCACAAATATACTGGAGTGATTCTTATATACCACAGGTCTGAAGTGCAGTGCAATATAGTAACAGTACATTTTAACATATCTTTTGGCCACCAGAAAGTCAAACTTCACTAGTTACAGATTAGTAAAGCAAAGGTGGACACAAGATCTCAGTGTTCATGCAGAAGAGATGGAGGAAACCTGCATAAATGCAACAAGGACACATTTAGATTTCTATGCTACGACTTGCCCACTGTTTTCAAGTTCAAACACAGAAGGGTAAGTCACTTCAGTTTGCTTGAAGAGATTTAAGATGCATTTGATTTTTTTAAATTTTAGAACTATCATGTTTTCATTTTAATACTCTTTCACAGAAAATTCAAAGCTGATTTCTTGATTTCCAAAATCATGTTGAATATTTAACAATAAATAGATGGCTTTCTCCACTAAAGATTATGATTTCAGAAAAGATGACAGGTTTGGTATAGAGAAATAAATATGGCTTTAACACAAAAAACTTTTGAATATGCAATAGCAAAATGAAACTTAAGAGAATATAATACAGACTGTTTGTACCAACGAATTACCTCAGTGGTTCAGCAAAAATCACTGCCAGATTGATAAATCTCTTGGGAAGACTTACAGCCCTCTCTGTTAAACTAACTCTGTTCTCATTACATTTTACAGGAAACAACAAATTAACAATGCATGAAATCCATTAATACTGATGCAATCTTTCCAGTGATTTAATGTTGCTGTTTACAGGTTCATATAGCAGCTCTAACCTCATGCTCCAGCTGGATCACATGATCACTTTTTCTAGTCTTCTAGAAAAGTAGATACAGGTTTTTTTCATGTATTTCTGTCATCTCATCTGAATATTAAGACAGTAACTGTAACCTGAGGAATCTACTAAGAAAGGGACGACATACAGGGAAACAAGTCACCTCTTCCTCCACTCCAGCAGCCTTTTCTTGGACAATATTCACCTTTTTACAGTTTCCATAAAAAGATCACCTCACTGAACGCAATCACAATGAACTGAACTCAATTCTGCATTCCAAAAATCACTTGGGGCCCCAGTCAGTATCAAGGAGCTGTCTACCACTTAAACAGCACCGGTTTGCACAACAGCACCCACACTCCATACTGAATTCCAATTCAAACCTGCACAGTGACCTCTCTTCCCACCTATAGAAAAGTAAAACAAAAACATTTGTAAAATTAAAAAGAACATTGGCTTTACTATTACATACAAAACAATCTGTATATAGAACGGTTGGGAGCACAAGGGGCTCTAAGCAAAGGAGGAAGCATGTCTTCCCTTTGACAAGGAAGATCAGCAAATTACATTGTTTGGAAAATACTGTTTACATAAAACTGGTTTTGTAAGCTAGTCTGTATGTATTTATCAGTTGTCAATAAAAATTCCCTTAGTAATATCTAAAATTCTGCTAAATGCAATCATTTGCATTGTCTACAAAAGAGCATTCTAAGGACTTGCTATCACTTGTTGAAAGAGACACTCACAAAACAAGTCCGATAATATGATTTTAATCTCCACAACTGATGTCTTTCCCCAAATCCCAGTTCTGTTTGGAACAGACAAGTAATCCTATTACCTCACATGCAGAGAGCTTTCTTACAACCATCATCTCCAGATGTAAGTATAAAAGAAGTATAAAGGATCTCAAGAATCACAAAGCACTTTGAGTCTTCACCCAGATTAGTGAAGACTGAAGGTAGGGACTCAAATGGAGAATACTAAGCATTTTTAAGACTGAACATGCTTAAGTACACACAGTCACTTCAGTGTTCAGAGAGAACCTTTAGCAGTTGATGTACTCTCAGATGCTCTAAACCAGGCCACCTTCTCACAACATACATCTCTCCAGTCTTTGGGTTGGTTCTGCTCTCTAGTCCCATACTTCATTCCACAGATGCAACAGTACGCACTATCCGTTCCTTATTCCCTTTTCTGCCTCAAAAACACTTGCATCCTATACTCCAGCAAGTCCAGCTTTGGGGCCAACCTCCCCCACTTCCAACTTCCAGCAGAGGCTTTCCTGTGCTTCCTCACAGTAGAGGCAGTTCCTTGAATGCTCACAAACTCCAGACCTCACACTTCACACTTAGGTAAGAAACTGCGTCTCCCCTACAGCTCTTCAAAAATGTCAAGGCAGTCTGGATTACCCTGGACAAAACTGCAGTTTTAAAAATCAGAAATATAGCAAGAGTTTTTCCAGATCTTGAATCAAAGCAGAAATATATATTTAAGATTTAGTAAGGATAATATGAAGACAAAAAGAACAACAAAGAGGAGCCTGAATTAGCAGAAGAAGATTTGGGCGTTTTTTCCCCATCTGTAAAATGCAGTGAGGAAGAGGCAGGAGACCAGAATCCAAGCACACTGAGGATTAACTAATCTAGGGGGACAGCAGGGCTATCTCCAGAGCTACTGATAAATGCTAGTCAACTTCTCACTAATTTGGAAAATTTCTTCAGCCCTCTATTTTTTCCTCTTGCAAAAATGGGTGAACTTCTATCTTCAATGCCATTATAGCAGAATTTGAGGGGCAGGAAAGGAGGAAACTTCTTTATAGAACCACAACCAGCAACTTTTTTTTAAATTACTTTTAGCGAGCTTCCTGCAATTTACATCTTTCCCAGTCTAATAGTTACACATTTTATGAACTGTAATGCCAAAGCTAGACATCGTGTTATCCACTGAATAAAAATAACTCCAATGTTTTATGGAAGGTGGCAGAATGCTTCCATAAAATTTCACACCTACTGAAAGTCAGCTTCTAGCTTGGGGACAGACTAGAAGTTATTAAATGAAAAAAAAAATGTATGTACAAATAAGGATAGCAAATGCATGTTTCATTTTTCATCTTAATTAAACTGACCTGCTCCTTCTTCTAGTCACTTTACTTAGTGAATGTCCCCCACAGAGGGGCCATGAGAGCAGCAGAGCACAGGTAAAGAGCCTGACCCATAAGCACCACTAGCACTTGGGAGCTTCCTTGTTTGCTTTGGAGGGAGGGAAGGGAGAGGAGAGTTACTGCTGGCAGCCAGTCAAGGATTTCTTCAGGGAAGAGGAACGTACTTATTTCCCAAGCAGAGCTCTTCAGTAGCAGCTGCTGGCAAATGCAGTCCCTTGAGTTTTCCCTTTTTGTGCTGCTCCTTGTCCTCTCTCAAACAAGGCAATTTCACTGAGGTCGAGGATGCGTTTTGCAGTGTCACTGAAGTTAGGACGCCCTAGGGATTATATTTGCAGAATTAGTCATACAGGCAGGAACTTGAAGCTGGCACACTCTCTAGCACTGCTCCTGTCAGACTTATCTGATCAATACCATTGCATCTCAGCCAAAAGTAGATGTTTCCACAAAACAGCACATCATTTTTGGGAACATCACCCTAAATGTTTCACAAGTCATGAAAAAAGGTTAATAATAAAACCAGAAATGAGCTCCAATAGCTCAGTTTCAACATTATGTTTTATGCATCAGTGCTTGAATTCCCTGCATCAAATTATGTGAAATACTAGGTAGCCAGAAATAGCAATCAGTCACAGGTTGCAGTCATCAAAGCCAAAATGTTAACAGCTGAACCCAAAACTGGGGAAACCTGCAGTTGGAGAAAGTGAGCAGCACTCAGTGATTTTTGTATTAGGCAACTGGAACTTGAGCTTTTCCGCTTGCATGTTTCAATTAACCTCAAACGGTCTAATATAACATCAGCAGTAACTAACGATTCAGAGGTTGTTTAACAGTAAGGAAAGACCTATGACTGGCAGCAACAAAATGCAGACTGTAACTAGCAGAATATTGAAAGACTGGCATATGTCTAGAACTAGGTAGTGTAAGATCACATCCAAACACGTAGAAAGCCACAAAACCAACTGCTCTTGTTAAACACTGCTCCAGCTGAACCATTTCCTAGTGCGGCTCAGCCAGCTGGCGTGGACAGAACCACCAAAACTCCAACAGAGATTTCACACACTGCTCCCCATGGAGCGCAGGCGAGGCCAACGTGTCCACTTCACATTTTCCTCGGAAGCTCAAAGCATGCATTTATGCAAAACAACTATCAAACAGCAATAATTTTTAAAGTGGTTTAAGAAAACACTACTCCTGAACAGGGGTCAGCAGCACCAACTTCAAATGCTGAACCTGCATTCATGACTTTTGAGTACCATCTACATAAAAATCAATATTAAACTCCTACGCACGTTTCTAAAGAGAAATCCTTTATTGTGAAACACCTCTTACAAAACATCCAAAATAAGATGATCAATATAATTTCTGCTGCTTCTAAAACATTTTTTTGTTTAGTATCAAATCAAATTCAGCTGAGAACTGAACTCTCTACAGTCAAACACACCACATACCTGGCACAAGCAGGAAAATGAAGAACCAAGTAACAAATGCACATACACACTAAATTATTCACAACCGACATGTTTTGCAGTGATTCTTTTTTCAAAACAGACATTTTTTCTGTTTTTTCTCAATAAAGCTCTTATTGAGAGGATTTCTCTTAATCCACCTTCCTACTCTTCCACCTCAGTTTCCCTACACTCTAAAATATTATCACATACTGCAAATCTATAAGCTACAGCCCTTCCACTATAAAAAATACTAGCATATAGTAGTCATCCATCAAGAGTTAAGGTGGTGTTTGTTAACGGCACAGAGGCAATAAAAGCGATCACCACAAAGCATGGGAAAAAACCCCACATGGGACTGCATGTATCTATTTATCTTCTGCACACCAATATTACCTCAAACAGTCAGATAACTGACCTCACCTCTGGCACTTTTAGTGCTACTCAGTTTTATCTCCCCTTTACGACAACCACTAAAGCAGCTAGTCACAGAAGAAAATTATCCACAGACTGTTGGTTTAGGCCCTGCCTGGCAATTAGATAAAACACACATTATAGACACCAGCAGCTTGAACTTTGTAACATAGGTAGCTGAAGTAAAACAATATTAAGATTCAGAAAACAGAAGAATGAGAAGTCAAAATATATAGCATGGTCTAAAAATTAGACTTCCAGTAACCTGAATTAGACTTCCAGTAACCTGAAGGCAAGGAAAGAAAGAAGCATGAGTGAATGCGTGCTATCAGCTCCATGAAAAGATGTGAAAATTTGTGCTTATCTACCAGTCCTTCAGCCATCTCCCTCTCCTCTAAGGAAGCAGGGAAGTCTGCCAGTTTGTGGCAAGGGACATGACACCTGACACTTCTTCATCATCTGTGAATATTAAACACTTGGTGCTACCCAGATTTCCTGGTTTCTGGAATATATTTTTTAAAAAGGTACATATTCTGAACACAAAGCAACCTCTGGAAGGAGCCACCAACATATGCATTTAAAACATCCTGAAAACTGTACTAGGAGTTATGAAGTGTAAGATTTACCCAAACTACCTGAGGCTTACAAGTTTATTTTGGTGACAGTCAAATTAACAACAACACAACAGCACATACAACCTCCCAGGACTTCTCACAGTCAAGCCAGTTCCTGTAACATGACCAGTAAGTCAACACAGCTGCTCTGAATACCAGCACAACCCTCTCTGGAAAGGCCCCGTCTGTGGCCAATAGCACTTCTTCAACATACATGTCCTCACCAAGTCATAAATCACTTCTGATTTAGTTTATTACGAGGATGCTCTGCTACTATATGGTATTCTGTACTATGTTTTCCAGAGCTTCGTATTTTGTGATAAGGGTATATACGCCACAGGGATCAACACAGGAGGCTGCACAGTGAAATGATGTATTTGTAATGGAATATACTGCAGAGTTTCGCTATTCTTAAACCTTCTTTTTTTAAGAAGGCATTAGACATCAGCAGAGATTCTTTAAGATAAATATCTTCCTTCCTCTTTAAAATGGGTTTTAGATTCACATGCCAGTAGATGTAAATGTCGAGGCAGATAGGCTGCAGCATGCAATATTAAACAGCCCGTAAACTGGCATTTCTAAAGCTGAAGATTCTCACCCTGCCTTTCCTCTCAATCATTTTTATGGACTCCTGAACTGTGCCTTTAATCACAAAAAAATTTAATATGTAGCATTTTTCTAGGACAAGCATTATCAGAATGAATAGTGCTACATCTACAAAAAAAATTATCACTCTGCTGTGCTACATTTCATAGGAGAGAACCTCTACAGCTTCTTCAGTGTAATGTCACATGAAGCTCCACTACAGATGGTTCCATAATGAATCCTATTATCACAATATATGAAGTAACACTTTTCCAACTGTCTCTTGCAGGTCAGTTTTGCCACAGAAATCATAAACCAGAATGTCTCCATCAAAAGAAAACTTGTGTAATTCTACAGTTTGGCAAAGAAGCTGTTATGACAGCAGATTAAAAGACTATTCTTAGCAAAACTCTCTTTTTCAGAAATAATAGGATAAGGCAAGGATCTTCCAATTCCTTAATCCTTTTTCAAATAAAAGATTATAAAAAAGGACAGTAGATAGAAAATCAAGGTAAATGCTTTTTTAAAGGCTTAAAATATTCATGTTTCTGGCAGGTCATTACTTGTCACTCCAATTTTTTTTTTTTTTAAAATGTTCTTAAAATCTGAAATCAGTGAAGCAAGACTTCAAAAACCTGTCCCATTTTAAGTACCCAACTCAACTGTGTCACAAGTGCAATCTGAATACATGCTGCAGGACCCAGAAAACAGGTTAAAAGAATCGCTTAAACCATAATCCTGCCAAATGACTGGGACTACTGCATTCAAGGGAATGCTATTCCATATTGCTTTATATACCTCCTTTTTGTGCAGAATCATACGTCATGACCCATCCAACTTATCCAGGTACTTAAAAAAGCTTATCTGTAATCTAACTTGAAATTCACGAGAAGAGAATAAATTATTAATGTTGGCACTACAGTGTTCCAGCTAACTACCAAAGGCAATTCTAACCATACCACAAAAGTATGCCTGCATATATGCTAGTCCTCTGCCCATCCAATGACCGCTGGCAAAGCAGTAATACTGAATAAATAGGCAAACCATCAGCAAAGTAAATCAGTAAACATGACTCAGACTGCTTCAATGAGATCTGCACAAGGTTAGAAGCGAAATCCCATTCCAGGATTACGCTGGGGTAGGAGGAAATGCTTGTTCTTTAAACTCTTCTTGCAGGGGAAGATGAAGCATATGGAAGCTAAATGTTTCAGCAGAAGAAACAGATCAAGAGATTCTCTAATTCTTGTAAAAGACACAAGCAAACAAAAGATACCAAGTGACCTAAAATACTCATTAAATATCAGTGATAAAGAGGATAATAGCTACAGAACATTAGAGGAAGCAAGGAGTCGCATAACGACTGGGGAAAAAAAAGTTTATAGAATGTTTTAAAACTACATTTTACAATCACATCAATAGTTCCACACACAAAAAAAAAATCTTAAAACATTTTAACTTTAAATCCCAGTTACAAAAACTTAGAATCCAATTATGAATGTGCTGCTTTCACTAATTCATGCATTTATCTGTTAAATACAAGCAGATTAATGTGCTACGAAATCCTGTCTAAAGTATTTGGCATAAAAATACCTCAGTAATAAGAGCTTTAGAATGGAACAAAAAACTCCAAGACATATTACAACCTCAGCACTGACAATTCCTTCACAGATACCTCCTGTAATGCAGTACAATACTTTGCACAATAATTTACTGGGAGTAGGGTGGGAAGGAAGGCTGTACATTTAAAAATAAAGGCTTTACTTTCTAGGTAGTTTGTAGGAACCTACATCTATCTACAGGATTCATTACTAACGGCAATAGAGTCTGTTCTGTTGTCCCACTTCTCTTAGACTTCAGTAGTGCCTGACGCTCTGTCCTAGCAAAAAAAAAATCCTAAGGCAGAAGTTCCCAAACTAGGAAGAGTTTGAGAATTCCCATTCTTTGAACAAGAACAACAAAATCCTTCAGAAGCATTGCCATGCACCGTACGTTAGTGCTAGTGGCTACACACACACAGAGTTGTGATGAGAAAAGTTCTAAAGAAAACTAAGAAAGAATTTCAAACAAACTAAAAGAGGAGGAGAATAAAGCAGCTCTAGTCACATCAAGATTTTCTGATTTCCCTGCAACGCCATGCTATTACTAATGAAACCCTTTTATGTCCAACATAATCTTATTAGAAACTGAACTGTCTTTTTTCCCCCCATCTCGACATACAAGTGGCACAAGCATCTTGTAATGCTTCAATTTAAAAAACAGCAAAAGAAACCCTAGCTATTGTTCAACAAGGAGAAGTTTTGCATTGCAGCAATCACACAAACAAAAGTCGGTAGCTGTTAGAAAGCTGCATTGCTCATTAAATGAACCTCTGCTATGCAGAAGGACCTTCCTGCTACTGTGTGTCTCCCAAGTATTCACTTTTGGCACTAAATGAAACTGTGAACCTAGCCCACACTTTTCTAATAAAGCTTTTTAGGATATTATGTTACTACCCTTCCTACTCTGAAGGTGACCAGGATGCTTCTCACCATCCAAAACATTCATACAATGAACAATCAAGAATTTATCAAGATTTACACTGATCGGCATGTCAACCACAGCATTCACTTTTACTGTTTCCATTAGGATTATATGTTCAAAACTATGTTTGTACTTTTATACCCCAGATCCTGCAAGATCTGTTAACCTTGTTCTGACATAATCTTAGTCATTAAAGCTATTAAGAACACATCGAGGGTTTGCAAGGATGTGCCATGCCCAACAACAGACTTCCCACACAAATCTCTTGGTCACACATGAGCAGCTGTATTCACATATTTAACTACCTACAGGTTCAAACGCCAGGACAGCTGCTTTGCTAAGACACAACACAGTCACTCTGGGTTATAACTTTCTATTCTGCTCACCCCCCCTTTCCCTAAGATTTCTGGTTAACTTTACTAAATGGACAAATTCGTAAGAATTAACAGAAACAAATGAACTGCAGGATGTTGTCTTCTCAAGGCATTACGGACAACAGTGCAGAAGGATTTATGGATCTGCCACAGCTCTTTTTCTTTCTCCCAGCTGCTATTAGTCCTACCACCTCTCTACTGTGATCAATTGGAAATCGGAGCTGGTTTGCTTCATGAAGCCACTTCCTGGAGCAACCAAGCTCCAGCTAAGCATGAGGAACCATCACCCATCCAGCAGAAGATCAAAGCCTTGCAGCAGCAGCAGCTGCCAACACGCTCCGCTACAGAAAGCAAGACCTGGACAAACCTCAGCTGGCTAGCAGGCTGTTCCTTTGGAGATGGGGTTTTATGTTCTTCAGTGATCACAGGAATGATAGGTACCATAACCTTTTTTTTTTTGTCCTTTATGCTAGCCTGCGAGCACTTCTGGCCTAGTCAGCTGGAAAGTTCAATGCAGGGCAGAAAAATGCCAGTATTGCCACCAGCAGACTTGAATGAAGATGCTTATCACATCTCATTACTTTTCCCTCCACAACTCCTAACACAGTTCTGAGGAGCCTGGTTTGTCTACAACATCGTGCCTTTGTTTTGCCAACTTCCTCAAGCTACTTTAAAAAAATTTTTAAAGTCTATAAACAGTAGAATCATAATATTGCTTGAAAGCAACCTCTGGAGATCATTTACCTGCTCAAAACAGGTAGAACTTCAAATTTGTATTCGTATCAGGCTGCTCTGGACCTTGCCCAGTTGAAAGCCTCCATGGACAGAGATTCTACAGTCCATCCAGGCTCTTGGTGCAGTGGTCACCCACTCCCATGCATCAACACACTCCCTTCACGTCCTACTGAAATTTCCATTCTTACGACTTGTGACCATTGACTCATCTTTCACTGTACACCTCTGAGGGAAAAGTGGTTCCATCATCTCTATGATCTATTGCTTAAAGATGGTTAAATACAGCAATTGCGTTCTTCCTTAGCCTTCTCTTCCTCAGGCTACAAACCCAGTCCATCCTCCACCCTCAGGTGCTTCAGCCCCAACCATCTGAGCAACCCAGTGCTACAGTCCCCTCCAGCTTCTCTCTCACAGAGGGTGGATGTGTGTGATCTACTGGGCAGCACTTCAGCTGGAGCTTCACAGCTGCCCCACGGATGGGAACAGTTCCTTCCCTGTACCTGCTGGCCAGGCTCTTTCTAATCCAGCCCAGTAAGTAATTAGCCTTGAGGGCTACAAAGGCACACTGCTGACTCCTGGTCAGCTTCTCATTCATCAGCAGCCCCAGGTCCTCTTCTGCAACAGTTGCTGCCCAGTCAGTGGCTCCCAGCAATCAACAGAAGAATCATTTTCTTTATTATGCACCTACATGCATAGGGACACACACACTTACAGAGCTGGGCATTTCCGTGACTTTGAGATCACAGTGATAAATATGATATCTAATGTTCATTCTTCTTATTTCACAACAATCAAAACACCTGACTGGAGACATTTCAGGTTTCGTTCAGCAGACTAAGGTACATGGTAAACGTGTGAATGAACACAGACTACGATGATAGGAACACATATTTTAGCCACAGTTTGTAGTTACAAGAGTAAATATTGGGTTAAGACATTTTCCTACATAAGATCTATAGTTAAAAAACCTGGTATAATGTCAATAAAATTAAGTAATGGGAGGTTGTCAGTTGTTTTCTGGTTTTTTTTTTTTAAATACTCAAAATCAATAATTACAGTGAACAGGCTTTCCAGCAGCACTGTAGAATTAATGTTTGCCCTTTTTTTAAGTTTACAAACATATGAGCACATATACAGAATTTGCTTTGTTTGCAACACAAATGACCATTAAAGTACATTTTCTGCAAGTCACCATTTTAGCATTAGTCTACAATATCCAACTGAGAATGATTAATAAGGATCCCATCTGTTCACATATCAAGCAGCATTTATCGAACAATAAAAGTGACAATATGGGCAACAACTATGAGGTTTATTTTACTATCAAGCTTACAGGCAATCAATTTGGACAGAAAAAGAACCAAGGATTAGTTTTTAATCACTTAGAGGGGGCATCTAAAGTAAAGAAGAAATGTGTTGCTATTAATTATAAGCTTGGTACACCAAGATCATTATCTCTTCACACATAAATCAACAGAAAATGCAGGCCTTACAAAACCTTACAAAAATATTTTACAAAATAAGTAACAGTCAAGGTAATAGTACTATGTAAACAGCTGGCTGGGCAGTTCTCCACGCTGATCCAATTCAACATCAGTAATGGATCTCTTTCTCACAGTCTGATGCAGTCAGCTCCAGTCTCTTGGAGGAGTTCTCACCCAAAGGCTTTGTAAAATTTATAGCAGAAGCAAACTGCTATTCACTGTTGGCTGTATGATAAACTGGAGTGTTCTTTACGCTACACAGAATGGAAGAGTCTTCCAGCTCACAAAAGAATGCTCGCTACCATGTGCTTGGTGTGTTCCTTGAGCTCACATATCAGAGTTTACATCAAGGAAAGATAATCTTAAGTCATATTTTAAAAGTATCTAGCAATTCTGGTTGGTTTTGATTTCATTTTCTGGGACTCAGTTCTTCAAATTCAACTATTAATTCCCCTTAATTAAAGGTTATATCATGCATAGCTATGCTTACTGCTATTTACTTTGCATAAATTTTAAGTCAATGTATTGGCAATGTATTCCACCCATCACCAGGTCATCACAAATTTCTCAGCATCATCTTCAAATTCTAAGACGGGCTACAGTTCTGCCACAGGACAAACTTGTACAGATGAATAGCACTAATAAAATTCCACTAAGTATTTGGTAAATACAAACAATTTGGGAAACCGCTCAGTAACTTACATTAGAGTAGGGTATTTCAAGTTTTCCTGAACATTTCATGTATTACTCAGATATAACAAGCTACGAAAAACTATAGTAAGGGAAGCTTTGAACAGTGCATTAAAAGATGTCCCTACCAAGCAGAATAACATAAAAGATAAATGCTACATATTTTTGAAGTGCCACAAGAGATAAACAAGCATTTTCATTCCTACATGTAAAATACAGTCCTAAAATAATTAATATTTTCTTCTTCACACAGTATTTGAAGAAAGCAAAAAAAAAACCAGTTATCAGTACTGCAAGAACGCACTTTCTGCCCCACCCCAAAAGTTTCCAAATTGCTTTATTTAAGGGCCCCTATTGATACTACAGATATACTTTGAAGCGATTAATACAGCTAAGTGTGGAAGAGGATGTCCATCCACATGAAGTTACTGACTCATAACTTCTGGATCAAAATTCATTACCAAATGGGTACTCATCCCCTTTTTGGGCTCTACACTGCATTCAAGAAATGAAAATAAACATCTTGTTCAGCATGTTTATCAGTAACAGTAGTAGGAAACCAGGTCTGCAAAGAGATCTTTAAACAAGCACTTCTCACCATAAGAGGTTTGCCCACTTCATCACTTTAGTCTTCCAGCAACCACTACTTGATCTGTGAATACCTTTGTGCATATGCATGGCTGATGGCAATCCCCACCCAAGCACCCCCCTTGTCTTCCAACCTTGACACAGCATAGCTGTTTGTTCAGACACATAAGGGAATTAATCAGGCTGAAAAATAGTCCAAGAGGAAGATTTTTTTTTTTAGCTGGATCAGTTAGCTCCTTGATCTATTTTGCCACACAACAGCTGGCAAGAAGGAACAGCAGGTAAGAGACACCACTTAAGCAAGGTAGCCACTGAACATGAAACTATGGTGTGATGTTATAGAAATATAAACACTTACAATTGCTCCAAAAACTTAAGGTCTTATCAGCTGTCTGACTACAGTCACTGTTAAAAAGAATCTACGCAAATAAAAGTAACTATTGCTGTATTTTCATACAAATACACCTTGCAATGGAGCAATGAATGCCTCTTTAAATATAGCCCATCTTTTCATGAGGGTAGCCAGAAAGGGCCTTTATAAAATTTAAAGGTGAATTTCCATCTCCATTTGAACAAGGGAATTCCTAAAGATTTCAAAGCCAGATGCTCAGATTCTTAAATCAAAGTCAAAATTGTTTTTCAGAACCCATGTCCAAACTGTGGTGAATTTCACAGCAGGCAAACAATGTAAGTAGTCTCAACTGGATTTTTAAAGAGCTTTCAAAAGCCAAGAGATCTTTCCGTAACATAAATGGAAGACTCTTTCTGCAGGTTTTGAATTAAGGACTAAGGTTTTTAAGGGAAACATTTACAGCAATAAAATACATTTAGCCTTTATTAAAAAAAACTTAGAATCAAAACCAGATTAGTCTAATTTCCAAAGTAATACAGCAATGACCATTATATATATTAAAAATATATAGTAAAGCTATATACACACAGAGCACTTTTTTCCAAGTGGAGTGGGTAGGAAATGAACTTTAAGAAATAGCACACCATACTTTTGAGCAGACCATTGAGAAGGACACTTCTATTTGTTCAGAACACTGGATCAATCCCCAGAAAGGAGGAGCTGAGCATGTACTTCCCATGTATCTTTTAAACAATAAGCATTCAAATAATTTAGGCAGTTAAAGAAGGATGAAAAAGAAACCAAGAACACATATACAGTGAACAAATAACCAGGTAGCATTACAATCTCAAATACTATCCCATTAGCTTATGGCTTAAAAAATAAACAAAGAAAACATGAAATAAACACATCAACTCATTTCAGGTAACAGGCAAAAAATAAATTCAGTTGTTAAAAATCTCCAAACACTTGTTTATTCCCCAATATTTACATAACAATTCACCAATATAAGAAGTTTACCTAAAGCCTTTACAGAGGAGGTTATATCCGCACACCTACAAAGCCAGCAAAGGCCTTGGGCCCTGAAGAGCTGGGTTAAAAGTTAACACACAAAAACCACACACCAAAGGCAACTTACTTCTGCCTAGAACAAGTAGTCCAAAGCTACAGAAGTCAGAACCATGTCAGATCATCTTACTAATGTTTCTGACCTAGAAGTCTCCATGAAGTATATGGTAGCTCACAAGAGCACTTTCAATGCTTATATGAGCCAATGGTACAAAAAGCTTGGGAACTTCTGCACTGGAAGACACTGTTAAAAATTCTTTTTCAGAGTGATGACAAAACAACTTTGTACGCCCTCTGCAACTCTGGATTAGTCTTGTTCAGCAGATGTTTGTCTCCTTCTCCTACCATACTTTTGTCCAGCTCGCCCTGAAAATTGTCAAGATCTGAAAGGCAGCCTGCAATTTGTCTGGTCCCTGCACTGGCATCACATGTTCTGCCGAACTCCACACCGGCATCCTACTGTCAAACTCATCTGTTACATATCTTCAAATCAAGTGGGGAAAAAAAGACAAGATGGCTGCCCTTACAAACTGAAATCAAAGCAGAGGACTGTTTGAAATTCAACATATTTTTCCTAACTATTATTAGAAGAATTAAAAGCTTCCCTTCATTACATACAAGGAATGCTCAAGTAAGTCAGTGAACTCACTTTGACGGTATCCTTAACTAGGTTTGGCCCAGTTTCTCTTCATGTTACAGTTCAAAACATTTCCAAGTTATCTAACATACTGATATACCTACAAACACATAAGATGCATGCCATGTACTATTCTGCCCTAGAAGTACATTTATTGGCATCTCTAGAATAGAGATCAGGTCTCACCCCACCTGTGAGACCATCACTAGTTAAATCTCCACACCTGTAAGTAAAACCCAGTTGCAAGAGTAAGCTTGCTCAACTCCACATGCACATGCCCTAGGGCAACTAATACTTTCCTTCCTCCAACGAGCAGAACACCCTTTGTGTTTATATTATCAGATAGGCCAAAGCGTGTAGGATTTTTCAATTGTCTGAAAGCCTTCAGCAAAGCTTGTTTTGTGCAACAACAAAATTCAAACCCATGCTATACACTCAAAACCATTGTTGTAGCTAAGGGGGGTAGGAAATAAATAATCAAGTGGGACCTGCATTTGTGGGTTATTAGCAGGGATCTGGTCAAACTTCACTGATGGCATAAAGAAAGAAGCTTTGGGAGTAAAACTGGATGGTGTTAACGACACAGAGAAACCAAAGAGCAAAATAAATTCTCACTGATTCCTTTTACAAAAATGCAAGAATTAAAAGGCAAAAGAATCAAAGACACTGCCGGACTGCCCCAAGGCCCTATATCTGGAGCAGCTACATTATCTCAGAGGAATATTTTTGTGATTTAAGAAACATTTTTAAGAGCAAGGTCATGGAAGCTGACCACAGAGGTGCCTCGCTCACTCACTCGCTGGGCTGCATTCTCACCTCCCCGACCGCAGACCCTTCCTTCCCCGAAGGCCGAGCGGGCTCTCGGGCTGGAAGGAGACGCAGCCCGGCCCGCCTGGGTGCCCCCGCTCCCAGGAGGAGGAGCCCCGCGCCGAGCCTCCTGCCCCTCCTGCCACACCAACAAAGAGGCCCTCGCCATTATCTACCGAGACACCTCCAGCCCCCCGCAGCAGACACGGAAGGTCACCGGAGCGGAGAGACCCGCACCGCCGCCCGCCCCCGGGAAAGGGCACGGGCCGCCCCCGACTCCCTCCCCGCCCGCTGCCCCGCCGAAACGTAAACAAAGCGGCCGGGCCCGGCCCCCGCAGCGCTGCAGCTCGTCGGCGTACCGCGCCGCACCCCGCCCCGGCTACGGCCCCGCTCCCCCCACCGCCGCCGACCACCGGTCCAGCGGGGCCGCGGCCCGCAGACACCACACTCACCCCCGCCGCCACCTCCTGCCTCGGCCGCTGAGTAATGAGCCGGGTCCGGGCCTCGCGCACGCACCGCGCTCCGCCCGCCCGCCCGCCGCAGCTGCGGCTGCCCGCCCCCTCCGCTGGCCCCGCCCCCGGGCTCCGCGCGGCAGCTGCCCGCGCCCCTGCCCCCGGCCGCGCGCTGGTGCTGCCCGTCGCCGCAGCCTTCCCGGGGTTCGGGGTTCCTCTCCCGCCCCGAGCTGGGCCCTGCGGGACCGCGCAATCCCTGCTTGGCACCAGCACCTCTGCCTGGCACCAGCACTGCTCGGGCTCCTCCGCACCCTTTCCCCTGGAGCAGTTCCTTTCCTGAATGACGCCCCTTAGCCAGGCCTCCCCTCCTGCTGGGGCTTTCGTAAAAAAATGGCATTTTTCAGGTCTTTGCCTTCATGCGCTCTGCCAGTGCTTTGCCGCCCAACCGTCATGCTCTGGCATCAATTTTTCTGCTGCTCCTAGACATCTTGCATGGCCTTGGCAGCTCCAGGCTTCCCGTTGTATGCCTGGTGTGGCAGCGCTTTATCTCATTATTGGGTGTCTGGAGCGTTGTAACGTTTTCTTGTTCTGTATCTGTTTTGGCACTGCTTTTCCTCTAAATCTTCAGTGCCTCTTTGTGGGATTTTGAGTTATTCATTACCATTGCCTTTGGCTCTTGGCACCTGACATGAGCACTCTCTCCTTGGTTTTTCAATGTTTTGTTTGGTATATCATCATCTTCTTTTTCTTTTCTTTTTTCTTTTTCTTTTTTTTCCCCAGGGATGTCCCTGCTTAGAGACGAAAGGAGGCCCCTCAGTGCCTTGAAGCCATGTAAATATGGTTGAAGCAAGCTTTTGTATATTTTTAGTACATAGTACAAAAAAGGCCTTATGAGCAGTATTTAAAAATATATAAAATATTCCAGTTAGGCACAGGGCACTGTAAAAATGGACATTTCACATTTAATTCATTGTCAAACATATGAGTGGCCTAAGCCACATTTTTGAAGATGCCAAAGATTATACTGAGATTGTTGCTGCCAGCAGCTTTTATCCACCTGTAATAAGCATGGATTTTTACATCACAAAGGTGGTGCTTCAGGATATTCCAGTGTTGCCCACCATCTTGATATTAAAAGCTTCATTTCCATAAAGCTGTCCATGTGCTACTCATATGCCCATTTTAGTGAGATCTCTGTACTCTCTTGGCCTTAAAATTCTCAATTTAAGCAAGCCCATTTTCCCTCCGTATGTTAGAAGTGGTTCTTTTACAGATCCCCACAGACAGATATATGATGCTTCCTTTATATCCACAAAAAACCCTCCCAAAACCCCCACTATTGCTCAGACTCCATCCCCAATCCTTTTTTAGATGCTACTGGGCTCTAAATGTGTTTCTAAGACACACTTCCCACCTCTGATCATTTCCATGGGATGGCCCCAGGTTTTAGCTTTTAGGCTTTTTCTTGTTACAGTATGTTAGATCACAGCCAGACATTGCATTCCCTGCAACGTTTACGTATGCCACAGGCAGAGCTCACCTGGCAGAAGGGGCAGTATGAATCCCCAAAATACACTGCAGGCAAAATTTAATCTGGGTAGGTCATATTCATCTTCACCAGCAGATTAAACTAGCCCTGCTGATTTTGGCTGATGCAGGTCATGGCACATTCAGATGTTTTTTTCTATTGGTAAATAGACCTCCAGTGTTAACCTCTGCTGTCCTCTGCACAGCAAGAAACAGGTGGGGTGACATCATGTTCACCCAGTTCAGTTATTTGCAGCAAGACCCGTGGCCTTACAGATCACTGATGTTACTCCTGATCTTTTTGGTGGAGTTATTGTTCTGGATCATCCCATTAGAGGTAAGACTGCATTGAGATTTGCAAGCAAAGGACAACAGTCCCTTTGCAGTATAAAATGGTGTTTTGCTTAGGATCCAGATTTGTCACATTTCTTTTTCAGGGCATAATCAAATTCTCATTAAGATTTCATAGTTTACAAAATTGATGCTGTTAAACAGAGATGTATTTCTAAGTGACTTTTTAAAACTAGTCCTCACAACCTTGCATGCCATCAGCATCTATTGCCATCTTGGATGTAGAGCTGATAAGCAACAGAAATAATGATGCAGAAATTACACAGAAAGATCAGATTGGTGGTCTTGCAAAGCATGGTGAAGGAGCATTATGTATTTTAATAGGGGCTCCAAAATTTGTAAAGATTTTATGAAAGAATATTGTGAAAGGAAGATAAGAATTTCATACCATAAATTTGCTACTTACCAGTATAATGGTTTAAAAAAGCAAGATAATATGATAGAAAGGCTGGAAAGTTCTTGTACACTATGCAAAATTTACAAGACATTGAAATAATCCCTCTCAAAGTAAGGACAAAAGCTTCTTTGATTGTGTATATATTCAATTTTTCAAAACCAAGTCCCTCTATAAGAAAATAAAACTTTGAGAATGTCACTGAGCATCACTATAGCATTGGTTTTGAAACTGCTTTGCAGAAGTATTTTCTTACAAGCATAATGGTTATAGTCATATATTGCATATGCCTGGGTGAAACTGTTTTGTGGATTGTCCTGACTGATATCCAAGAAAATACAAAACTAAAGTCCTGATATCCATGAAAGTAAACAGGTATTTTGCAATGGACTTCAACAAAACCAGCATTTTTCTCTGGACCTCGTAACAGATTAGAAGAATAGAGACCAAGAGTATGGGTGCATTACGACAGAAAAAAAGTTTTGCAGAACAATATAAAGGGAGAAGACTACACAAGGAAGTGTGGCTGCCTGGCAGGGGCCAAGGTCTTTGCAGCAAGGGCTCTCAGATCGTGACCCTGCTGAGGCCACAGAGTGACATAACTTGACAGGATTTTTGGCAACAAGTTTGACATAAAAGATGCACGTTGGCCCATGAGAAAGTCCAAAAGCTGATAAAGGTCTTTCTAGCAAAATAATGGGGATCACCAACTTCAGAATTTGAATTTTGCTTTCAAAAATAAACATGAAATTTTATGTATAAGAAGAATCTGATGAGCAATTCTGTTTAATAATAGAAACTCCAAAATTAAGTTAATGAACAATCTGGAGCGTGGAAATCATCCTCTGCTTACATCTAATTGTTAATCATTCTCTTACCTCCTCAGTTTCACTGTCCGTGTAGCATTAGTCTTGGATTTGGACTGCTGCTTTAAAATAAGCAGTTGTTGAATGTTTAATAAATATTTTGATTAAAATGTGCCAGTAAAATCTGAATACTGCAAGCTTTCTCACTGCCATACACTGGTATACAAGTATGTTTATGAACATCATACTGAAATGTCTGGATTCAGCAGTCATGACATTACATTAAAAATGTAGTTTTGTCTTTTTTAATATTTTCATTAAGTTCTTATCAATTACCACACTCTTGGTAGTAAACACGGTCTTAACATTATGATGTTCACAAACAGCAAAGCAAACGATTCAGGCCGAAATCTCTGGAGTCAAGGCAACGGATCTGATGTACAAAAATCAAAATGTTAAAAATTAGAAACTATAACATAAAATTACAGGCCAAAAGATATATGGAGTAGTCATTTTTGCCCACAAAACATCCATAGTAAAGAATAATGATTTATTTTTGCACCAAAATGGATTAGCATAATACACAGAGTAACTCAATATGCTTCAGCTGAGTGGGACTGTAGTGAACAGATACAAGGTGGTAACTGCTTAAACCACAAAAGCTGTTTTTCAAGTAAATATCTGATTGTGCCTACAGTCATTTTTAGACAAGCTGAAAATAGAAACAAGATATTCTAGGCATGTGTTGTAACCACAAGATATCAACATTTAGACAAAGAACTGCATGTACTGATTTTTTAAAAATCTTTTTACTTACGTATTTAAAAATCTTTCTTTGCAAGAATGGACCATCTAACCTTTCTTTTCTTAAGCAATCTTCAATACATTGCCTTGCCAAAAATTTAATATCATGGGACTTCTCAGGCTGAGCCACCTGTGCAAACAAGCAACCACTGTAATTCTATCATTTATTTATTTTAGACGTTTATATATCACCATCACATAGGCACCTAGGTACCTTGCAGCAGTGAAAGCCGCCTTCTGGAAATTAACCAAACTAACAAACCCTCTCCTCAGCTCACTGATTATTTCACCGAGAAGAGATCAGCAGGAATTGTGGGTACTCAGGGGGCCCAGTTTTTCCGGGCTAAGGCTTGATAAGCCACAGCCAGGATCAACATCAATGTCCTCTTATGAAAACAGGTTGATAAATATTGTTTGCTAAGGGAGATATATGTGGAAAGAAAACCCAGACTTTGAAACATTTTAGAAAATTCCAGAAGTAATACAAATGTTTACATGAAATAAACAAAACAGTTTGGTAATGATATCTTTTCTTAAGCATTTTTTTTACCATTGGTTGTGGCATAGAAGCTGCATTTCACATAAGAAAGTGAAATGGAAATTTTCTAGAAACTAATTAGAACCAAAACCCAAATTAATTGACATATTACAGCCTAAAAAGTGTACAAAGAAACATGAACCAAAAATCACACAATCTAATTGTTGATAAATACAGCTGATGTTAAAATGTTTCATTTTTATAATAAAATAGATAAAAAAGAACATAATAAAAGAAACATTGTAACAGGTAGATATTTTTTATTTAATTATGTCTTGAAAAGCAGTATGAAATCAACTTCAAGTAACTAGCTGGAGGGACCTGTATTCCCTCTTTGAATGGAGCTAGAAACAGTCTAGTTGCAAACAGTTAGTTGCCAAATGTTGTTTTACGCTCAAATTCTGATTATTAGTAAATAATCATGAACTGGGGTAAATATTTGTGGTTTTAGTAGTAACCAAACTGAATTGAGCACTTGCTGGCTTGAGCAAATGTAACAGAAGGCAAGCAGCCACCGTGGGGCACCATGCAACAGGTTATAAACGTGAACGTGAGGGTAAGGTCATGTTCATGGCTAAGGGATACTGAAGCTCGGTAAAAATGACATTTCTGTATGTCTAGTCAAGAAACTGTTCTCTGAAATGGCATTAATACTATTAACCCCTTCTTTGCTGATCCTGCAAAGTTCTTTCTGAGCTGCCATAATTCCATGTACAGCCAATTTATATTAATAGGTATCCCGAGTAAAGAGGCAGCAAAGTATGTACAATCATTAGACATACTCAGCCAACTGTAAATTGTTTGTGGAGAGAAGTGTAGTTTAACTATTAGAAAACAGTGTTTATGGTATTGCATGCCTCCTATCTCTATACACTGATATTAACACAGCATAGGGTGTTCTTTATTTATACTATTACTCAATTGAAAAATTTTCATGGGCAAATTTAGGAAAAGTTCTTGAGGTCTGTCATTATCTGACAAACACACATTAGACAGGGGGTTCACTGGGCTGGATTGTGGCAATGTATTCTGCCTAAGTCATAACCAAGTTGTGGTTTCTTTACTGGGGTAAAAATGATTGTAAATGTGTGCAGCTTTTCAGCTGTGGGGTTTAGTTCAGCAATCTGCCACACATACTTCTAATTTATATCTATACCCCACTCCTGTCTTTCTAAATTACATACTGACATGCCTGATCTCCCTTCCTGCACCCTCATCAATGAAGACTTTGTATTTGGCTTTCTAAGAATAATTGCAGAGCAAAAGGCATTTCCAGGATTCAGAACAAGGCCATAGGGACTTTTACATCAGCTGTTTCTCCCTTGTCGTTTTAGGTGATCATAGTTGGAAAAGCCCCTGCACTATCCTCTGTTCATGGCTTCTGCTACGTGGGACCATTCAAAGTTGACCAAAGTTTAGTGACCTTACACTGAACACCACCACTGATGATTCTGGTGCTGAACTCAGAGGATACTGAAGACAAACTTTCAGTTACATTCTCTCCAACCAGCATGCAATGTTCTTCAGCCCTGAACTTGCTCAATGCATCTTTCTGGTTAAAAAAAAAAAAAAGCTTATCAAGAGTGCACCAATTCTTTTCAGAGTGTTTTATTTTCAACTCCTAGATGCTAACACCTCTCCCATGTTAGATAATGCATCATACATTATCTCTGAAAAGAGCAAGAAAATAACTGCATTTCAAATTAAATTGGTCAACACCAATCATCTCACATCTTGTCTAAATGCTAGCTGAATCTAGCATTCCATATAATGATCTCAATACAAAACCTAATAACTTTTGAATGTAGTTTTGAAAAACAACTAAATCTGGGGACTGTGAGCTAAATGTCAGGTAGAGGAGTATAGACAACTTAGCTTTATCTCTTTTGACTTGCTATTTTATTATGAAATGACCAAAGCATTTTGAAGATAATTAATAGTGTGTGTTATGCCTATACTGCACAATACCATGACTTAGCACTACGCAAACTACACTAGGAAGAATAAGGAGGCTAACTGCAATAGCAAATGATTCCCCTTGGGAGAAACCGTACCCCTTTCTGCTAGTTTGGTGCCTGCACACATCTCTGCATTGTGGAATACTACCTTGTGGCCACTTATGTACGCTCATTTTAGGATTTTGAGATGAAGATTTATTTTGATCACATCAGCTATTGTAAAGAAAAATTATTTTCACTCTATAAGTAAAGTGTTAATCTGATATACACAAGTATATTTGAATGTATGCAGGTTTCATTGTGCTGGCCAAGAGCAACCGAAATATAAAGTCTCTTTTCCAAGAGAGAAAAAAGATTTTTTTCCCCCCTTATAATCAGCATCTGTGTAATTGCGGGGTAAAATGTCTGGTTTTAATGAAAATATACATGGAGTGTACACATGGAATTCCATCACCATATTCCAGAAACCTTTAAAGAAGTTTTACTCTTTCTTTCCTCGGAGTAATGGCCTGAACTTACAGTTCTTATTTAGAGAGTAACTCTATTACAATCTGAGCATATTTGGCATTACACAGTGCCAGTTTGTACTTTGTATCATGAATTACTTGCTTCATACTCTGTCTTCTTGTATCCTAGAAAGATGCATTGGAGGATGTATCATAGGACTACTGCCTCTCATTGAATTACTTATGGGATCAGCAGAGATGCAATCAGGTATCACAAACATGAGCTACTTGTCCAATCATGTTTTATTGCCTCACATCACATCTCAAAAGCAGTGTAAGAAGCACAAGCAAATTAAACAGATTGTATTAAAAGTGATATTTTAATTTGGTCTCATCCATTCATAGAACTTTCTAAAGATTTAGAAACTCCCAGGGGTTTGATCCAGCTTTTGCCCACTAATGTTCTTAAGGAAAACCAGTTACTGTCACCAGTGGCAGGTAACAGTTATGCTGCCTTCCTGTCCCCTTCAAACACAAACTTAAAGCCCCAAACACCTCCACTCTCAGTTTAGTTGGGTTTTTTAATTAATGTAGGAATTATTTCTTAAAGAGAAATGGGCTGTTCAGATATTTGTTCAGCTATTAATTTGAAATTAATTTCCTTACATAGATCCTTTCTTTGCATCTTGCTTACATATTGGCCTCTTCTCTTTTTCTTCAAAACTGGTATGAGGGCTACACAAATCAGACCTGATTCCCATAAAGATACTGCTGTGAAATACCCCTGACAGCAAAGACCAGAAAAAGGGCAGAGACTCACATCCTTATATTACTTTGCTAAGCTAAATATAGATGACTGGACCAATTCCAATCTGCTTAGAAAGCATTATAGAAATAAAAATTTAATTTCTATGTATACTGGGCATAGAGATGATGCATGGAAGTTCACTGTCCAGAAGTGGTTAGGTCCTGTTATATGACTTGGGCAGACTGAAAACAAAAAGGAGATTCCCTGATTTTTCTGAAAGCTTAAGTGATCTCCATTTACCTCTGGCACTTCAAGCAGTTTATGATCCACTCCATGGGACTCTGAACTAAAAACAATTAAAATTTTACAGAGGCACTGTGAGTCTTTCCTGTTTAACAGAAACCCCACACCTGACCTGTGATTGTAGTTTTGACAGCCTGCTGGTACCATCATCAGGTGAGAAGTAAATAATAATCCTCGCCTTTATGTAAACTTTAAGAGCTTCCCACACTTCAGCTTCCGTAGGATGAAAAGGCATTAATGTCAGAGAATAATTGGATTCTAACCCTTGCCAGTTCTCAGAAAGCTCGATGGAACATAAGGGAGATCCTAAGCCTCCATCCAGCAGTTCCTTCACTGGGATAAACAGTCTTTCATCTTGTTAACCTTCTTTCATAGTGAGCTAGTTACATAAACTTTGCCACAATTACATACATGTCATCTGTACACAGAAAGGATTCAACAGGTGAATAGAATGAATGCAACTGAAGTTCTCGTACTGTCAATTTTGAGTTTATGAGTCTGAGATACTATTTTGGTTCAGACCAATATGATATGAGTAATTTTCTACCATGGCTGTTTTCAATGACTATTTATAATAGGGAAGGAACCATGGGTGAGAATTTGATTTCACAAATCTGGAACCGTTGCTTACACCAACAGAACTACTACAGGTTTGCATTGGGCCCATGTTTTCATGAGAGGAATTATTGAGTCTTTTCTTAAAGCAATGGAGCATAAAATATTTAGGAACTTCAATTAGTTAATCAAATCAACATTTTTACCTGATTTAATGGGAGCATATTCACACAACACATTATTTCTAGCAAAATGATTCAACAAGCCACACGCCCTATTAACTCCACAAACAGCATTATACACACATCTACTTAAATCAAATCTGGTAGCTACAAATGCACCACTATAAATAACTTCCTATCTCCTCCCCGCTCATTACTTGGGGAAGGAACAGCCACAAACTTCTGTGTTGCTTTTCTCCTGCTAGTATGACTGTATTGGACAATCAGACTGAAAACATCCTGAGGTGCCTCAATGCTCAGAGTTTCTTTTTATCATCAAGAGCCTTTTGCTGATCTGTTGGTATTTGGATCTGTGAATTCAAAAAATGAAGAGCAGTATCAGTCCCAGTGATTACAGGAAAAGGGTTGACAAATAGTCTTTATTGCTCAGTTGGTAAGATTTATCAGTAGATATTGTTTTGATGATTCCAAAATGTTCTGTTTGAGACATCTCAGATGTGAGACTTTTCTACCTAGTAGTTTTATTCCTGCCCGCATTCCTGGCAGACTGCCCTTCAGATCAGATTTATGACTTCTGGACCAAGACCAAATTGAGAAAAAAAATAGATTTATTTTGCTGCTATAAAGAAAAGGGACCAGGGAAGGGATACAAATAGATGGGTGATATGTCCAGTGTGAGAATACAGCAAAATGGATGTTTTCAGTGATGTTTTGGATAAGGCAATATTGCATTAGTCAGTGTCAGAATAGCAATTGAGATGATGAAAGCCTGAATAAACTTTGTTTAAAGATAGATAAAGGAGACTATAGCTTGTAAATTTTATTCAAAAGCACATGTCGAGATCCAGATACAGTGGAAGGGTTGACCTAGGAAGAAGACCAATCTGAACGTGAAACCCAGGGTGTGGGCCAGGGATAACAGTGGCATCATTCACAGTGACTAAGAAAGAAGAAAGCAGTGAGCAATATGGAAATAAGAGGGGGGTTTTGGCCGTGTTGAACTTAAATGACTAGTTGCATGAAGTTAGGCAAAGAGAGACAATCAAGGTTTTCATTTGGGCATGAAGAGAGAAATCTACAGTGGAGACAGCTGTGAGGCATTGGCATAAAGACTGTAGCTGAAATTGTATTTGCAAATCACATTTCTCAGGGACAAATTAGAGGGAGAAAGCATAAACAGGTGCAGCTTTGTAGAATGCTTATACAAAGCTGGAGGGAGAAAGTGAAGGATCCTCCAGCTACTCCCCAGAAGAACCCTTATGGAGGACGAGAATCAGGAGTGGGGACAGTCTTACAGTCCAAGGAAGGACAAGAAATAAATAAGAACATGGCTGAGTGTCAGCTGATAAATCAAACAATATGAGGATCTAGGATAATGATGATTTCAGCTTCTGATGGTAAAATAATTTTGACTTGTGTCCACCATAGACATGGACAGGAAAAGAGATGGTTGCCTGATATGATATTCCCTTCTTTCAGTTGTTTTTTCTGCCAGACCGACCCATCAAAATCTTATCCACATTGTTTATTGAGTCTGAAGGATTTTGCTGCTCATAAAAGACACACTCACCCCCTTAGACCATGAATCTCTGCTTTGGTGTACTGCTTCTCTCTGGATTGGTGGGGGGCTGAAAGTGACATCAGCCTACAGGGCTTTACATCTAATGCTCCCGTGTGCGTCAGGTAATCCAATTGAGTTCTTATATGTTGACGGACCCAGAGATTTAGGTTGAGCCACTTCCAAAAAGCTGACTCTTATTTATTACCTTGTGGGTGAACTACCAAAAAAAAAAAAAAAAAAGGAAAAAAAAAAGAAGAAAAGGAAGGAGTGTAAACAGCCTCAGCAGACATGACGTTGCCCTCAACTTCAAACCAGGAGCTGCTAGGCTTGGCTTGCAAGCAAGAGTAGGAACCTTACTGTTTACTTGCTTAGCCACTTGCCAGACCACACAGTGCTTAGTTACGAGATATAAACAAAGCAGTAGAAAGAGAGAAAGGAAGAAAGAGAAAGAAAAAGAGCGAGAAAGAGAGAAGACAGAAGGAAAGAAAGAAAAAGAGAGACAAAACCCAAGAAACAGAAGTCCAGGCAAGTCCTGAATATGTTTAATGTGATGTTTACAACTATGATGATCTAAACAATCAGTATTGGGCAAAAATATAGACAATTTCAGACTACTCTGGATGCAGCTTCTGTCCAACTGGTACAGGTAGGTTCTTACGTATTTCTCTTAATCTCATTATCAATTAAATAAGTATTAAAGCATTCATCTTCTTGGCTTTGTACAGCTGTATCTAATATTTACCCGTTTGGGTTTTTTTACATTTTTTTATATCTCTCAAGTCATTAGCTAATTCTGATTAGAAACCTGCTTGCTTGTATGAAAAAATGATAATATAGAGTTGGTCAGATTGTGGTCCAGAATGTAAGTGCTCAGTCCCTCCTGTCTTCTTCTGGACTTAGAAGCGTTCACCTATGACAGAATTTCACTGATAAAAATTCAGAGTACCTCAGCCTATTATTTTCTATTGAAGGCAAAGGAATAGAAGGCACTAAATTGCTCTTATGGCAGGGATAAGTCTTCATTTGTATAACACAGTTCACATGATTCTGGAAAACATGTTTAAGTATGTTATTTATTCATGGATTTCTACTGAGTACTATTATTTAGGAAACAGCACTGAACTACAAACACCAGAAAGACACGTCTCTAGTGATTACAACCTCTCAATTAAGGAACTGGTTTCCTAATTTCTTCTCTCCTGCTCTCTAATGCGTCTTTATGCCAGTCCCTGCATTACAGTTTGCAGTTTCTAAAATAAAAGTAGCCTTATTTTATGGAAGTTTTGGCATATGCTTTGCAAACATTACTGATTTAGAAATTTTTAGATGGAAATTCCAGAGGAATACAAATAATGGTAATTTACTATTTACCTTTAAAGTGGATCACTAATGATAGCAAACCACATCATCCTCAGTAATGTGGTGAAAGAAGGCACTGAGACTTTCTCAGGTGATAGACCCAGCATCAGAATCAAGATCAGAATCTTTGGATATCTCTCTACTGCAAACAAAGGTATAACTGTGACCATTTCAGGCTTCAAAAACTAGCTTTAGAGTACCTGTTTAACATATTAACTATAGGCAAACCACAGCAGCATTGGCTACAGTAGAATTAGCTGCTTGAGAAGCTAGGGAGAGAGTTTGGGAAGTCTGGACAGTTTAGGCTAAAATCTTAGCTCTTCATCTTTAATTTGGGACTTGGTTTTTCTTTGGCACCTGAAGAAGCTAAAGTAAAGCCTGCTCACGTTCTTTTACATGTGTTGTGGTGCTACCTTTTAACCCCAGCATCAGCACATCATTTGACTCTTCATTCCCAGTTCCTGTGTCTGGAACAAGGCTGTCTCATTGCAGAGAATTCCCTAATGCCTGAAAAAGGACATAAAGTAATAAACATAAAAGAGAAATACTACTATGGGCCTTGAGTTCTACTGTCCTACTATTCCTGGCACTGCAGCAGCAGACAGCATGTCTTTGAAGCATCAATCTTTGAAGCACTAGAATGTAGATTATGTATTAAATGTATTAGAATTGCACCAGTCTGTTATGCTGTCTTGTAGAATGAGCTTTTAATGAAAGGTGCGTGAAAAAAAAAAAAAGAAAAAAGAAAAGAAAAGAATGGCAGTAGCTCTCTATCATAGATAGATATTCTATGAGGTCCTTGGGGTTTGACGTCAGCCAGGGTGGAGGTCATAGGGCATAGAAGCTTAGCAAGAACAAACAGCACCACTTTCTTTTGAATGCAGTTATCCAGTGAGATGTTTTTATACATTTCTACTGAAAGAATATTTGCAAACTGACTGCAGACAGTGTAATATTCTCCTCTGAAACTGACAGGTAGGTTCCCATTGAAGTAAAGAAGAAATTGGAATTTGTCCCTGTAAGTCTGATTCTGTAGAATGCTGAATTCTTCTACATTTTCTTTTGGCATCAGTAACATTTTGTGTCTTTGAGGAACAATGTCCATAGATCTTGTAATAAAGCTGCATCTTTTAACACTCTTACCACTCAGCTCATGAAATTCAGAGGCACATAAGCAGCTGTACAAGCATCAGATTTCAACTCTCTCCTTCAAAGATTAGACTTTTTAAAGACTGGCCCAACACACGAGAAGTTTACAATTTCCTAGCAATGAAATTTGGCGCTCTGCAGCAATGAAATTTTATCCCCCTTGAGTGCTGAATACTTTGCAGTAGTCTGGTTAACTTTCCCATTGATTAAAGTTCATGTTTCTAGAAAGGAAATAAAGAAATTTACATTAGAGGGTGAAAAAAATATTGTCTAACGAAGGGTGTATCATTACATCTATAATTTCTGTTGCATAATCTTTCTAAGGGAAAGTCATGCTTTAGCAACAAGGCAACTCCCTTATTGACTTGTCAGAGTTTACAGATTTGGCTCCGCCTGTCTGCTTTACTTGAACAGAAGTTTTTAATATCATTTTAAGTGTTTATTCAAATCATAAACCCATAAATTTCCACCCCATATTTCATACTTAATGAAATTCATCTCTCTGGTATTAGGAATACAGTGTATCCTCTCCAAAATTATAAAAACAGGTGTACAATGAGTCAGAGTATAAAATTTGTATATGGAATATATGTGAATAAATCAGGTTATGCTTTAAATTAATTTTAAAGTAGATTTTTCCAAAATGTGCTCTTTTCAGTCTCTTCCAACTTTTCACATAGCTAAAATTTATTGGTATTTTATGGACAAACAGCATTGAAATACAGTAAGTTTTACTTAAGCAAAGTAATTACTAATTATCTAGCTTTTTATCCAGTTATTATGGTTATATTTCCAGGTAAAAAACATGTTGTCATGAATGATAGCATGTATCAAGAACTGGCTTTAAATATATTAAAAGGTTACTGTATTGGCCCTAAGTTGCATTATATATACAAGAAGCTCAGAGTTTTAGACATTTAAAAAAGTCTAAAGTACACAGTGAGGACATGTAATCTCCCCAGATTCTTTCCTTTTTTGTTTCTCTAAAATATGAATACAGTTATGATTAAGATATTATATTACATTTCTTTTCAATACAGTTTTTTCTGTGTTTCCCCTAAGATTATCAGTAACAGCCATTAGTTTGAGGATAGCAACAGCATTCCCTTAATTCAATTTTAAATACATTTCAATATTTTTTTGAGAATTTACTGTTTGAGAATTTATTTGGGTTTTCAATTTTAAATGTTATAGATTAATAGTGCCTATAAAACCAATATATTTAGTTGCCGTTCCTTCATAAATAATTTCTATACTATATTTGGGTAAGCTTAATTTGTGTATGGAAGAGTACTGTTCTTCAAAACCAAAATATAACCTGAAGTATTAAACCAGAACTGTCATCAGCAGAATAGATGCAGTCAGACCCTATCCAAAGCTCCCATTACGGACTGAAGTGATCGTCTTCTTTCCTCTCTAGCCAATTGCATGTTACAGTTTTGCAAATTTTTATGAGTCAGATGCAAAGCAAAAGAGGTTTAGGGTTCTCACTGACAGGCAGTTTGGTTCCAGTCTTCAATGCTTCTTCAGTATCTCCTAACTACCTAGTCCTAGTTATTTTGGAGACTAACACCTCTCAAAATCTCCACACAGTATTCCAAATTACAAGGTTTGGATTTTGTTTTTAAAGAAGCAAACAATGTGCAGCCTTGAGCGACAAAAGATTGTGATCTTCATGTGAAAATTGTTCATTTAAGAATATTTAAGTGTAGACACTCTTTAGTGGGACAGAATTATTTCACTGATCCCAAACTGTCTGTAGAGACCCAGAGTTAGTTTAATATGTATGTACTATGCAATGATCTCATGCCTCTATAAAAAACAAGCCCTATCTTCCTATTTCAATTTAGAAATTAATCTGTACATCAAATATTTAATCTGTATGCATACTATGATAATTTTCAATTTCAAAAATGTCTCTACATTCACATTTATAACTATATAATATTTAAGTGCATGAAGGAGATCAGTATCTTCCTGGAGATACCTCGTACAGAATGCAGAGAGGTGATTCTGGCCCTGGTTCAGGTTCGTGCCAAATGCTGTCCCTGCCGCCGTGACTCAGGGAAGTCAGAGGCAGTGAGATTGATGACAGCTGCATCTGTTCCTTCTCCACCTGTGACTACAGAAAGTGTTCTGCCTTCGGCATGTCACATCAATGTACTGCCAGGCTCGGGACAGACTGTTCATAAATTCTGCAAATTTACTTTGGAATTATCACTGATGATTTCAAAACTGTAGCTCAATCCAAATGTTAGTATTGGCCCTATTTCTAATCCCCCTAATTTTGTATTCCAAGTTTGATTACTTGCAGAGCAAGTCCTGAGATAGGTTGCAAGAACTTTTCTTAGGGTATTTGAAATACTTGGTATTAAAAAAGCATTTGTCTTGCCCTTAGTCAGATATTATTTCTCTTTTAATTTACTTCTAGTCTTCAATGAATTTGCAGTCTGTTTTGATAAGGTTACTGAACTCTTGTGTCATAAAGATATAAAGATACAAATTAATCACTGGGCTACTCTTAAACATAGGGCATTTCAAAGCAACGTGTTACTGTAAGTTATTAATCTTTGAGGGGTGGAACCACAGAGGAAAATCAAGAGATAGGCTAGACAGGCTGATTTTATCTAGGTCAAAGTCCTCACCTGGGCACATTCAGAAATCGCATTACTTGATATGTTAATTAACCCATTGCCCAGCACCTCATGTCACATAAAAGGATCCTGACTAAAAATGCATTTTTCTAGCTGCTTTTCATTCTAAAAGATCTTTAAGAATTAGCAAGCCTGTCTTGCTAATCTGTCTGCTGTGGACCCCTTTTCAGCCCTTAAAATTAGTCTATTAGACCTCCAACACCCTAGGAAAATGTCACTCCAAGTTCCCATGTTTCCTGGCATTTGATCAGCTTAGATTTGAAAGCAGATTGCTCGACATCTTGCAGAATAGGACCTGAGGTCCTCTGGCTAAGTCCCTTCTTCCAAAAAGTCTTTTGTTTCCCACTTCATCTTGCTGCCACTAATACAAGGAGTTTTGTCTTTGGCTATACTGAAGCAGGATTGGGTCCCCTTGGTTTTGGTCATTTATTTACAGGAGGTGCTTTTAGACTATCAGGCAGTATCTGAGGCCTAAAAGGGACTGCTAGACATAGCTAAGAAATTGGAGTACAACAGCTAAAAAGGATAGAAGGCTAAGAAAAATACTGTATCTAGAGAAAGTTGGCTAAAGCCATCTTTTTATACACTTGTGTGTAGTTTTATTGGTGTGTCTTTCAGTGCAGCACTAGAAGAAACAATTCCTGGTCTCTAATGTTGCTCTTGAAAGTGACCGATGGAGATTCAGATGCTTCCACACAGCATAGTGGTTAAATTAAGCAAAATCAGTATTAGCCAACTTCATGTGTCTTCATGTGCAGTGGGTTTACACCAGCTTACACATCCTGTTGTGAGTAGACGACTTTTTCTGGATATAGTGGTGCTAATGGAGGAGGTCACTCTCCAAGCCCCCCTCTTGTCCATACAAGCCTACACTCATATTCTCTTAGTGAGGCTAGTGGCTGAGGTTAGCAACCTCTCAGATTTGTCAGAGGACCTACTTATGTGGTCTCTCTTTGGCTCACTCATGTCAAAATCAATTAGTCACCTCTAGTAGATGGACTATGATGGGCATTTATGTCCAAACCATAAATAGGCAACACACCTTTCTCAGACCCAACTTTTATGTCTGTTTACACCCTTCAGCAATTTAAAAGCTGGCTAAGTTTCCAGCTAGGTATTTTGCAATACACAGATAGAGTAATGAAGCAGAACTGGATGTTCAGTCAGAAGACAGACAAGACCTCTGCAACAACAGCTTCCAGGCAGTAAAAATTGAAAGGCATTTCTGATTTGGCAGCAGCCTTTCCAGTTCACAGAATGCTTGGTTCCTACCCAAGGTTAATCCTTTGTTGTTGTTGTATTTATACAGAAACTTTTTGCCAAAGTTCTCATTTCCAGTTGTTCTTCAGGATACACAAATGGGGCAAACCTGTTCTTGCTTCGTGCCCTTAAAAGCAGATCAGAAACAAACTTGACTCCATATTTTCAAAACCTAAGTGTGATTTCTCCTTCCTCACCATCTTATTCACTGCTGTGTCCTATGATCTCCCTTTTTCATCTGTTTTTTCACCATCATCCAGGTAATAGATTAAGACTCTCATGCTATAGAAACTGATTCTACAGCTGAACCCACTCCCCAGTAAACTCCCTCTGATAGGCTTGCATGAAAAGGGCTGTCATTTAGTTAGGAATCCAGATGTCCCATTCCTCTTGACGATGTTTAATTCACATGACTGTATTTAGTAAGGGAAGGTCATTTTCCCTACAAAAGTAATAGTTTTTAGCTCTTTCGTTGTCTTTAAACAGTTAACAAAGCAGCAAAAGTAAAGATGAAGGTTGACAAAAGCCACGTTGCTCTCTTATATTTTACTAAATAAGATTGCTAAATCTAATAAAGCTAAATTGCACGTAAAGTGACACTGCAATATGAAATTACTAATGTGTGATTGCTATTAAGTGTTAAATTCAGATGCAAAGCTGTAGTTCATTAGCTTTTATAATCAATTCAATTTCTTTCATTGATCCTAGATTTCAATGACTGTTTAGATGAAAGCTTGCACATACGATAAACCAAAATTTACTGAAATAGAATAAAATTATTTAGAAAGAAATGTGATAAATAGGTGGATGTTTGTGGCAAAATGATGGGTTAGCCTCACCTCAGCATACCTTTCATATCTATGTGAGAAAAGTAGATTAAATTCTTCCAGCGGAAAAATCTATTGGCTTGAGACAGTCCATGTAGTGAATGAATGTGTTACAAAGATAAGAATGCGGAGGATATTTTAGGCTAATTTGCCTCTTTGGATGGCACTACCTTCTTCCATAGAAGTCAGCAGAAGATTTGTATTTGACCTCAAAGCATGAATTTGCACTGAAAGCCCTTTGCTACTTTTTCCAGGCACACAAACATTAACCTCTATATCCTGGCCAAACTCCAAAGTAGGTGATTACATTCTGCTGCTCTAATTTTTCCCTGCAGGCGCAAGTAGATCTAGCATAATTTGCTGATGTGTAGTGTTACTGTGAACAATCAAGTCCCTTTTTGCAAGGTTATTGTTAGCTTTTTGCTCCTTGTCTCCTAATTTATCTGCTTTGCCTTATCAGTTATAGCTTGTTGGAAGGTCAGAATTGTTTGGTTTTGGAATTTGTTAAATTTATTAATTTATTAATTTATTAAATTGAGGGACCATGAATATGTGCAGTGCTTCAATGATAACAATATCTTTATATCACTTTTACTTTCATATCATACATTTATCATAGCCTGGCTATAAAAGGAAATGAAATGTGTTTTTCTCCCCAAGCACTCACACAGTTATATTTTTGTCAAATATCACATCATGTTGGTCTTGAAAACCAAAAGTCAAAAATACAGCCCAAAACTACAGGGCATTCTGAGTGTGTTTAAAAGTCAATTGCCAATTTGCTTGTAAAATAACACATTGCTTAACTTTACATTATATTAATGCAATAATTTATTACACTTTAAAGAGATTATGATTTCCATGGCCATACAATCTAATAATTTTTGGAAGAAGTTTGCACATTATTGCAAGCAGAATGAATTTAATTCATACTTAGTATTGATCTGAGACATTACTTTTACACTTAGAAAAAACATTCACTACAAAAGTTAAGCAGCCTTGATGTAACTGCTGAGTTCCCTTTGGCTCTGTAAAGCTGTAATGCCTGCACTCTGATAGTTGCTTATTGAGTAAGTTAAGCTAGTTAGAAATACCAGCACTGAAATCACTTGGTATAAGCACTTCTATCTAAAATAGAGGATGAAGTGCTTCTTCATCCAGGACGGTCTCAAATAAAACAGTCGGTGGATTACCCATATGGAGAAGCCACACAGATTCTGGCTCTGGGGACATGAATTGATTGCTTAGTCCCAGTACCACAGGGTTAAGTGAAATGCTATCACAGTAATTTATTATTAAGAGAAATGGTGATGGCTTAGATTAAGAAGATTTGTCTGTCTCTTCTAATTAAGGTTAGGTTCTTAAGAAGCTTTACTATCCTTTGAAGCTACAGAGACTAAAATTAGGACTCTGGTTCTGTTTAAAATGTCACTAGGTTGGTCCATAATCCCATAGTGATTGCAGCAAGGGATCATTCTTCCAATGCTGTGATATCCTTGTTTTGAAGCTAGTGAGCCAGGACAAGACCCCATGAATCAAAGTCTGAGTAGTCTATTAATCAGCAACAAGTTGGCCCTGCAGAATGTTGTCATGCTCTTGCAGTGACCCCTTGAAGACTGCATAATAAATGGCAGGCTAGCAAAGAAATCAGCTGTAAGACACAGTAAATTCTATTGCAGGCAGAGAGCAAATGGTAGCAGTAAGTGGGCTGTGTACAGAGGGTGAAGAAATGGTTAGGGGGGAAGATCTGTTTTCAGGCTGTAAGTAACTTTACGATGGCGTTGATGGCAATAGCGTCCTAGGCTCTAGTGTCCTCACTTGGTGGTCTACAGACAATGTCAAAACCTCAAAGCAATAGATGGATCACTTCCAACTTTTCTCATTATGCTCCTATTTACATAGCATACAGTGAATCTATGGAGCTCACCGTTACAGGATAGTTACAGCAAAAGCGTAAATTAAGTTCAAAATTTTATGGCAAAATTTAAGCTTGGATTCAGTTTTCCTTACACATGTGTAGACCTAGAGCAGCTCTGCCTACGTTAGTAAGCTACAGAAATGTAAAACTCATTAAATGGAAAAATCAGACCCACTTATGAAGAACAAAACCTTCTTTGACAATATTTAGTATGATAAAACATTCGGAAGAAGCCTTCATACTTCAAGTCACAAGTCAGTTTCTAGTTGGCTGGGATTAGGAAAATACTTTTCCAATAGTTAAGACATTAAATTATGATTTACAACAGGATGCCTTTCTCTAAATGATCTGATGCTGTATTCCAGCTGAGACAAAACAGGGAGAGTGTGTTGTCCAACATTCTTCTGCAGTACACCAGGTCTTATGTACCTGGCTGATAGGACAGTGTGCTGGGAGCCACTAAATTGCCATTCAGCAACTCAGAGAGGGAATTACCTTTTAATTTGGTTTAGTGATACAAAACAAGTTTATATTGGTTTGGATGAACTGCACGTTCTGAGTCTTAGGTATCTGACCAAGAAAATCTCTTGTCAATGAATTCAGTGAGAGTCTACCAACTTTTACTGATCAATCTGCTGAGCGCTGAATGAAAGTCCAGTGCTCTGTTGGACTGTGTTTATAAACCTTTCACGTTACAATGTATCTCTTCTGCTTTGCCATTCTTTTTCTCTTAGTTAACTCTGTCATGTTTTTATAGACAAGAGCATCCAATTAAGCAGTAAAAGCAATGCCCCACCATTCAGATAACCACTCACAAAGTCTGAACAGCACGTATTCATGAGGGATCTCCTGAGTAAAAACTATTTGCTCCACAGAATCTTATGACTGGTTTCAAATGATGAGTAAAAAGGCTCAAAAAGAAGTCACTTAGTTCAGTCCCCTTTATTTACTTTTACTCAGATTTAGATAGGGATGAACTATACTTACCTTTTGTGAACAAAGCAGCAGGGTGGTTCACCAAATATTTCTTACTGTGAGACGGGTACAGTTGTAATCAGTATGGTTTGCTTTGAGAAATTCACTTTACTTTAGTGTGTCCAAAATCTGGTCTCTATTGCAGCAGGCATGAGCAGTTCCTGTGTGACACTGGCCGAGGTCCTGTGGGCAAAAGGAAGCCCTTTGGAGGAAGAAGAAATATGGGCACTCTTGTACCTGGCCACAGTGCAGCTTCTGGAGGACCTTCACAAAGGTGAGGTGAAAAGTACCTTCTTATAGTTCCTACTGTTGGAAATTCATTCTTGAGTTATTTTAGCTGTTTCCAGGTTTTCTTTTGGTTTTGAGCACTAAAGCACTAATGGCAATAATAGCATATTGTAATAAAAATGTGAAATCTTTCAGAGCTACTGGGATTACACGCAGACTGCTCTGCCTACATAAGAGATCTTCACACAGTTGGGGTTTTTTCCAAATTACACATCAGGTATTAATTCATCTAAGTACAACTATACATGGGGGAACAGGACAGAAGAGTCCTTCCTGAAGTCTGAATAACATACATACGCAGAAAGTGCAGTGCCAGCTAGGATCATGTCCTTCATGGACTGATAGAGGAGGACAGGCAAATCCACATGGCTCCTCATTCAGCTAGTAAGAAACTTTTATCCTTAATGATAACAATGTGACTTATCATAATGGCTAGGCAAGTCATCACGATGAATGCTTGCCAAGCAGGCCAGCTGTACAAGAGAGCACAGCTGAGCAACCTGTCACATTTTGAGAAGTGTTTATGACAATGGATATTCCTTTTGGGGGGCAAGTGGATGAGATGTGTTCTTACCTCATGAGCACGTAGAATCAAAATACAAAATACTGAAAACGAGTGATGTGTAACTTCTGCTATAGCTGGAGGGGTGAACTTTTTTTAACAACTAGTTTTTAATGGACTGGAACACTACAGCAAGTTGACTATACCACCAGCTCTCTATTATTTAGTGTAACAAGAGGACAGAACAGCCCAGACAAGACAGGGAGGAATGTGCAAAGGAGTGCGGCACAGAGATACCCACTTGGATAGATTCAGCTCAGGTCCATCACAGATTATTAATTCAGTGCCAGACACTAAGCTGACACTGTGCTCTCCTGATCTCTTGGTTAAAAAAAAAAAAAAATTAAAAAAAAAATGCCTATAAGCTGGTCTATAGATGAAGTGCAAAGCTGGTCAAGCATGTCTTCAGAGAGCTCAAGTCCAGAACTGATGCAAAATTGGACTCATTCTGCAGCTGAATCCCTAGTGCTCCAGTTTCTTGGAGGGCAGCAAAGGTGAACTGCCTCTGCATAGCATCATCCCAGTTGACTAAGACATATCTCTGGCTCCACATCTCTTAATTACAGCTATATTGCTTCTGGAATCAGCCTCTTCTGAGGGCTAGTACTGCTGTGTTTGTGCTGCCCCTTGATTGATGTAATAAACCCTGCTAGACCTGGTGATGGTCAGGACCACTTGCTATAGCAATATTTCCAGTGTGTCTGGGCACTGACTGGTTAGGCAGGTATGCTGACTCATCGGCTGGCCAACATTACAGAAGGCCAGGTAATCTTCATTGAGGCTAAAGTATAAGATGGCTGTTTCTAAAACAGACAAATTTCCCAGCACGTGTTAGTTGTAATTGCATGCAATACTACAGAAAATGGGGAAGGAGCAAAAGAGAAAGCTAGCTGATGATTTTAAGACCTTTAATTTTCTAAAGAAGTAAATGCCACAACTGTTGCAAATACCAGTGATCCATAAGTCTTGAATCTCTGGGTCATCTGGCTATACAAACCTCCTAGGTATATATGAGTTCCCAGCTTAACATTTACCCATTTTTTCCATGCATTTTCCTGATGTAAAGGTCACCGTGCATAAGAACTAAGTAGACATTTTTTAAAACATAATTTTTAAATGCTAAAATACCAAAGCATTTAGGGCATGTTTCTGAGCTCTTTTCCTATGGAGATCTGAATGGTCTGTGTTCTCACAGTCTAGACTGAAGAGAGTGGTTCAACAGCCAACTTTTTTAAATTTTTTTTAAATTACCTGAATTTCCAGGAATCCTATAACTAAATATTACCATAGTTAATGTAGCTTTTCCTCTTTCTAAAGTAAACAGATTGATCTTAAATGCTTTTTATTATCATGCTTTTTTAATGAATATTTTAATAAAGTCACTTGGTCAAATTCACTTAACATATGCATGCAAGTGCACAGCATTTGCAGAAGACTGCACAGCCTCATGCTTCCACTCCTGCTTCAGACCACTGGGACTGACCTTAGTGGATCTCTGCAGTGACATTTTTTGAGAGTACTCAGCCCTTTACAAGAAGAATCCAGTCCATTACTGAGACATCTTCAAATAGATTTTTCTCAGGAAATAGCAAGGGCAAGCTGTTCCCTAAGGGACAGGGAGCCCAGACCCAAGCATGGTTGCAAGGATGGCATGGCAGGGGCTGTGCCACCCAGGGCCCTATCCCCAGTACCCAAAGGAGGCAAGCAGGGCAGGGCTGGGATTGACAACTGAGAATCCAGACCACCACACGCGTTTGTGTTTATAAGGCAGGTGAAGCTGGGAAGCTGAGTCGGGATCAGGTCTGGTGTGGGCAACCAGGGTCAGACAGCCCAGCGATCACCAGGCAAGCCCACAGTGAGAAGGCAAGTCTGAGGTCGGGCTGGCAAGTCAGTCTGTGCGTCAGGATCAATGAGGTCCACGGTCAGGCAAGGCACGGCTGTGGCTGAGCTGGAGACAGACCTTCCCACACCACGCCTCAGGCAGGGGCTCAAGGCCCCAGGCTGAGCTTAACCAGACTACGGGCAGAGGATGGGGATAGGTCCCAAGTGAGGCTGGTCAGAGCCATTAAGGCCTATTAGTGTCCTCAGAACCTTGTCAGGTTTAGGAGTCTACATTTATAATTTGAAAACACTTTTATTTGAAATATTCCCTCTCTTTTAACAGAACTGACACACAGACAGAAAGACTGAATGTGAATAATGCTAAAATATCATGGCTGTTCACATTACTGGTAGAATCTAGTCTAAGGTTTAGTTTGGATAGTTTTCATATTTGCATTCTGGTAAAAAAAAATCCCAAAGTTCAGGTTAGTTGGAAATTATGTTTCCACTTAAATAAAAGCTTAGTAGGCTATAGCATTGGGATTTGGGAAGTTTGTTTCTACTGGTACCTCAGCTTCTGTTGACTGACACGGTATAGTCATCAAAGCCGGGCTCTGCATCAGTTTTTTCATCTATACAATGGCAATAAAAAGTTACTGACTCCTGACACTGACTTTCTGGCAAAGTAACTTGGCTTTGCTAGACACAATACACTGAAAGACAGGTTACTAAAATTCAGAGCTGACTGACTATAAGCAGTAAACAACAAAAAAATATCACCACAGAGAAGAGTTTTGTACCATGGTCATGAAACTTAGTGGAAGTTAACTTAGTGGAAGTCTTTTGCAAATGCTGGCTTCAAAGTATTCATGCTTTATTGGAAGGAGCGTTCTATTCTTCTCATATTTTCCTGTGTTTTGCATAAAAAGATCTACCAAAAAGTCAGAATCTGCACATAGGATGTAATTCTGCCTTTCCTTAGGCTTCAGAAATCCACTGAAATCAATATATTGTTTACATGTGTGAAATGATGTGAGAGAGAAATCAAGTCCTTAACCATCACTGAATTCCAGCTGACAAAATCAGCCAGGCATAAATGAACATGATTCCACTGACTTCTGGGTACATCTCCAGGAAAATTCAGTGATGAGTTTGGCTATGCAGGTGAGATGCCAGCAATATGATTTTCTGAGCGCAGTGAATTCAACACTAAAAGAACTCCATTATCTTCAACATTTTTCAGACTCTGCTGTCTGTGTGATTTGTCCATGGTCAGTACTACTGTCTGCTGAAGGAAATTTGTCCTTCCAAAACAATGCATCTCAGACGGAAGCTGTTCCCTTCAGTGCACCAGAATTGCTCCACAGACAAAGTAAAAACCAGCACATTGGACTAACAAAGGTGAGGCATACTACAAAATAAATCTTGACAGTACCTCATAAAGACAAGCTTGTGGATTTTAATGCAGCATACCAGGTATCTACTGTCAAACTCCATCTGTAATAACACTAAACAAATTAGGTGACAATTGGAAAGATTTAGATGTATCTTGCAGCTCACCATTAGATTAGCATGTATGTCAACATCAAAATCAATTTTGAACATCAGTCCTCAAAGTCTTCAGAAATGTATTATTTGTAAAGGCCCACAGAATGGAAGAATATTTCTATGAATATGATTGACCAGAAATGGTAAGTGTAATACCAGAAGCAGCAGGACTGCAATATCTATACAATCGGAGAGTGGAAGCACTCCCAGTAAGTCAGAAATATGTTCAACTTTGTTAACAATTTACTTTTCCTCTCCCTGACAAATGAGTCTCTCTGGCAGGACAGTAAGTTACAGCACTCAGTTACCCAAAAATTTTAAATACCACTAGGACCACATCAGTGCACACTTCACTCGGGCAGAACACAGTAATTTCAAACTCCCACATAACTGATCACTTAGATGCTATGCAGAAACATGAAGCTTTGGAATAGATGGCCCTTACTCCAGTACTTACTCTTCTGAACACGACTGCTAGTCAGTCCCACAGGTAGGGTAGAGCTTTAATCGCCAATCAAAACTAAGAAAGGAGTTCAGATTTCTTTTCCTACTCATGGTGTCATTGGATAGAGGGCAGCCTGGCTTGGCCCCTCAAGCTGAACAATGCTCATTGCATGCTTTCTAGTCCCATAAGCCAAGAGTCACTATTGTACTTTTATATATGTTTCCTCTAGTCTGTTTTTTAAAAAAATTATCCGTTTAGCTTCCACCCTTTTATGACTAAAGACACAAAAAGATGGTGTCTCTAGTACGAGGCTTTTCTGTATTTAATGTTGATTTCATAAAGGGTTTCCTTTTCTGTTTTGACAGATGTTGGTGTATTCCTTAGGAATGACCCTGTATTGGTCAGCAGACTACCAGGTTCCTCCAAACCAGGCCAGTAACAAAAACATTCTTGTTTTCTTTTATTCTGTCTTATATTGGTAGGTTCAAAGATTGAGAGGCATAATCTGAAGTCTCAGTAAGAGGGGCTTTATGTTTTGGACCACCAGAAAGATTTGAAAAGCTTTAGTTAAGGTCCAGACTTCACAAAAAATAGCAGTTCATCCAAATCAGGAATTTAGTTAGGTCTCATCTTTACTTTTTTTTTTTTTTTCCCTTTTTCTTCAAAACTCAGAACTGTTCCCATTAATATGAATTGTACCTTGCTTTTAAGAGGGAAGATTATTTATTCCAAGACTGTAATAAGCAACAGGCTGCCCAGGGAAGTGGTCAAGTCACTATCCCTGGAGGTATTTAAAAGACGTGTAGATGTGGCACTTAAGGACATAGTTTAGTGGTGGACTTGGCAGTGTTAGGTTTACGGTTGGACTCGATGATCTTAAAGGTCTTTTCCAACCTAAATGATTCTATGATTCTAAGATAGGAAGGGCTAAAAGAAAAACATAATCACAGCATGATTGTAGTGCTGTGCACATTTATGTGCTTTTTCGGAGAATGAGATGGTGGAAATAAAACTAAATAATTCTCCTTATTTCTGAGCAAATTCTACCAGCATCACTGCTAGTTGAAATTTTGCATTTCTTGCTTACCCAGAATACTTTCAAAGATTTGTAGCACATATTTTGCTTCATTGATAGTTGATTTGGAGAGCACAAACTTTTAGTAGATTTAACCTCCCTTTCATGCGTACACATGGTCTAAATGAAAAGGCTCTATAAGCTAAATGACTCTAAAATTTTAAGTATCTGGTCTCTATGGCAACAGTTTTGGCTGATATAACTCCTTACCTTTTTGAAGCTAATGCTGCCACATGTCTAACTTGCATGAATCTTTAAGATTCACAGTCTAATTAGCAAAGCTGTGGAGCAGACTGAGCTGTGAAGCCCCTATACAGGCTGACGACCCTCCTTGTAGATGCCAGTTCCCTCCAAGGCTCTCCTGGATCCCATCAGAGGCTCCATTTAGTGCTATTATGCTGCCTATCCAGAATTTTCCCAAAGTCTAAAGGAATTCAGTGCCCATTTCTCACCCAGGGTGAAAGGCTTACAGAAATTCCTGGTTCCAGTTTACACAGGATTTCAGACCACTGGGAGATGTCATTTAACAGTACCTCTATTTTGACTCAGTTCCTCCAGCTGAGCGACCAACTACACACGCTCTTGCTGACGCTATGTGAAGATCTGCCACATAAAAGACTTTCTCCTGAATCAATCCTGGAAGCATGTGAGGCACATCAGAGGGAATATGCTTCCTTACCAGCAAATGCTTACGTAAAGAAAATGGTCCAGTTTGCTGTGGGAAGTGTCAGTGAGGTAGGTACTACTCTTATACTCTAATCATCTCCTTTTCTTTGGTGAGAGAGGTGAGCAGCAACATGGGATTCAGGTGAGCAATTGCCTGAAATTAATGCTTGTATGAATTAAGCAAGTGAGATTTGGTTCTAGACTTCCGAGTAGGAAATTGAGTGGGCATGTGTACAAGCAAATGAGGCAATGAAGCCATCTCTCACACCACGTTTACACTCCTGGGAAATTATACAAATCCAGCCTTTGCACTTACAGTATCTTCATTTCTTTGGTTAATACTGAAGCAATCATAACTCTTACAGAGACTTCATATTGGCCAAAGGAATGGACTTTACACAAGAGAAAAGATTTCCCCATTGCCACTCTGGTTTCAGACTTTGTGAAATTCAAAGAAATCACATTTACATCATACTGAGAATTTCATTCATTGTCCTTGAGTAGAACTCAATATTTGCTGTGCAAGCAAGCCCGACCATGTGAAGTCTTTAATAAATGAGCACGTGAGTCTTTTTTCAAGATTCAAAATATCAACAAACATTTTATGTTGACAAGCTGAATGAAATGGGAAGAAAACACACCGCAAATATTTTTTTCTGTTCTCAATCAGTATTCATTAACATTCTGAGATGGCCTTTTCCATTCCAATCTCTATTACTCTATTTCCCACTGTAACAGAGGGTGCCCCCTCTTAAACACAGCTAGCGTGAGAGCATGAAGCCATCAAAACTCAATCCTGCTTTGTGTTAATCTGAGAAGATGAAGTTGCTTATACCAAGCAAATCAGCAGCCTCTGACAAGCAGGGGGCAAGGATCACTTCAGTATGAGAGTCTGAAGTCCACATCTCATATGACATTGACTTGCAGTACTACTGTCTTCTAGGTAGAGCGGGTAGTCACCGAAGACAGCACAGCCTCTCAGCTTAACAGAAGTCATGTGATAAGGAAAAGACTGCATGAGAAAATACCGGACACCTCACCACTGTCTTCCCAGATGAATTTTCACCAAGGTAAAAAAAAGGATTTATAATCTAAACTGTCTAATAAGGATACATCCAGCTTTTTCTGAGTCTTTCTCAAGCTAGGTGAATTGTTTAATTTCATGCTGTAGTGATTACATGTAGTGTTGGATAGACTATTTATTGCTTTACATATAAATTACTTCATAATGGAAAGACTCTGAGGCAAGTTGGCAAGGTTTCTGTTCCTTATTTCCTCAAAGGACAGTAGTCTGAGGGCTGTGAAGCAATGATAACAAATCAGCTTGCACAGATGTGACTCTTAAAACACTTTGCATAATTCCTGTGCATGTAAAAAAAAAAGTACTTTCAAAACTGCATTTGAACTTTGTATACTCCAGTGTATTTTTGAAGGTAAAGAGTGGGATTCTCTGAAGGTATCCTGCTGCTGTTAAGGAATATATATTCACCCTTCCTATTTGATTACTCACACAAAGATTTGTGGTTTCTTTTTGATTTTAGTTCTGTTTTTCTGTTCAAAAGATGTTTTATAAATTCACACATTGATTGCTGGAGTGATTTCAAGACACAAGGCCAAATCCTGCTCACTATATAAACAAACCAGCATATACTAATTTCACATTTCATTTGACCAAGACCAAGATTTTATTACCCCTCAGAGTAATTCTCTAACTGTAACTAAATGTGGACTCAGGTTCAGATAGTTCTTTTTTCTAGTCTCTATATTGTACTGTTCAGTTCAACAGAAATCTCTGATTTTGAGGCAAGGGGAAGGTTAGTCCAAGCCACGCAGGCTTTTTTTTTTATATGCTCAACATTAGGCATATGAACAATCCAACTCCTATGCAGCAAATCACATTAACTTCAGCTAGAATTAAACACATGCTTAAATACCTATGGAACATGTCTATTAAGTATTATTAGTCATAGGAAAAGGAGATTCTTTTGAAAACATACAAACCATCCCTCAAATCATATTGGCTCGCTCATTCATTCAGAAACTGAGCTTATAGATTCACACTTGCCTAAGCTGGTGAAAACTCTGCTGCTGCCAAAAGGGATGTTCCCATCTTCAACCCCCTATTAGCCACAAATTCCTGCCATTTCCCTTCTACTGGTTCTAGTGATTATGTATCTGGGGTGATCTCTGTGTTTTCTACGGATTCAGGTCATGTGGCTTACACTTGCTGAAGGACTTCAGTGAATCAGGATGTCAACTGCATTGAGAATGTGTGAGCCACGCTTTCCAAGGCAGCATTCCATTTCTTTCTTTTTTTTTTTTTAATTAAAAATGATCATCATCAGAGATTCTGGAAAAGAGACAATGCAACCAAAGTAAAGTTGGGGTGCAACAGAAATATGTACTTCCTAATGACTTAGGATGACCCCTTAATGGAATTTCTGCAGCCGACTCTGGTAGTAGATTGTGTCTGGGCACTGTCTGTCCTGCACACAGAAAGAATACTTTATAGCTAAAGTTTTTGGGCCTCAGAATATGAGGAAGGAGAACTTTGCAGGTTATCTGCACTTTGCCACCTTTCAGTTAAACATGTAGAATAGAATTAATATATTAGATTTGTTTTATTTGGAATGGTTGAGGAGAAATATGAGAACTATTTTGGGTCAGAATAAAATTATGAAAGTAATAGGATGAACTTGCCAAGCTTTGCTTGGTCCTTAAGGAACTGAAATCAGGGTTAGAAGACAGACAGACATGGACTATATAAAAATTAGTCGAGCCAAATGTTATTTACATTATCATGAAGAGACAATGATTTATAATTTATATGATTCACCATGTTGTCTTTCTTTTTCCAGACAAAGGGTCCAGATTAATGAATTATAGTCGGTCAACAGAAGATTACAGACAACTCTCTGTGGACTACAGTGACTCTAATAGTATTTCTGAAAGTACATCTTTGATACTGTCTAACCGAGGACATAGGAGAGGTAAGATTTTCCTGAGAGATTGTGTTTATGAATTATGTACTCATCTCTTTGTCCCCTGAAATGTGACACTACTCATGTATGGTCAGGTGATAGGTACTCCCATGCACTTGTAGTTGCGTGACTAGGGAGGTATATTTGTGCTACACTGCAGAGAAGAAAGATCCTTTTATACTGGATTCCTTTTTATATGTGTCCTACTGTAAAGCTATATATTCCCTGGTTACTGTGCAGCACCATCACCTCTTTCTTGCTTTATGCCCCCTTTACCAGGTGAAGCTGTTCATCAGATCATAGACAAAGCCTGACAGCATGTTTCTGGCATGTGGGGTCTTGGAGCAGATGAGAATGGTGGAGTGAGCCACAAATGCATATGAGGGGCAATGTCAAGATGGCAGCACTGAAATCAGTTGAATCTATGAATAATACCTAAGACTCAAATGGTGGGGATTAATGTTTCTTCAAGCCCATTCAAAAACAAAGGGACTAATTCTGAAATCTAGAGGAAAAAAACAACCAAACAACAAACCTTTTCATTTTTGTCCTAAAGCCATTGTGTATTTCCTGCTCAGCCTGTTGTTTTCATTGTGCTAAATGCCAGATTGCAATGCTGCTCTTCTGATTTACTTTGTCTGGAGATATCAGAGTTGGAATTTTAGCTCCACTTTCAATCCTTTTATGGCAGGAACAACATGAAAGAAACTGTTTGGGAGAGGATCCATTCAGTGAAGATACCGTGGTAGACACCAGTCAGGGTCCTTCCCAAGCCACTTAAATCACAGTGTAGGGGGATACTATGAAGGAAAGAAGGGAATTCAGCAGGAAGGGAAGTAGTATTGTGTATGTGTATCTTTACATTTAAGTTGGAATCTGAACTAGGGACACCTAGACAAGGACTTTCACACTACCCAAGAGCAAAAAGTTCCTGTTGCCAACTGTCATCATCATCTCCTAAAAATCCAAGCTTACCATGCCAGGTCCCCATTTTCAGGCTCCTGCCCATTTCTATTCTCCATTCCACAGTTACCTACCCTCCCATCTGCTTTCGAGCTTTTTTTCCATCCTGCCTGGGGCACTTCTGAGCTTCCAGACCCAGAGGTGGAAGTTTACTTCTGTACCTCAGAGTTTACTTCCTGCCTTTATGAGCCTCCATGAGAAATGAAGTACTAGGTCCTCCTGTGGCATGGATTCAGATGTGCTCTGTAAGCACGTGTGGGTTTTTTATCCCAGAAATTTCTTCCCTAAGGCAATAACTCCAGCATTCATTACATCAGTTATGATGCAACAAGGTATGCACACCGACTGGTTAGTTCATTGATGCCATAAATAACAGAAAATTGCTGAGTAGTCCTTGTTTTTTTCACTAGGGAGCATTAATTTGGGTTTATAATATCCAGCTGCTGATTGCCATGAAATTTGTAGGAACATATTACCCACAATCTTCCAAATTTGAAAGGTTTAAAATTTACTAGGCAAAAATAAAAGGCATAGAGCATGATCTCAAGGGACTAATTTCCCTAGGAAAGATGGCAAAAAACCTGGGTGCCCGCTGCATTATCACAAAACTGCCAGGAGATAATTCATAGAGAGAAAGCAAAAAAATCCTGTGAAAGAAAAAAACGCCCATGTAATAGCTTCTCAGCCCCAAGCCCTTAGCCCCAATGATGAGGAAGGTGAGGTTACTCATATAACTGCTGTTGATACTCTCCTCCTGAAAGGCATTTTTCTGAAGCTCTAGAATTGCAATCAATATCAGCAGCAATAAAAACGTGACTGCAGCTGCTCCCTGTGTGACGCATATGTGTCAGTCACATACCTAGTGGCACACAGTGAAAGTAAACTCAGGAGCTTGTCTTGTAAGTCCTTTTAAAAAAAAAAAATTGGTCATAAACTTGACAGAAGCTCATTCCAGTGCATTTGTTTGTGTTGCCATCTCCACTGAAACATTGGTAGCTGTTCACACCCAGGATTTTGTAAGAAAAACTAAAAATACAGGACAAAATACAGAATATGAGAGCTGCAGACATTCTTTCATGAGATGATGTATTAGAAAAATGCATTATTTTCTGAAAAGAAATATTACCATCTAGTAGAGCACCATTATCAAGGGAGATCAATATCTCTATCCAGACTGTACTTTAGAAGCTCATTTAAAATATAATAAGTTAATCATCTACAGGATCAACTTCTCTGAGGGCCACATGTTACTTAAACATCAGGAACGTGTTGGATTTGTGATCAAAGCACAGCAATCTGGCCACTGAAACTAGCCAAATTGTCCCATTGCTGTAACAGCTGAGACAGAAAAACTAAGGGAATTTTATATTCTTGTGAAAGTATATTCATACGATTATGTGAAACCTATAGTGTAAGCAGAGAATTTTGCAAGGCTTTCTCATTAAAAAGCATGTAGTTTCAGGACATAGGACTGAATCTCAACTTTGGTAACTAGCCCTGAGTATTTGGCTTATCTCAAATCTCACATTTTGTCAGTACCATCTGCAGCTTGAAAAAACATGTTTATGCATATTTTAGCAATGTGACTGTAGATTTTGTAGTTTTTAAAATTGCAACTGGTGATTGGTATACTAGAATTCAAAGTCATGTTTTCATGTTGGAATTCAGAGTGAGGTCTCAGAGTGTAGTTCATGCATGTTTTATACAGAGAAAAAGCTGACCTAAATGATTACTTCCACTTAGCTCATCCTATCATCTCTATCATTCTGCCAATGTAATAGTTTGATATGCAATTCCTTAAATAAGATCAATGAAATGATTCAAGTGAAGAAAAATTTAACGTTCCCACCCTTCCCTAAAGGATTTAAAACATCTCTGCTGCTAGAAGAATTGTTCATGGAACTACCAGTTGCATAACCCTTTCTGGTTCTACCTATAAATTTCAACTCTCATCTATTTGGACAAAGCACTGCCTATCCTTTCCGTAGCAGCAGAGATGACTGAAGGTGAAAAATTATACAAATCTTATTTGCTAATGACTCATAAACCATCCTATATTCCCACCAGATTTTTATGATGTAAAAACATTCATAATATATTTAATGTAGCAAATAACTGGTGGAATATTTACAAAGTTTTCATTTCAGTGATTTTATATCCTACTCTGATTAAGCCAGAGAAGTTTCATGGCTTTTTCCACCTAATTTTATGCCTGGAAATACAAGAACAAAGAATACTAGGGGTAATTTCTGAAGAGCAAAAGCTGTTTCAAAATTACTTCCATACATATGGAAATTAGAGCCATTGTACCTACACAGTTATTTTCCAAATTACATTTGCATGAAGGGTTATGAAGAGGAAGTAACAATAACTAGAGAACTGGGAATACTGCTTGTGTAGTATTCACTTAGCCTTATCAACTAGCCATTTATCATGCCCAAACAAGTACACATGAGAGGAAGCAGCCAGTCTAAATTTCCTCCTTGTTGTAATTGTCCCACGATCTGATGCTGAGTGCTGCTGCAATTGCTTCAATTGTGAAATTTCCTTTATTCATTTCAGGGAGAGTTCCACAGACACACAGGTCATGGGACCCCACCCTTAGTGGGTCGAGGACACAAAGTAGCTACAAGCTCTTCATAAACAGGTAATCAAAACTCATATTCCTAAAAGATGGAAGCTGTTTTATTACCAAGTGAAGCAGACAACTACTGTGGCAATGTCATTATCAGAAAATGCCTGGATCGCCATCTGAACCTGTTTTGATAATAGGTACTGTTTACATAGACTTAAAGTACAGCTAGACTCGGTTTGGCTCCAAGTGAAACAGTCTAGTGAAATGCAGCTTGGGCCCTGAACAATCCATACAAAACAAGCACATTGAAGTTTTCCACCTTTACTCTTTACCACTGTGTCCTGCCAGATGTCACTGGCCTCCCAGAACAGCTGTGCCTCGCGTGTCTCCATCAGAATCAGACAGGTTAGCAGCAATAGCTTGCTGTGACTGAAACAACTGGGAAGCAGCTCCACAGAGAGCGTGGAAGGGAAAAACCTCTTGAGAAGGTATGAATAGCCATTCCTTTCACTGGCAAGGCATTCTGCAGAGTCTGTATTTGTCTACATTCAGATTTTGGATCTGGTCTTGCCTTGCTGTTACATTAGCAGAGACCTGATGTGTTCTGGAGTGGTTATGACAGACCATGTATATGATCCATCATTTTCAGTGGATTATTTGCATTTCCATCTCAGTTCTTAGATTGATTTGTCTCACTTGTGTCAGCCACATCCAGCCCTGCACCGCCACTTTACTGAAGACTTATAGGTAACCCTGGGACACAAGCGGTAAAGACTTCTGCTCTCTCATGGGGATTAGCCTCATTTCAGCCAGGGCACATACAGCAGCCCTGTAGACATAGACAAGGAAAGCTGAGAATTGTACAACTGATACTAACTCCTTTTCAAAAGGCAGAGGAACACCACTGCTGCCAAACAAGAATTTTCTAGACTGGGTGTTAGCATAGTGAAGCTGTAATCATGGCTGTTTCCAAATGAAGAGGAGATCCAAGTACTGTTAGCCTCTAGGCACCACAAAGACCAGAATCCCATAGTTAAGCACCACGTAATCCCTACAGACATCCCATTTAAATTGAGTTCTTGACCCAGTTAAACAGGAGTTTCTTCTTTTAACCATGACACAAGTAATTCAGGCCCACAGGAAATGCTCCATTTATATCAACTCCCAATTAAACGTATCCCAAGTAAACAGTTTGAACTTCCTGATAAATCAGCCACGATAATCTGAGCAATGAGAGATACTCCAGTACACCTCTAATCCTGCAACAAGAACGAACTACAAGCAGGTTGCTGGATAGTGGCAGCTTTTGTGAAGAAACTAGTCTCTGTCTGCCTGTCTAATTAGACACACATACATATGTATGTGTGTATACAGACATCTATATATGCATCACACAGCTGGCAATGATATCAGTAACAGAAGATTTATTTACTGAGTATTTTGGAGCAATTGCCATGCCTCTGACTACCAACCTAGGTATCATCTTGATATCCTAGTTCTAAAATCATGCTGCCAAGAAAATGTTCCCCTCCTCTGCTGAAAGATGAACTCTCTTCTTCAAATTTCCAGCAAGCTGATTCCCATAGAACTTCAGGGACTGTAAACCCCACTTTTGGCTGTAAGCATCTGTAATTGAATTTCTGCCAAGGTCACCATCCTATTGTACCACGACAACAGTGGAATTGAAATAGTTAGTTTGGAAACCACCAATTTCCCATGTAGGAGGACAATGAACACAAAACTTAGTGATGGGTTTATTACCTATAAACTTTACTAATATCATCATGTTGCTTTTGTAAGCAGTTCAACTGATATAATTTACACCTCATAAAATTAAGCTTGTAAGTATATGCAGGGCTATGGCCTATATATAAAGCTGTCAAGTCTGGCATCTCTCACCTCACAGGACTAATAACAGGAAGTGTTTTCCACAAGGGAAGAAAGTCTTCTTAATACAGCATCTTGGGTTTTGAGATAATAGTATTTCTATACCCACAAAAGTCACTTCAGGTCATATTTAGGCATATTTCTTAGTTAAATATTGATCTTTATGAGGTTGATAGAAACAAAAATATCTAGATATCTTTATAGAGAGAGGAATACAAACTAGGATAGGATAGGACAGGACAGGACAGAATGGAACAGTTGGAAGAGACCTGCAATAATCATCTAGTCCAACTGCCTGACCACTTCAGGGCTGACCAAAAGTTAAAGCATGTTATTAAGGGCACTGGCCAAATGCCTCTTAAACACTGACAGGCTTGTGGCATCAACCACCTCTCTAGGAAGCCTGTTCCAGTGTTTGACCACCCTCTCGGTAAAGAAATGCTTCCTAATATCATGTCTGAACTCCTCTCGACTCAGCTTTGAACCATTCCCATTTGTCCTGTCACTGGATACCAGGGAGAAGAGATCAGCAACTACTCCAGTACCTTTGTTAAAAATATTTTGAAACTCCATGAACAGTTCTCTGAAGCAAGTCTGCAACATGCAAAAGAAAAGGATATAACTTTGGGATAACAAAAAAGCTTCCATGTGACCTTGACATTTGTTAAAAAAGTGATTAACAAAAATCCACCTCTACAAATCCTTTCCTTCTGTACCACATAATCATTCTTTTCTCATTGATAAGATTATATATAACATTTTCAGTTTATTCTAAGCATACATGTGTCTGCTTGTGTGGAAACCATCATTACTTTATGGGTTAAAAGTATAGTATAAAGACAGCTTTCTGATCTGAGATTTCACACATCTTTCTCTGAATTAAATTGCAAATTCCCTCAGTTCCTTAAGACATTAATTTATTCTAATGAATTAGTATTCAAATTAGTTCCCATTCCTGGAAAATTCTGAATAATGTAGTAACAAATGTTTTGGTTTCTGAAGCTTTTTTGCTTCAGAAAATAAGAAATGAGGAATTGACTTCATCCTGTAGAATTTCTAGAAAGTGACAGGGCTGAACTCCCTGCCTGTTGGCTTCACCAGACTTAAACCAGCTAGATCTGGCTCACCAAATGAAAAAAAAAAAAAAAAAAAAAGACAAAAAAAAAAGACAACTGTTATTGAATTAAAGCAGAGTTTAGATTTATTTATAAAGGACATCAGTAATATTATCCCTGTGAAATTATTTTTCTTCTTCTGTAAAGACACATTTAACAACTTATAACTGACATTGCCCTGGATTACATAATATTCTGCCACTGTACCTTAAGCTCCTTGTCCTCAAGTCTGTGTTGTTTTGATTGCATGCTATATATATTGCTCACTATGACATTTTCTTTGAAGGTCAGTCAGTGCTGTAGAAGAAATCCCTGGTGGAACTCAGAAGAACAGCAGACAGAACCTGCTAAGTTTAGGTTCCACCTTCTCCGTGTCTACAAAGGACTACACAGTGGCTGCTGCATCACAAAAATGTTTGTTCCACAGGAAGGAAAAGGTGACTAATGAAAAACATATAAGCTGATTTAAAAATGTAAATATCACTAAAGAGAAACCTCTCATCCAGTTGTCATTCACCAGTGATGTGCATATTAGCAACTGAGACATCTAATTAGATCAATATTTTAAATTGACAGACTCCAAATTAGGCATGATCCAGTTGTGATAACTCAGAACTGAAGTCAGTGAAAGCTCTTGTCCATAAAGACTAAGCAAAAGCTTATAATTGAACCCTCTCTGACCTACATGTGTGATTTCTGCAAGCATCAAACACCGTATGGACTGTTTTCTTCAACCACTTTGACAGGAGCTTCAGAACAGCAAAAATATTTACAGAGACACTGAACCCAAACGCTTGAGGGTCAATGGTGCTCAAAGGACTTAAAATTTTTTTTACAGTGTATGCCTGGACAGAAAGCCTAGGCTAGCAGTGAGTGTGCCAAACCAATAGTTCACCTAAGGGTCTGTTCCTAGTTGCTGATTTGTTATAGGACCCTGTTAAATGGGAAGGATCGTGTTTCTTTGGCAGATGGATCACAAAAATCTAGAAATAACTGAATCACAGAAAACTCCATGATGCTGCTGCTCATGGAGCTTTCTGTTGTGGAAGTAAAAGGGACAAGTTCCAGGCTTGTGAGTCCTTTCCCCTGTTCCCAGTTCACAAGCTCAAGACTGACCAGTTGGAGAACTTTGATCAAGAGTTTCAGTTAGATACTTTGGAAAATTATCTTTTTATATATAAACTTAGTTTTAAATTTTAATATGATTTTTGCTGGGATAATAATTGAGTTCTTCAGAAGGAGTCCAAGAACTGTTACAACAAAATGCTAGTCCCTCTTTATATGTGATACAAAACTGCATTGTCTGTTGGCAGGACAATAGTAGTATTATGAAACAAACCATAAATTTTCTCAAAAAAATATCTAAATGAGTCAAGGTACTAAGTCATGGATAATGGTTGGAAGGATCCATGTCTTACAACTTGCAGACATGTAGTTATTTCTATCTGCTTCAAGGATCTAAAAGCATAGATGAATCTGGAAAAAAAAAACAATATGCAAAATTCCTTGAGGTAGATAGTTAGCAAGGAAAAGAAGCATCTTATGCTATTAAAGTTTGTTGAAGTTAAAGCAAAAGAATGCAATGTCTGCTAATAAGAAATATCTGTCAACCTTCATCACAGGGAAGAAAGCAGCTCAGCATTTTAGTCTGGTTCCCTATGGGAGCTAGGCACACAGTGGTGTGTATGTATGTGTGTACATGTCTGTGACTGTCCTCATAGTAACTTGGGAATCAAATGGAAAAAGGTCTCAGAAGAAATTAAGTTTCTGTGTCATGAAAATAGGTGTCTTGCAAAGGAAATGGATCTTGGTTAAGTGCCTTTGCAGAAGAAAAGGCTTCAGTGTGAGCTTACCTCTAATTAGACCCCAAAGAGTCCACACAGGAGAGACCTCAGAGAGAAGTCTTCAGTGAGCCTTTGCACCTTATTAGGTCAATTAGCTACAGCATACAGATCAACAGAAATCGGTTTCATTGGTACTGGTGTTTGGAATCTTTGTTACATGAAGGAGACATTTCTTAAATTTCTGAATTGCCTCCTTACAGTTTTCAGGTCCAGAATTTATTATTTTGTCTAGTGAACCACCAGTGACCTTACAGCTGCCTGGATCAATTGTGGTAAGTATGAACATTAAGAATTTATAACTAATCAAGTTACCTATTAGTTGGGGCTCTTTGTAAATTGCATCTGAGTCCCAACCCAGTATTCTTGTCATGTCTTCCTCCCAAACCAAGTTAGGGGTCCTGCAGAGGTATTGAGACTTGAAAAGAGGTCATTTAATTCTCAGTGCTATATAGTTATTTCTGTTGGTGTGGAAATAGCTTAATTTATCCTTCTCAGCTAAGAATGCTCACTTTAGCACAAGACTTTTGAGACAAAGATTATACAGAAAATACACAATGTGACATCTAGTGCCAATGTATTCAACTCCTCCAATTTACAGACACATCCCCTAACTTTCATTAAGATAAGGTAAAAGGCTGACAGCATACAGCAGTAAAAATGAGGGCAAATAAAATTTGGAATTACCCTCAAATCTAGAATAACCCTGGTGACTGCAGAGTCTGAGTATGCTCAGGTGTTCTGTTGGGATTCCCTGTTTGTTTTTTTTTAAAATGAAAATGTTTGGGATATTAATTTATGAGAATTATGAGAGGGCAGGGAATAGCATAGTGTTGTGACCGGTTCCATCAGGTTATGTAGAGACAGGAGACTAGGGGGCCTCAGTAATAAAATGCTGTGGAACTTGCATTGCTTGTACTTGGCACTCATTCTTCATTCTTTGTTACATGTTCTTAGACTAAAAAAGGGAAGTCCTATTTGTCCCAAAGGGATCTCAATGTGATTCTACTCAATGGGCAGTGCCTTGAGGTGCAATGTGACATCAAGTCCAAGGCAAGAGATGTTTTCAACACTGTGGTGGCATATGCAAACTTGGTGGAACATTTCTACTTTGGCTTGGCTTACCTGAAAGGTAACGGGACACAGCTAACTACAGTAACAGTTCTCTCCCTCAGTGCCTCTGTAGTTATTTTATTAATGAATTCCAGTAAGATACTTTAAGATCCTCAGATAAAAGCAGATCCAAAGCTTCAGCAAAAGGTACGTTGGTTTAAACTGTACGGCATTGATGTAAAGCATGTCTACCCTAGGACCGTGCATCAGCACAGCCATACTGTTACTGGCTGATATTCCCACGCAGAAAAGGCTATGCCCCAACCTTGCACTGGAATAATACTGAGCCATGGAGCTCCAGCAGAAACTCCAGGAAGCACTGTACTGAGGAGGGCTGACTGTCTTTGTTCCTAGATATAAGTACAGGTGCAGCTATTTCATCTACAAAACCCACATCTCCCTAGCCCAATTCTGATGGCAAGCATGGCTGAGGCAGTAGGAAGAAGCATACCTTGTGTCTAGGGCATGAGAATTACAATGGGGTGCAGAACCTGAATGGTGAGCAGAATGCAAGCCACATCAATTGAGTGATTCCATAGATACCACACCAATCCAGCACCTAACAATTGCAATCCTAAATTACACACTGTTATCCTAAGTTCTCTATCAAAGCAGCAATAAGTTAAGCCATAACACAGAGCAGTAAATTTCAACTGACATCCGTGATCCATTTTATTTTTTTGTTGCTAGTGATGCACTGAATGAAGACAGAAGAACTTTGAGCTACTGAAGTATCTCCAGACTTATTACAGAACCCAAAATTCTCATTTCAGGTAAAGAATTCTTCTTTTTGGATGAGGAGACCAAACTCTACAAAGTGGCCCCAGATGGCTGGAATGACCAACCCAAGAAGAAAACCTCCATCATTAATTTCACACTCTTTCTAAGAATAAAATTCTTTGTCAATCACTTTAATGTTATCCAGTAAGTGCATGGTTCTGCTGACTGCAGGAAAAACAGTAGCATTTAGGGTGACTGCTCAAGGCTCCTCCTGTGTTCCTAAACCCTTTTGTGTTCCAGGCATGGCTTGACAAGGCATCAGTTTTACCTGCAGCTTCGTAAAGATATTTTGGAGGAGCGATTATATTGCAATGATGAGACTGCCCTGAAACTCGGCGCTTTGGCTTTACAGGCAGAGCTTGGCAATTATGCTTCCGAGGTGTGGATAAATACAATATTTCTCAGAGGTCTCTCTCAATAGCTTTTGCAGCTTTTGTTTGTCACATAGAGTTTAAAGAAAAAATGTGAATAGCACATAATTTCAGCTAAGTCCTTCAGTAATCACTTTTCAGATTTAATTTAAAAAATGCAAAATTTGCTTGATTAAGGAGCAGTAATGAGCCAGACGAATTTGGCAAGAAATATGGCAGAATGATGAAAGACTCTTGGTCCTTCATAATTGATAACATAGCCCAGAAACTCCAGAAAATCTGTAGAAAATTTCCAACATAGGCACAACTTGGATGTGCAGAGGGGCTTGAAGACATTAGAAAATGTGGAAGAGAAAAATAAATAAGCACTCCAGAATTCACAGCTATTTCATGTGTAGGCTCAGATTCACAAGCTGCAAAGACAGGAAGGTCACTGATGGTATGTCTGAACTAGTTATCCTAGTTTTGAAGTGTACAGAAAATACCCATTTATATTCTCTGCCATATCTTCAGTTATATAAATCAGCGTAGCTCTATCAATTAAACTCTGAGTGGTCTGATCCATCTGGTCGGCTCTATGCTGGCATTGAGTCCCCCACTGTAGGTTGTACTGATGCAGCTGTAGCTGTCAGCTCTAAGTGCAAGACTGCAGGCATGCCTGTAGGCCCAGCTCCTTCCTCCCCTCTGCAGAGAGAAGTAGCGTGTGCTTTGAAGCACGTGGCTGAGCACAGGTGCAAGAGGCACATTTGGCTGTTGGGACACTACCTGCTGTTCCCCATCTTCTTTTAGGAAATGGCAACAGGGTGACTTCAGCATATGGGTCACCCTGAAAATGGAAATGCACCATATAAGAAAAGTCAAGAAAGAACAAAAGCCTCCTCTCTCTTTTTTTTTTTTCTTTTCACTTTTTTCTCCTAAAGATGCATGGAAAGAGCTATTTTCGTGTTGAAGACTACATTCCAGCAAGCCGAATAGAGAAAATGACCCTTGTATATGTACAACGAGAGCTTGCTAAATTACATCGTATGAATCGTTCCCTATTTGAGGATGAAGCTGAACTAGAATTTTTAAAGGTAACTTGCCATACCCCAAACATTATTTATTTATTTTGAGATGGAAAGCCCTTCTCTATTTACTGTTGTCTATTATTTCCTTCTTGCCTGATACAGTGGATTTTAGATACAGCCAAAAATTTGAATAACTAACAAAACCCTCAGAATTTCATTCTGCTGTAGATACTGTCACTCTAAATAACTTACATCACATTTACATGGTAGGTTTCCTTTCACTGATAACTTATAAAGGGTTAATGCCCATTTCAGGGTATTTTCAACATCCTAAGGGTTGATGCAAATTTTCAGCATGTTGCCAACATGTCTAGGTTCCAGATGATTATAAATACACCTATTGAATAGATTAGAGATGATTATAAAACATGGCAATAAGCACTTTCTTGACTTCTGAAACTACAGCAGCTGTTCAGCCACTTTCTAAACACGTAGTGATTATTTGTTTAAAAATATCTGTGAACTCTGGAAATGAGGAAGGAGTTATCTGAAGTATTTTCTCACATGACTATTTCTCTAGGGCTCTAGAGTGTCACAATGATGTGGGATTTAATTCTTTTCCTCCTAATTTCTCCTTCTCCCCCAAACTTGTCTGCTTTCCATCAAATGAAAAATATCAGGGATTAGATAATGGATAAATATCAGTAGCCGCTTTGCTGCAGTGCCACATGCTTTTATTTATAGCATCATTTTAGTTCAGTTGCTGTTTAATTATGTTAGTTCCTCATCTAACACTGTCAGCGGAATTGAAGAAATAGATTGAAGCTTAGCCTTAATGACAGTCCCATCATGCATGGCAAATCCATTGAAGAAAAGCAGCTTTGTTGGTATCTGTTTCAATGAGTAAGTCTGTAGAAGGAGCCAACACATCATACAAAGTGAGAAAGATAGACCCCATGGCAAGAACATGCAAATTCCAAATATGAAAGGGATTAAAAATTAAAACCCAGATTCAGCTAGTGATTATAGATGCCCTAGTTTTCAGGACCTGAACATTTGTGCTCTGGATACTTTCTGAAAAACAGATCTTCTTAAAATGTTTTATTTTGGTCACTGAAAATCTCTATTCACAGTTGAAAAGTCATTTGGGGATTCTACATTAACTTCCCAGGAAAAAAAAAAAAAGTTTTAGAATAAACTCATATTGGTCTGCAGATCACAAAAGAGGACAGAAAACCCTTCTCGTATTCCATAGTTGTGTAAAAGTTCTGAGTCCCATTTTAACATTTTGTGGCCAAGTGCAGGAGGTAGAAAGACAAGCAACAACACCCAGAAACTCTGAGTGAGTTCTTCAGAGTATCCTCTGCACAGTTAGATGGCAGAGGCAGAAGCCAGCTCCTCAGTCCCTTGAAGTCCTACTTAACTTTTCACCCAGCAATGAGCACTGTGCAAGAAAGAAGAAACACTGAAGATCTGTTCCTGTGAAGTCTGGCACTGAAGGGAATTCTGGGACAGGAAAGTTCCCTCAAAAGTCACCACTATATTTAGGTGAGATACTTTGAGGTACAATTTAGCAAACCCTATAACTCAAGATTCTTGGCAATGGAAATTTATAATGTCTGATTTTAAAAGATGATAGCCATGAAGGAATGGGCATATGTACCTAAGTGAGTTCATTGCAGGCTGGGAGCTGTGATGTCACTGCAGTTAAGATTTCCAGCTGGTCATCACTATTGTAGAAGGGAAACCACACAAGCAGTGTCAGAGTAGCCCTGGCACCAAAGTATTAGCAGTTTTACTAAAATCATCGTATTTGCTGTACCTCGTGGTTTCTGGGTTTGCTCAGGGAAACAAAGACACATAAAGCAAATGGAAAGAAACAAGGTTTAACAGTAGCCAAGCAGCATTAATTCTGCATAGATTTCTATTCAGAAATGCACACAAGTGCCAAGTAGCAGTGATGCTGAGTACCTCAGTGCCACTGCCATGTTTAGATTATTGTGCAGGAAGCTACATAATCCTCCTACCTCTTCAAATGAGGTGTGTGGGAAAATGTTAATTCCATTTTACACATGGAAAACAAATGCATGTAATGGCTCTGACATACCAAAGTGATGATTCTGTAAGGGAGTAGATATGGAAATTTGGTAAGGATTTTCAAAGATTTCTTGACAGAGTGAAAGAATATTCAGTAAAGACACTGAAAAAAAAACCAAAACATTTCCTCTCTCATCTACCTACCTTTTCTTCCCATCCCTCTTTTTGAATAATGTATGGTAAATGCACTTTTTCTTTACAAGGTGACTCAGCAACTTCCTGAATATGGAGTATTATTCTACCGTGTGTCCCAAGAGAAGAAAGGAGCAGGGGGGGACATCATCTTGGGAATCTGTGCCAAAGGCATCATTGTGTATGAGGTCAAAAATCACACAAGAATTGCCAGTTTAAGATTCCAGTGGCGTGAAACAGAGAGAATTTCGGCTCATGTGAGTTGGAACCAAGTGAATCTCCTCTTCACTCTGCTACTTTACTCCCCTTCTGTCTGTCGCTTTGAGGAATTTATTGCATTCAGAGCCAGAATTAGATTCATTCTGTACAGGCAAGTCCTTTCCGAAAACAGTCTAAAATTGAGTCTGGATCTGGATACCCAGATATCCAGTTCTTAATGAGGTTGAGTTCTGGAGGGGTTTTTTTGCCAAAGTTGGAGTCAAGTTACTATAAACTAAACAATCTGGTGTTGACTATTACAGAGACTATGTCAAACCTCCTTATGGCATATTCCATATTCATTCCTCTCTTGTCTTACCTTCTCTCTCTCTTTTCGTTTTCCTACCTACATCAGGTCATGGGATCATGTCTCCCTCTTTCCAAATTTCATTATCCTCATCTCTTAGTATATCAATGTCTGTCAACAATCCAGTATTGGTGACATGATTGTGACCCCTTCTAAATGGTATTCTGCCATCAAAAGTATATCAATCTACCATCATACAGTTTGGTGTCAACTGGTACCACACATTTCCCAGCCTGTTTACTCTCCCAAAATGGCCCTTCTGCCTCTTGAAGATATTTTCCTTTTCACATGAAATTGTTTTAATAATTTTAACATGTGTAGGGCCAAATTTGCCAGTTCTATCAACCTGCTCTCAATGCAGTCAATGTCCAAAGGCTCTTGACTCTTGACATAGGGCATTTATGATCCCAATGGCAGATGTCTCACCCAAAAGGCATGCAGCCAGGCATAAATACAACCAGACAAACCAACAAGATTATACAAATGATCTTTCAGTGCCTCAGTGTAATGACTGATATATGAAACAATGTGTGGTTTTTTTCACTTTAGAGAAAAAAATTCATGATTGAAAGCAGCTTCAGTGGCAAGAAACACACATTCGTTACTGATACAGCAAAGACATGTAAATATCTACTGGACCTCTGCTCTGCCCAGCACAAATTCAATGCACAGATGAATTCTAGGCAACTTCGGCAAACTTCATCAGGTGAGGTATAAATGCACTTTCAGGCCATAGGACAAGGTTAGGTTTTAAAAAACATGCATTCAGTGAAGCTGAGAATCAGAACCTGCCACATCAGTTTCACTGTGCTTCAGTTTCTCATTTGCAGACGAGAAAATAATGTCTCCTGCTTCACTGGAAGTTAGAGGTGTGTAAGTCTAATTCAGCATGTGCATGTGAGTGGGCAGGTACAGGGGATGGAGGGGGGTTCTCTGATGATAATAACTATATAGCTAAACTCAGATTTTTTTTTTTTAAAAAAAGCATGATTACACTTCCCTTCAGGAAATCTGCTGAGAATCCTGAAGAAAGGTATAAGACTTACCCCAAATATAACCTGAGAAATGTTCCACACAAAGAATAACTATAGTAGTGTCCAGATATGCTGGAGCTGAATTTAGTTAACTGGTTATCTTTGAATAAGAGGGGGGTTCAACCATATGGTTCAGTCCCAGGACAAAACCACTAAACCAAAGGTACATCAGTCATACCCATTCAACTAATGTAGCTGGTAGCTGCTCTTATCTTTGATTTTGGCATGTCTGTGGAAGATATGACTAATACCTCCTTAGACTTCAGATTTTCCATAGCTTCTAAGACAAAGCTCTGCTCAACCCAGGGCAGTTACATAGCACTTCTTACCCATGGTTCTCAGCATGCTCTGGAAAGATGGGTGAGGATCATTATGGGGAAACTGAGACACATAAGAAATAACAGCCTAAGCTGACAACTGTCATCACTCTTGACTTTGGTGGAGAAACATCACTAGCTCATTCATTGCCTTGAACAGAATCATGATCATTTACAAGCACTGAGTATTTGACCAAATGAGTCATAGCAGGAGAATCAAGTGTCACGCGTTATCTGCTGGGATACTCCTCTAGTAAAACTGTAAAAGTTTTATAACAAATTATATCATGGGATATAACAGGATGATTGATATATTGCTTCTTTCCCACTAAACTGATTTCATGAAAAGTGAAACTCCACCTGCACAAATTTGTTACTGTGTAAAAAGGCACTAGGATGACCTTTAGGTTCAAGGCACCTTTTGCTGCTTGGGCTCCTGTAGCTTCAAACTTAACTTAGTGAGACTATGATTTGTAGTACGCAAATGAGTGCTAATAGGGAATCTTAAAGTTTCCTGTGTCACATTTGCTAGTCGTAATATATCTTAATAAAAATTACTACATTCCATACATAAAAGAACAAAAAGATTGAGAGCTAAGAAAATTATAACCCAGTCCTGATTACAAGCGCTCCAAATCACTGAAACACACCAGACTTACACAAGCCACGTGACAGCAGGTTCTGAGGTTCAGTGTGTGCTTGCTGTCCCAAAAAAAAGGCTTTGTGAAGGCAATGAGACAGTAGTTCAAAATGCTGCCTTTGCCACCGCAGTGAGGCTGTAAGAGATTATACGGCTCTTTCTGCATGAGGGAATCTCTTGCTTCTGCTGTGCTGTTCAGATGTATGTGTCACAATCTCTTCAAAACTTGCTAGCAACCCCCTATTTAAAATCACCATGGCAACTCTCAGACTGTGCTAATATTGTGGACAGTTAAGCCTTAACAAATACCCCTGATCAAAGTCACTGAGGAAAGAGGGAGCCTAGGTTTAATGCTGCAGAGTAGTGCTCTAGAAAGTTGCATTCAGGCTAATATTTATTAGGAAAACACACAGGAAGTCAGCTGTCATATACAAGCAGAATTAAAGCCCTTATTTGTGCAACCCTGTACCGAGCAGGGTTCTTGTTTTACTTTCCGATGTGTCTCCAATTGCCTGCTGTCCCTCCCTCCTTCAAATCCCCTCTCCAGCCCACCAGTTGAGAACCTAAATAAATAAACAGTGTCTTCTCCAGCACTATCTTCTTTCAGGGAAATAAAAATCTTTTGAGAGGATAGATTTGTATATAGCAGAGCCCAGATGTCATTAAGCAAGTAGTAGATTTCACACAGAGGTGGAAAATTGGATAGCAAGCATTGCCACCAAGATGGTCCCCTACTCAACTTCAGTAGTGCAAATCACTCAGAGCAAAGAGTCAACTCCTTAGCCCCTCTCTGAACTTAAGAGAGCATGTGTTAGTAGAGCTCCTGTCTTTTCAGATATAGGTATGTTGGAGTGGTGGGCCTGTGAAGGATGGGAAGCTACCAACCTGGCTAATTCAGTCTCTGACACAGATATTTCTCATACACCAAACATTTACAAAATATACTTTACAGAGATATTCAGGTTTGAATTATACAAGGTCGTAGTTTTAATCTTTGTGGAAAGTGAATTTGCAGTATAATTCATAGAAATGAAATCTAAATACAGCGTATATTTCTATGAAAGAAATGGATTGGAAAACCTGTCCACTCACTCCAAGGCTAGATATCCTCAGCGATATCAGAACAAATATATCTGTGATGTCAAACTTTTTTGCTGGCACATTCAAAAGGTTAGCCAGAAAGCACCTTTGAGCTTAAAAACATGGAATAATATCAGTCGATTTATCTTTCCTTCCTCTGCCTTTCTCCCTTCTTATTCAGAGGAAAGTAAATATGTGGAAATAGACAAATCAAATTCTGCATATGCAGCTCAGCGCGAACACCTTGCCCTGATTCAGAGACTGTCTCGTTCAGAGAATGTGCTCTATGGAGCAAACCTGGAAAACCTTTCTGCTGGGATGATGAGCAAATCTTGTGATAACCTCAGTGTGGAAACCAACAACAGGACTAGAGACAAAAGCAATCTTGGCAGGTAGGTTTGCTTTTTCCTCTAAACGTGTAATAGCCAGTCATAGACTATGTCATTGCAAACCTCTATGGCAAACTGTGGGGAAGACTTTTTTTTATCTTTTTTCTTTTTTTCAGTCTTTATTGCGGTCACACCAAAAGGCCTGGGGCTCCACGGTGCCAATAGTAGTGTGCAAACACAGGCAGGAAGTTAACAGTCCAGCAGATAAGAACTTGAAAAAGAGTGACATTTATATTTGCACCAGACTCAGGAATGAACCACTTACTGGGTTATGGAGAAGGTTAAAAATAAGGGAGACTAAAAGTGATATTTTTAATGTCTGTGTATCTTCTCTGGAAATGGCAGTATGTGAGCTGAATGCACAGTGGAAGCTGGTTTTGAGCAGATCTTACCTAATTGATTTCTCTCTGTTTAAAGGTGCAAATCATAGAAAAGAGTGTGAGAACTTCTCCCTTTTCATTTGCATTGGTACACTCACCAGTGTAGGCGGTTACTATGGCTGCACACAGTCTCAAGGCCTTTGATGAATTCTAGTGCCTTTTAGAATACTAAGAGTTAGAATAGAGCCAAGAAGAACACGAACTACCAGGAAAACTTTCAGATGTAGTTTTGTCTAAATGGATAGTAGGGCTAAATGAATCATGCTGAGGCTGTGCTGTGTTTTCCTGATGCCTGCACTCAGCTCAGAGAAAAACACGGGGAAATTACTCGTGATGTGAGTGGTCTAATGGCAGCTGTTATTTGGAAGCAAATGCTGGCAAGGATAAACTGCCTCTCTCCTACAATGAAATGTGGCCCAGAAATCAGAATACTTGTTGAAATGTGCATTCCCAGCTTGGCTCTGACAGACTAATGACAATGAAGAGTGCTCAATACCATTACTGATTTGTTATTGTAACACAATCTTCATTTCCTGTCAAGCAGATCCATATCAGGGCTATCCCAGTCAGAAATGCACATCAATTTGAATGGAAAGCAAAGGAGTTATGACTACCTCTCTATCCATTCAACTCAGAACACAATCAGTGGTGAGTAAAATAATCATAAAGAGAGACAGTACCCTTCCATATTTATTGTTTCAGTAGCAGGAGACAAAAAAATATTCTACTTACAGATTAAAGAATATAATTTTGCACTTCTAGTCCTGGCAATTAACCTGGAGTTTAGCAAGACAAGCTGTTTTCTTCCCTGTAACTCTTGCTTTCCATCAGGATTAGTGGTAAGGGACTTTGTGATAAAATTATTCCATCAATGGTGCCTAATGCTCTTCAGAGACGTAGTTCAGCACACCCAGGACCTTCGCATGGGGTGACAACTTTATGCTTAGAGGTCATTATTTGGTTTGCAATTGAGATCTACAACTCAATAAATAATGCATGAGACAACATAGGCCTCAGGTCCTTCCTCTGTTCCTGCACTTGCATGGCATTAACCAGAGTAAGAACTGGACACCTAATTTTCTAACAGAAGCCATATTGCATGCACACAGTGAGCAGATCTATGGCATATGAAGCTATGATTATTTGCTTAGTCCATTTTAAAATTAGAACTGTACTTTAAATACACTGTGGCAATTGCATAATGTAGTGTTGATGCTACAAAAGTCACCATCACAATCAGTGCCAATTGGATTGCAACTATAGAGCCAAGAGGGCCCACAGGGCTGAAGTTTCCAAAGGAAGCCATAGGATATTTTCTGTCCAAATCACCCTCATGTTCAATAGGTGCTACATGCCTGACTCTTTAGATATCCTAATCTTAATAAAAATGTTGCGGATAAATGTGTACTCTCCCTGAAAGGAACGTTATAGGAAGAGCTTATGCAGATACTTTACATATAATTTTCTAAAGAATGCAGATTTCCAAACACTTGTTTGAGCTTCCTTCCTGAATTATATGAATTCAGAAATAATGGCAATGTTGAAAACAAGGGCAAAATATATTTTTAATTTTTGAAGCCCCAGTTTTGCATACTATACGAATCTACTGTCTCCCTGCATTAATCTGCATTTATTCTAGCTGTTTTGTTTCTGCAGCACCTGGATCACCAGCCATCCAAAAGGAAGTTTTGCTAAGTGGTCTAGAAAGAGAAATCATTTGCGTCAGCCTAAAACGTGACTCTAAGAATGGATTTGGTAAGTAAGGAACAAGAATATTGTGTTTGTTATTGGGACCGTCAGTTCCTGGTGCTAACACTGATACTTGCTGACTCAAGCTGAGCAAGATTGTAACCTTTTTCACCTCATTTATTCTTCTTATAGAATAAGATTACCAATCTTTGTGAAGGACTTAGAATTTCCAAGACTGAAAAGGACTAAGCGCATAAATCAAGACCACATTTTTTTCAGAGTATTAACTAAGGCTGCAGAGGTCAAGGGGGTTAAGAGTATAATGAAAGGAACAAGGGCCTAGTTTTGTATCTGAAATACATGCGCAGTGATTTTCTTTATCTTACGCAGGGGAAATGATGTTCTGCAAACTTTTCAGGTATTGCCTGTGGGGTTGAAAAATGTGTACACGAGCTTAACGTGTATGTTTCCCAACTTTTGGATTCTTATTTAGATAACATTTTTTTTGTTATATAATACACTGTCACACTGTATCCTGTTCTTGTGGATGAGTTCAGAGGACCATCAGGTTTCACAGCTGACCATTAATAAAATTAAACATCAATTTCTAAATGGTGCAGGTCTGTGTGGAATAACCTGATCCCAAATCCAACAATTCTACCAGGCAGAATATATTCTGCAACAGGCAGAATATTCTGAACTAGGATAGTGAAATTGAACTACTTGACAATAGATTTAATTTTCTTAGATCTCTTACATATCTGTTAGAAGTTTATGTGGCCCACCTCAGGGACCCTAGACTACATAATGTAAAACAATGTTTGAATTTATCTAATGAGCTTTTATACCATTTTATTCCTGCGGGTGTTAAATACTAAGGTCCACATAATTTATGACTCTTGTAAGAAAGTAGTTGGAATCTTTAAAAGTCCCAAACCAAGAAAGTATTCTTATTGAGAAATTATATTTAAAGAGCCACCAAAGTCACCAGCACACTTTAATTATAACATGAGTTTAAAGCTTTCCCAAATCAAGACCTTGATGCCATGAAAACCAGAGTTCCCCATTCTCCAGATTGTGTATAAAACTTACACCATTGGAGCAAAAGCCTTTTGTGCTCTCAGGTTCATCTTTTCTAATACTGCCAGTGTCTCTGCATTCTCATGCTATCTCATTTTTGCAGGTTTTGTAATTATTGGAGGAGAAAATGTAGGAAAATTAGACCTCGGTATCTTTATCGCTTCAATTATCCCTGGGGGACCTGCAGACAGAGCTGGAAATATCAAACCAGGTCATTGTCCTTAGTTTTTAATTAGAATTAAAATACTTGCCTGGTTTAAAGTTAGCTACTCTGGATTTATTTCCTTATTTAGATGTGCCTTGTTTTGTTTTTATCCTTTTTTTTTCAAGGAGGACGACTCATCTCTGTGAATAATATTAGTCTTGAGGGTGTTTCATTTAATACTGCAGTTAAAATCATACAGAATTCTCCTGATGAAGTGGAGCTCATCATTTCTCAACCCAAAGGTATAAAGGCAAATGTCTTTGCTGGCTATGGAATGCTAATAGTAAACATGGGACACTGGTATTTATTAGGTACTGGGATGATGTAGTAGTACTTTCTTGCTACTCAGTGCCAGTTATAACAACCATAGGCTATCAGTGAAAATAGTCAACTTCTAGTATGTATCATGTGATCTCTGTTCTACAGTCAGTGTGAAAAACTCTATTATGGGCTGCATTGCTGAATACCAAGGGAATTTTGGCATTTCTTTCTCTGATAAGAGTCATAGTCCTCTGCAGTGATGAAGTGTCTCCACGCTTACAATAGCAGTGCTCCAATTTACAATGTCTGACTCATTTTATAGATCTGATTTCATGAGTTGATGTAGGAAGTTACTTTGTCCTCCTGTGCTGAGGTATAATAATATTTGCCTTCAAATTTACTTACTGTTCGTGTTCAGCAATGTTTTATTTTCATATGGATTTACAGACATGTATGAAGAAGGATTAAATGAAGAAAAGAATCTATCAAGAGGAAATAGCACTAGTGGATCTGAGATCTCCTGTGTAGACAGTGGGAGAAAGAAGATTCAGGATTGTCATACAGCTCTCCCCAAAGAACAGGACATAAATATAGATGAACTTGAGAAGGCTCTTTCCTGGAGTTTAGCACCAAAATTGGGCCCTAGGATTCCAGTTCCTTCAGCTGATAGCCTGGATGTGGAGGTAACTGAGATTTTGATGCTGTGCAGTAATATTACACTCAGCATGTGTCTTAACAACATGCCAGCTACATAAAAAATAGAAAGTAAGCAAGAAATTTAAAAAATGAGGAAAAGAGAAAGAAAACCTTGGAAGATCTTGCTTGTTAAATTACATTGGAAATGTCAAAATGATAGAAATGTCTAGAATATGTGAAAAAATGTTCTTAAAAATTCTCCTGCCTTTGCCAGTGGAGGTACAATATATTTATTATTTTCTTGCAGTCTCTTAAGTTTTCAAGCAGACACAGAACAGCAACATTTTGTGTCTAATTTCCTACTATTAGACAGCCTCCCTATCTATACTCAGCTGATGCACATTTAGACAGATTATATTTTGAGTTATATTGAAATAATATCAGGGATATAAATTGTACCACTCCAGGCTTACGGTGACAGCAGGACCAAACCCTTTATATCTTCTGGAAACTCTACTTTTTTTTTCCCCCTTCCTTTCCCCTCCTTTTTTATTGAGATGCTGTAGTCTCATTAGTGTTTATATTTCTGAGACAGGAAGCTGATTCTTCACACTTACCATCTCCATCTGAAACCAACTCAAAGGAAATCTATACTGTGGAGCTCGTTAAAGAAGATGGGACTTTTGGAATCAGTGTGACTGCAAGTGTTACTGTTAATCTTTCAGTGTGTCTGTCAAACTGTTATGTGACCAAGAAACACGTAGGGAAGTGTATTTGTGTGGAACAAAGATAGAAAATAGGCTGATAACCAAAGCTGTTAGCATGGCACGTTTCAAACCTAAGTGTCCAATTGATTGACAGAAAAAGCATAAAGTACTGACTCTGCTCATTCCCCAGTTCTTGCCCGCATAACCTGTGAAAGAAGTGTGCTGGCACGTGGCTGTACAAGCCCTCTTCTTCCTTACTCAATTTGAGAACAAGACCTACCACTGAAAGTGGAGTTTGGTCAGGGAAGGATGTAGCCAGAGCCTCTAGAAAATGCAGCAATGCAAAGAATTCCCCAAGTCATGACTGGTGTTGCTTCTCCCCTGGAGCTCCTGGAACTCAAAGGCTGTGTCTGTACAAGCAGATTACACAGAACCACTGCATGGGCTCAAGCAGTGGCCCACAGGCACTGCTTAATTGTTCACAGCTCCCAGTACAGCTTTGGCCTGCGCCTCAACAAGGAGTATAATAGAAGCCATCCCATGCTGGAGGGCTGAATATTTAGCTGTGTGGACTCAAGATATGCCATGCTTCTTTGAAGGCCAGAGAAAGGGCCCTAGTCAATTTTATTTCCTAATGTAAGGAAATACAGTTCTCTGTATATTTAGAGGACCAGAGAAGGCAGCAGTGAAAACTATCTGCCATATTTGAATAATAGTTCCTTGTCCTGGCTATCAAAGCAGAATTTACGTCTCCAGGCTGAGACGTCTTTACAGTCCTTGCTGAAATGGAGTGGGAAACAACAGCCATTTCATTGCCTGCAGGAGAAATTGAGGGCTGCTTTTTCATCTGAATTCAGTCAGGGGATGTAGATGGACAGAACATGATTCTTAGGTTAATCTGGAATTCCTCTGAGCTGTAGGCTCTCAAGTGGCTGCACAAGTTCAGGTCCATGCTTTATATATTGTCTAAAAGGTTAATAATTACTGAATGGATATTGCATAGTTTGGAAGCTGGGCTAGAGACTGACTGAAAAATGCAGCTCCATCTTTATGTTAGCATAGGGAAAAAGTTTTGAACATTTAGTAAATTTTTTTATATAACCACGTAGAAATGCATTGCATTATCCTGAGAAAATAAAACAAGATTACTGCCTAGGGAAATATATTACAACTAGATGGGACTTTAGAGTAACATCCTCTTTCCTTTTTCCCTATATTTTAAAAAAAATTAATTCCTGATGCAATTACTTTGCAATGCATGTTTAAGTTGCTTTGCTTTTTATCACAGGCAGAATACACAAAGACTCCACTCTAATCTGAAGGCATATGTTTTGCAGGGTGGAATTAACACTAGCGTGCGTCACGGTGGCATATACGTGAAGTCAATTATTCCCAGGGGACCAGCAGATAAGGATGGACAAATAAAGATAGGTAACGTCTGGCAATAAAACTCTGGACTGCAGAACTCAATGAATAGTGTGGAATGCTTGCCACAGGGACAATGAAACACATTTGGGATTGGAGGTCATACAACTGTAAAATGTAATATGTAGTCCATCATTCCTCAGCCTGTCCCTGTACTACATGTAGCTATCCCACTGAAAAAACAGCAGTCTCATACCAGCATTGTATAGTTACTTCCTGTAGCTGCACATCAGGCTAGTGACTGATACTTTCAGCATTGCTGTTATAACCAGATACTATCACTGCATTTACTTGTAGAATACTCTGGTATATTTTAAAAGCTGGTTATAGAATGCTGTACCACAAGCAGTATTGCTTTCAAACAAAGTAATATAATTTGAGACATGTAAGCATGAAGATCTATTACAACATGGGCAGCCCAAGGTTCACACTCATTCAACTTGAACACATCAAAGCAACTTGACTGTTTTTGTTGTTTGTTTTCTTTTGCCTCAGGTGATCGTCTGCTGGAAGTAGATGGCATCAGCCTCTGTGGCATCACCCACAAACAGGCTGTGGAACACCTTAAGAAATCTGGCCAGGTTTGTACAATAGCAGAGCTATATCCAGTAGAATAAACTGCAGTTAGTATAAAGCACAATAGCAAAGCTGGGTCAAAAGAAACTTCCCCCCCCACCCCCCCACCCTCATCCAACCCCATTCTCCTAAAATGAAAAGTTAAAAAAACTTAGGGCTTGCTGCATACTGTGTAACTGGACCCTGTTCATCATTGGTTTAGATTGCCAAGCTGGTTCTAGAAAGGGGAAACTACCCATTGGCAGAGCCATGCCTGACTGCTAATGAAAGAAAGGAGGACCAGTGTGCAGTTGTTTCTGTGACAACATCCTTCACAGATGGCACCAAGGACTACTGTTTTTTGACAGATGGTGAGTGATAAAAAAGGAACTCAGGGTGACTTCTCAGGATGTGCAAGAAAGGAATGAATAAAAATAATTCTATGAAATTTCTGTGGGTTGGAAGGAAAACTGCATACTGAATAAAAATATAATGTGCAATATTAATGACATTATAAAAAATCAGTTCTGAACAAAATATTTCTGATGTACTTAGAGTTACAGTTGCTAGATATAGCTTAATTTATCTTAGCCATAAATACTGCATGTTTCAGCCTTCAGGAGATGGGGCTGGCAGGGGACATCCCTGTCTGTACTCTATAGCACGCTCAGGCAGGAAGCAGCTGTGTTGATGTTGCCAGTCTGTTACCCAAAGAGCTCAGCCAGCACAACTGCTGATGCTGTGTCAGTGATGAAGCTACGGTGAACTGCTACCCCAGGGCCAGGACTGGTGACTGCCATCATTTCATTTCTTAAAAGCAGAAGATTCAGAGATCAGTTTCACTTAGCTAACAAATAAATGCTGTATCTTTTACTGTAAGGCTGTCTCATAAACACTAATTCTGAACTATACTTTCCCATGGGGCAGTTAATCCTCTACATTGTCCCTAGCAGAATGGGGTTGGTATTTGGGAAAGGACTAGTCTCTTCTTGTCTGGAAAGAGCAGTAGTTCTGATTCTAGCTTATGTTGCTTAGTGGAGGACCCAAACAAACGTCAGGCAGCTACAGAATAGTAAGATCTACCCAACACTTATAGAAGAATGTCAGAAAAGGGTAGCATTTGAACCTTTTTATGTTAGTACAAAAAGCTTCTTCCTCTGTGGGCTTGTACCAGATGGCATAAAGTCTGTGAACACATGGTGGAACAGAATCCAGTTGTCCCCATTCTGCCTGTGCAATTTCAAGGGCTCACATAAGTTAAAGGAACACCAAACCCTTCTTTTGCCATTAGTATCAGTAGTGCAGCACACAGGGAAAAGATCTGCTGAGGGTATAATTTACATCAGTTCCTTAGGGGGTACATATGCCACAGCTCCCTCTCTTTTTCCAATCCCTGCTTTGAACAGATAATACATTTGAAGTCAAATTGACAAAGAATTCTGGAGGCCTCGGCTTTAGCGTTCTGCAAATGGAAGATGCTTGTGAACACTTTGGAGGAGCTATTGTCAGGATCAAAAGACTGTTTCCAGGGCAGCCAGCTGAAGAGAATGGCAAAATTGAAGTTGGAGACATCATTTTAGCTGTGAATGGGAAACCTGTTCAAGGACTCTTGTATCAGGTACCAGGCAGTTCTATTACTGGGACTCCAGATGAGTACTTTTAATAAAGACAATGGAATGAAACTGCATTTAAACTTAATTATCACCAGAGGGGGTCAGAATTTGCATATAATTGATCTGATTTCTATGTAGGATTCTTCTCCAGAATTCTTCTGGAGAATTTCCTTCCTAACAGAATTCTTACAGAGAATTTCTTCCGCTATTTAATTTATAACTTTCTACTACGGATGCACAAAGTCTATTGTTAGATGCACACCAGTTGTTAATTAGTTGGAATCTTTGTTGCTGTTACGCATAATTGGAATATTTTTTCCCTGTGGTCATTTGTGCTTTGTAATGTCATGCTAAATACCATGCCCCAGATTCAAATCTCTACCAGGTGAAGTAAATCCAGTGTAACTTTTTTACCTGGAATGAGAAATTCTATACTCACATGAAGAAACTGAATGGTAAAAAAGGACTACATGTAGATTTATTTTTTTCATAGTAATCTTTTCACCTTATGAAAAATACCTGAGTTTTGTATATGAACATGCATTGAATAGATAAGATTGGAAACAAACAGAAATTATGAAATCATGCAATTTTCCCACTGACAGGTCATTCATATTATTAAATAGCTAGAGCAAAAGACAAGATGCTGTAAGTCCCGGACACCCTGGGGGGGTGCTGTAATTGTACTCTCCCCGCCCCCCCCCCCCCAACCTGGAGTTCTTTTCCAGCACTGTCTTGCTCCGTGGTGTACAGCCTTTTTACTCAGTTTGTGCAGAGGGACAGACAGGGTGTTTTGGCCTACAGCATTTTTTCCCCTCTAGATTAAGTATTTTATCTCCCACCGTGGCTGAAAGCTGAATGCCACTGAATAAATGTTATGTCAAGGAGGGGCTTTGGTTATGTCAATATGGCAGTCTGTGGAGCTATGCTGATATAATTGACTGAAGATATGTCCTTGCCACGTGCACTTTGAATGAGTTTGTCTGAAAATCCTGTTTTCTTCAAGAAAAGAAAAATAATTAATCTAAACCTATGTGTCTGTTGGTGGAACACAAGTTTGTAAACCGAACTAACTTGACCTTAGATACACATCTGCATAAAAACTATGGTTCATTTATACAACAATCATAGAGTAGTGAATTTTGGCTCCCAGACACTGCTGAGAGGCACAAATACTAGGAATTTGGCATTCATAATAAAAATTGCCTTCATCCCAATTGGTAAAATGATGTGTGCTATGTTCCCTAAAAAATCTATTATTCCTTCTTCCTACTTAGGATGTCCTGCACTTATTGAGAGGAGCTCCTCCAGAAGTCACACTACTGCTTTGCAGACCACCAAAAGACGTTCTTCCAGAAATAGAGCAGAGCTTCCTGGTAAGGCAAAGCTTCTGTCGGTAAACTTGCTTCTCTAAACCTGGAAAAACACTCCTACATTTTCTATCCAGTCTTGAACAAGGCAACCTTCCATTTTCTCCAAGGTCCTCTATTCCATTTCTTTCCATTCCCAGCTTCAACTCAACTTCTACAGTTCAACTGATTATTCCTTAGCAACCAAAACAATAGAAATCTGACAGATGTGAAACATGTTTATCCCAGTCCAACAACTTTTGAATTGCAGTACTGTCATTGGAGTGAAACAGCACATACCCATGCAGATCTTCTAGTCAGGCTTCTAAAAATTCTCTACTAGATCCTCAGCCAGAAACTGCAGATATTATAACTCGTGGGCTTGAGGTAGCTATGTTACTCCCAAAAGTGAGAGGAAAATAAAGAACTTTTGCTATTCAGGCTACCTCTTAATAAACTTAAATAAATGAAATAATGGTTTCAACTGGGTATTCAGCTTCTTATTGATAGTTAGCAGAATCTGCAGGGAAAAAAAAAGAAAAAAAAAAAGAAAAATCAAACAGTAGAGACTGCAGAGGCTAAAATAGTGCCATTAGATGTGCTAGCATTGTTATTCCTGCTTCTTGAACACAACTCATGGACACATACACAAGTACTCTTATAATGAACATGCATTTGCATTACTCTTGCTCCATGTAGAATGGCCCACTCATGGTTCCTGTTCCACCTGCATTCATAAGCACTGTCCAAGGGCAGACAGAAATGTCTGTCAGGACCACCTCCAGATAACAAACTGGCTCCTGTTGCTCTCCTGCAATGTGCCCTTGGCTGATTTCTATGGTCAGCCACACAGGAGTCAAATCTGGAAGCCACTTCTTCACAGTGAAGAGAATATAGACACAAAGTTGAGGCACGATATGAAAAGAACTAAAAAGGGGCCACGTCTAGCAAAGAATTCACTGGAAAAAGTGAACGTGTGTAGTAGTTCCCTGCCTGAAACTCCTGAAGAATGTGAAAGATAAACATAAAGACAAAACAGTTATTTATTGAGAGAGTACCTCCCTCTATGTTTCCCTCCCTTCCAGCTACCATTTGATATCGTCACATTCAGAGGCTTATTGATATTGCCTCTTCAAATTATTTTGTTCTTAAAGGAAAGAAGATGGGAGATAAAAAAGGAGTTACACTAACCTTTCTGTTATTTTGATAGACTCCAGCACCATCTCCAGTTAAGGAGTTTGTGGCAGATATGCCAGGCAATACAGAGGTAGGAAATAGTATGGATCAGTCTACCAGTGATGGGGGTAGCACCTCTCCAGACCTTGAAGATTGCCTAGATTCACCAGTGGCAGCAGATTTCAGTGAGCCTCCTGAAGAGGACAGCTCAACTTACGAAGAGCAGGAAGCAGAGTTTCAAGAGAAACCCACACAGAAACTTATGAATCCCAGGGAAAGTTTCTATAAGCATCTTTGGAAGTTTCATCAAGAAGCTGCCAGTTCTGAAGTCTTCCACTCCCTAGAGGAAGAAGTGAAGCAGAACTGCTACTCGCCATGTGAATTTGGATGGGCCAAAAGGTAAGGAATACTGAAATCTGCTCTGCAGCCTTTGCTTTGGCTCTTAGAATTTTGAAAGCGAATTGCTTAGGTTTAAGTACAGGGCTATTTGCTTCTAATCACTGCTGATTACTGAAGATTTTGTTTTACCATCTTATTCTGACTGTCCTAATCTGTTATCTCTATTTACTCTCATCTTCTTAGAATTTTGTGTAAGTCTGCATTGCAAGACAGTTGTATGAGTGCTGCACTACTGTAATCATTTATGCTGTTCAGCTGAAGCTGGCTGCAGTTTGAAACCAGTGGAAAGACTTTCATTGACTTAGATAGGAACCAAGAACTTTCTTATTTATTACATGACCTCTTAATTTCAATTTTCTCAAAGTTGACAAATGGGGACCAAAAATTTCTTTCTTATTGTATGACTTTTTAATTTCAATTTTTTCAGAGAAACTAAAAAAACCTCAGAAGACAAACCGTGATCAAGGACACCCCCCCCCCCAAAAAAAAAAAAAAGTTATTTTTCAGTCTTCAGAAGCCAATAGAAGGCCTGAGTCAGAGGAATTATACAATAAAATACAGTGCAAATGGACTCAGCCTCCCTTAATACTCTTTCGAATATACCACACCCAGGCACACAGAAGATCCATTCCATTTTAGTCATTTTTCCCAGTGCAAAAGAATATAAATTATCAGAACAGAAAGTATTGGTAGAAAGACAAGTTAAAGGACTCCTTTAACCCTAAAGGTCTCCTAGAGACCTTTAACTTACAGCTTTAGTAATTTTATCTAGAAACTAATTTCTATGTTTCCACACAGTCACTTGAAATGCTTCTGTTACTCTTGATATTCATCAAGCACAGAACCAGACAGTCAGATTCTGTCTCTGGGGAGTCACAGCACTCGCTGACTGCAAGTCAAGTGGGACCATAATGGCCATTCACACTGTTAGCTCCTCTGTCTTAAGAAGGTTTACTCACATTCATGAGTGAAGCTCCTGCTTACATACATGCTTCTCTACTGCTGAGAATAAAACCAGCAGAAATGTGTCTGTAGCAAACATATTTGCCAAGAGATACAGTTTCAACAAAACTAAGTTTCTTGTGGGAAAATATCAATTTCAAGAAAAGTTTTGGATTCATCCCAAGAAGGAAGTTCTGAAATAAATGTTTTTGTTTGGTACATTCTTAGTACCATTTAGTTTCTGCTTTTGCATTTTCAAAAGGCAGCCAGAGCCATGCATTTTAAACAATATTTAAAATGTAATCTCAGTTTAAATGATCCTTCCAGCTAAAAACATATTAACAAAACACAGAATGACATAGGCATTAATGAAAGAATTCCTTTTGATTAAAGAAGAAATTTCCTTTCTTCAGATTGCTTAAAACTTTTCATGCAAACATAGAAATCTTCTGATATGAATTTTAAAAGTTCCCTGCTCAGGTTTTCACATGGAAAATTCCTTTCACCCTTCTTCTTATTGCCACCAATAAGAATCTTTGAAAAAGCTACTTTGAAAAAACTTTGACCCATAGTTTTCCTCTGTGAAGTCCTGGTCTAGGGATCATGAGATTCCAAAAGAAAGTCAAGCATGTCAGTGGAGCTCATGTATGGGCCTGCAGGACCAAGACTCGTGTTATTTCCCATGGTGATGTAGAGATGGGCTAGAAGCTGTGCTATGATTGAGCCACTGCTGGCTCACTGCCATGAGCTCATGTAGCTCTGCCAAACACCTTTCACACCCTTTGAAGGTCAGTCAGCACTCCACTATCACGTGATAGCTTTTAGGACACCCACATTGACCAACGTCAGATATAAGCTAACACACTAGATTTCTTCCCTCACTGAGGGCATGCAGCATAAGCCTACAAGTTTTTTGTATTTTCATCAGTATTTCAAAAATACCATCAAAGGCTACTAGCCTTATCCAGCCAAAATGCCTTTTTTGCCACTCTGCTTTATGTTTTCCTTCTGACTATAGACAACTTTGGAAACAAGAGTTTAACACTGGGGATCTTTCATGATTTCATACAAGACACACAATTTGTGTTCCTTTTAGTTAGGTATGTTTGCTTGGGAGATGGCAGAGACAGTTCTGTTCCATCAGAGTGAAAGATCCTAGGTGACATATAAGAAATGACATGGCAGCTTTGCTGTGTGAAGCATTAATAAAAGTTATGCTGTTTTAAGTGTTTTTATGATGAATGAAGTTTAGCAATATTTCAATAAAGATTGATATGAAGAAAACACACACTTTAAAAAAAAAAGTGTTTCTAGCATTTCTATTAGCTTTAATGGAAAATTTATTGGGAGACAATGCTATAGTAGTCTATTAGAGTTCATTAATGACAGCAGCCAAAACAATAAACACAACACATACAATTACAGTCTGGGCTTGAACATTAAAAGTGCTGAATACTGTGTCTCCAGTATAGTGGAATAAAATCAATAATAATTTTAATTCAAGTAATTGAACAAATCCATTGATTTCTGTAGGACAACTCTTATGCTTCAAGGCAAGCATAAGAATAAAAGCAGGCTTACAAAGAGAAGTCAGGACTTGTATATTTTATAGAGAGACAGGAATAATTTTATATTTCATATTTCTAGTCTGTGTTTTAGTTACCAGGGAAAGATCTGTAGGAGCCAGGAATGTAGCTGGTATTCCTTTTTCAGGAAAAATTGTAGTGGTATTGTAATGCACATACTATTTACCGGATAAGTTGCTTATGGCAGATGAAATAATGGTATGGGAATTGTGCAATTATTTTTCAAGAATCAAAGTACTAATTAATGCCTTAAAAAAAAAAAAGTGTGAGATTTTGCAAAGGCTGTTTCTTAAAGATTTTTAATCTTTTAACTAGGTTTGCAAAATATTGATTACTTATTTATTTTTATAGTAACACTGGAGGACCCAGACAGCAATTTAATACCATAACTAGTACTTCAGTTAAAATTAAAGTAAGGTCATGTTATAAGCAGTAGACTTTTCAATCGCCATCAGGAGGAAAACCCCAGCACTGCAATCTTTTTATTTTCCAGCCACATATTTAATAAGAGTGATGATGACCTATTGAACACAAAATGTATGCCTGAAACTTTCTCTCTAACCCCTATTGATGAAGAGTATCTCACTGTCAGCTCAACGTCTGTGACCTCACTTTCACGGGGAGGAAGCTCCGAGACACTCTCCACAACCATGGTGACCCCACAACCACGTGCTTGTGGTCCTTTCTCATCATCCCTGCCGGCTAGAGACACACATGACAGTGACAATGAATGGGAAGACTTGGAAGAACTAGCGGAAGAGAAGGAAGAAAAGGAAGATTGCACTAGGGTATGTGATAGGCACCAGATTATTGACTAATAGAATATGACAAGGGAAAAGAAACAACTTTAAGAATGCAACATTCTTAAACATTAATTTTAACTCATTATCTGTGCTGTTTCTGCATGGCTTTTTTTACTTTCCTGAATGTCCACAATCTTCAAGTAAAGCAGACCTCTCTCTACGCCCAGCTCTCCAGAATTCTTTACCATTTGCCTCTAAGGCCATCTCCTTGCTCTTGCCATCTTACTATTTCTTGAACTTTGCATCATTCTGCAGTATTATTCCCAGTGAACAAAGGCCTAAAAGCCCTTTAGTAGCCTCTAAAATTAATTGGAGTCAGCTACTCCAGTTTTTTTAAACCCATGTGGAAAATCACTTTGTTACAGTGATACTACTGTAATGTCCTGATAAGAAAATATGATCCTTGGGCTAACTACTATTCAAAAATAGAGGGCTCAGTCCTGCCAAATGCTGAACATCTTGCATTCCTGCTGACACTAATGAGCTCTGAATTCCTACTAATTTGAGAGCACTGAGGACAGAATTTAGGTCCAGCCATTTCCTTCAGTGGGACAGCAATAACAACAATAATCTCTGCACCCTACTATTGCAATGCGTGTCAGCTCAGATGACACCAAAGCTTTCTTTACACTTTTCAAATGCCAAAAGTCCAATCCCCAATGGCATTCTCTGCCTTATTAGGCCCTATCAATCAATCATGCCCTCTCTGTCTTATTAGGCCCTATCAATCAATCAATCAATCACTATGAATATCCACTAGGTAAAAAGAAGTAAACTTAATTCTGGAATAAGGCAGTGACAGATCAAGAAACCCTATCTCCACTCTTATTTATATCATCTGTGGATCTTATTCCTATCTGCATATAAAACATAATGGCGGATGTTAATGAAGCAACAGAAAAACCTATATCAAACATATCTTGTGCTTATTTTAATAGGAAATGGAGATCTTTGTGACTTTGACAAAGTCAGAGAACAATGGTTATGGATTTTCTGTGGTTTTTAACAAAGTCGACAACTGCCTGTATGTTGATGAAATCTTGAATGAGCCTGCCCTCTCTGATGGAAGACTAAGGAGGGGAGACAGAATCATTATGGTACAGTAATCATTTGATTTTATACAGAAGAGAGAATATTTGCAGATTAATGTCATTTAGCTTTAGTATTCTTCCTTCCGTAGGGTCCAGTTTATCACATATTTAGGCATGAAAGTACAAATGGATCCTATAATAAATGCAATTCAGCTGACTTCAGTAGGACAAATTTCAGACTGAATAGATTGTATGACTAGGCAAATAACAGGAATCATCTAGCAAAATTCAGAGCGAAGGGAGAAGTGCATGATAGTCAATGAGATCTATGACATCTTTTTACTGGTTTGTCATTTAGGTGAATGGAATTGATGTAACATCCTTACCATGCAATGAAGTCCTGACTTTACTGCAAAGCTCTCCTCCTGATCTACACCTTGTGGTTGGTCGTGCTGACAGCGATCCACGTCCCTCAATCAGGCCAGATGAGATTCCTGAAATTACTCTCACAAAAGGTGCCAATGGACAACTAGGTGTGTAGTAAATACTATGCATCTTACTTTGGACATGGATTACAGCAGTCATAAGATAATCTTAAGCAACTGTGGTCTTGGATCAATGTGATCCTGAATGACCTCGACACCTTTATGCTCCCCTCCATCATCCATGATCAAGGAAGGGAGAGCTTTATTTTGGGGAAGGCCTTAAAGGGAAGACTAATATCTCTTTATGAGACCAATGAAGATAGTTGGAAAAATTATCTTTGTATTATCACCATATCAGCTGAAGTTTCTGGCAGATGTTCAGGCTCACATTTTTATGTTACTGATACACAGAAGTTGTGGGTATTTAGATAATAATGTCTTCTACCTGCTGAGATACATAAATATCTATTTGGAGGGAACAAAAAAAAAAAAAAAAACCCCGAAAAAAACCCAATAACAAAACAAAACAAAAAAGCAAAGAGGTAAAGCTTAAGAAAGGTGGGCTACTGGTTAGGGCAATAGTTTCCTGTTCAGCAAAACTTCCACTCAAATCCTTGATTCAGCACAGACATAAATCTTTATCTACATTGTGCAATAAACTGTAAAAGAAATCCCCGCAGTGTGAGTATCTTTGTATTTCTGCAGAGTGGCAAGTACTGCACACAGATAAACCTGTAGGCCCAGGAAACAGTAAAGCTATATTTGCTCAGGTACAGCATCCTGTTTCTAGTTCAGAAACCAGCTTGTTCAGAGATAGCTTGAATATCATTGCACAATTCTGCTCTACACTGTACAGGTAGATGTCATATGCCTTCGTTTCCTGTGTCACTCTAAAGACTGCAAGGCATTTAAGCACTCTGGTAATGAAGGAGTTACTGCTATGCATTCAAATGATTATTCAACATCAGATGAAATAAAGCGTTATGGAATAGCTGGAGTGTAGAGATGGACAATGCCATTTAAGTTTTTTCCATACTTTTTCAACATCTAATTGCATTTCACTCTCCCAGTCCAGCTCTTATTCCCTGTCTCACTGGAGCAAGACTGCTATTTATAATGTTGGTTATTTGTTCAGCCTATTTTTCAATGCCCCACATCTGTTCCATCAGGCTGTATGTCACTGACAGTGAAATTCAGAACATGCTGCCACAAAAGACGCTTTCTCTGCATTATTCTAGGCTTGAAGCTGACAGGAGGAGCTGGAAGCAAGTTACAAGGTATTTATGTGCTAGAGATAGTGCCTGGCTCTCCTGCCAGTGTGGAAGGCAGTTTGCAGCCACGAGATCAGATTGTTTACATCTGTGGACTGTGGACTGAGGGCATTAGCCTGGATGATGCAGTGAGAGTGTGTGAAGCTGCCACCCAGAATGTCCAAATCAAAGCCACAAGGTAAATCTGAGCCGACAAGGTAAATCTGAGCATACTCAATCTCAATTCTAATATTAAAGCAGGTTTCTAAATTTTACATCAACAAATCAAATAATAAGAACAAGACAAACTACCAGAAAAATGCTTTACCTCAAAAGTCTGAATGTTGCAACCTGATACGTAACATCCATAAGATATATTAACTCCTTGAAATATTACAACTAACACAGTGAATACAAGTAGACACATAGGACACAAATGAGAACTCTTCCAACTTCATCATCCAAATGCAAATGTGAATCCTTTAACTGTGAGGCTAGCCACCATTTTCAGATATCCTGTTCTCCAGGGAAAAGTCTTCATTATATTTCCATCACTACTGCCAACCTTCTCCGTACAACCTCAGATATACAAGTACAGGCAAGAAACTACCTCTGTTGGGAAACTCTGAGTTACTTCCAACAGCCAAATGTTTTAGAAAGGTGTTAAAAATGCAGCATTTAATCTGCAGCAAGTTAAGAATTTCCCTCGTCAGTTCTTGGCTGCACTTTAGATTGTGTTCTACAGTCTGATAGGGAGTCAGCAGAGGTCCTGGACCAACATGGAAATAGCTTCCCAAAAGTACGTGACTAAGTTACATAACCAGAGTTAGCAATATTGTGTCCATCACAGCAGTTGTAACGTCATTCAAGCTTTTATTGATGTTTTATTAACTTGCACTGCGCTAGCAGATGAAGAAAATGCAGCGTCATTATACTTCTTACTGTACAAGTAGTCAGTAGGCAGCACAACCTGATCATAAGAATTTACAATCTAAGGAGATAAACAGAAATAGGGTAAAGGAAATTACAAAAGATCACTCCCACTTCATAGGGGGGGAACTGAAGCTGAATTCAAAATATACCACAAAGCAGTTCTGTATTGGGACTGATGGTTTAACATGTTCTTTCTTTCCTGAACCCATTTAAATAAAAAGTTTCATTGTTGTTAAATACAGTCAAATATTTTATGTACTGATATAAATGCTCTTTAGGAAAGCACCATTAACAAAATCATAGAAGTACAACTACAATTTAGACAACTGACTTCCTAAAAATATTTTTCATATTTGCTTTACAAAGCATGCAGCTCTTAATGGCTCACATATTTCACTTTTTCTGCCCCCAGAAATGGCAATCCAGTGGTTCCTATAGAGCAGGAAAATAGTAAGTAAGGCTACTATTTTTGGTTTTTAATTCAAAACTTGTTTCTGATTTTGGAAATAAGCGTAAGGTACTGATTCATTGCATTAAAAGTTATTAACAGATTGTAATTTGGCATTCAGTATTTCTGTTACAACCATTCTAAGAGTCTGAAGAAAATTTGGTAACTCTTTAAAGATAGGAATAAAATGTATAGTTCTCTGTAAAAAAAATTATTTATTGCATATTGCAATAGTCCATTGACTATTGTAATTGTCAGTTTCTATTTTTTAATTTTTTGTTATTAAATGAGAATTGTATGTGGTCATATTTTGATATCTGTTTTGATTTAAACTATTCTCTAAGGGGTTTTCCAGCACTTTTTGAGCCACTACTTCATCGTCTAGACCTAATTTTTAAACTGTTATCAATAAATCTATAGAAAATCAGAAAGAGGCAGCACCAATATCCCTTAGTTAATATAAGAGCATTCCTATCAGGGGATGATATTTAATACTGTAACTAACACAAAACTTCAGTAATCATCTGCACTACAAAGGCTTGACCAGAATTGCTTTAGCGGTAGGAGGAGTCTCAAGCAAGCAGAGGTTGCATGTGCATCATCAGGTGAAAGGATAGGTATCACGTCTACATCACAGCATAGAAAGTGTGTTAGCTATGCAAGTAATACTTTCCAGTGTACATTTGGCTGGAGTATTAAGTCAGACCTAACCCACAGTTTCATTTACCTGACTGGCCGTCTGAAATTTTTTTTAACCATGCAAAGATGACCTGAAAAAGTAACCCTGGACCAGAATTGATCATGTGCCTACAGTCATCTGAATACTGGCATATGGCTACCTGAAGAAATTATTCCAAGTCAAGCTAGATACAGATTTCCTACTCTACAGGAATTAGCCCTGTGATTGGTTTTGTAAACTGAAGCAGCTTCTTTCACTCACTGAAGAACAACCTTTGAATTTACTATGAGACACAGATAAATTTATGTGTACTCTCCTTTACTGTGGTATAACTATCCCGGTAGGACCTTGCTTACACATCCTTGCTCCATGAGCTTTGCAGATTCCAAGATTTCTCTAGACACCTTCAAAATAGGTTACCAAATCTGATCCACCATACAGGTTTACGGACTCTACAATGGTACAGTTACCTGCCTCTCTTATAAAACAAGATTTTTCACTTTTATAGGACACTTAAAATCTATAGTAATTTGGTACTTGGTGTTCTGTTTGCTATCATCTCTGATAGATTTATAGATAAATTTATAATAATTTGCTATTAAGGAAGCAAGGTTTCATTTTATAGACTTGCTTAGTTACAAAAATGCATACTAAAATTGCAAATCCAACAGGGAGCTTTTATCTTTTTTTTTTTTCTTTAAACAGCAGCACACTCATCATTTTCTATAATTCATACATTAAGAGTGCTTTGTGGAACACAGCTAAGATTGCCAAGATATGATAAAGTGAAGCCCCAAAACTGAGGGTGGGTGGGTAGAGGTGGGAGTGTCAAGAAACGCACACTGTCTTCTTATGTACGCATCTCTGCAGACACTAACACACCCTGCTTCTTTCTCTGCCTGATCATTGCCATATGTCTAGAATGACTCAGTCTGATCTCTGATTGTTGTTACAATTTTAAATATAGCAATGACTGAGATGCAATATCTCTGCAATTCATGACAGAATTGTTTATATCACTGTGCAAATTGGCAAACTTATTCATGTAGTAGTGTTTCAAACTGCCTCATATAGTATCAATATTGGATATTGATGCTTTGTTTAATAATCTAAGCACAAAGTTTACATTCTCTTGTGTATACAAAGATTAGCAGGAGGCCTGTCAGAACAAACCTACATGTATCCTTTCAGGGCCACCTGCTGAGACAGAGAAAGCCAATATTTCTTTCTCAAATGAAAACCTGAATTCCCGAGAACAGCATCTGCTGCATCAACATGGTAAGGAACTCTGTATTTTCCAATTAGGGTTTGTAAAATTTTGTGCCCTCTCTTTGAAAGAAAATAAGTCTGTAGGTGGTACTGGCAGCACCTGGGAAAGATTAATTCTTCATAAACAAAACTGCCTCCCTCAGAGTTTTAGACAGCATTTATACATTACCTGTTGTCCATCTGGTGTCTCTGACCTTGTAACATTCAGCTTTTAAAGCTTGTTCTGGAACCTGCTTACTGGGAGGTAAAAAGTCTACATGAATGATTCACAGAAGGCTCAGTTCACAGTTCAGAAGTGTAAGCCCACGTAGTCCACGGCATTTTTTTTTTATTTTACATGGCAAATATAAAATGTTTTATTATGTCTCTGAATATGATATTGAGTGTTATACTATAGAACATTTTACCAGTACAACTGTGTAAAAATTGTTGCTGCTTTTTCACAGAGAAACATTTTGGGGAAACAAGCTGTGGTGCTCAGCAAAACACTCCCGATTCTCCAGAATGTAAGGTAAGGGACAATTTTATCAAGTTTGAGACAGTCCGTCAAGTGAAGGGAGTTACATGGAGTGAGATTTTTTTCAATAGTGGTATCTAATGTATTTTCTTCCTCTCCAGTTTCATTGAAAATGTGACTGTAATGCAGTTGGAGAATTTCCTGTGAAGTGCTGAATTCCTTCAGCATTCATGGACTAGAATGCGCTGAGCACTTCCTGGGGTCAGACTTTTTGATTACTGGTTTTCAATGTATAATATCACTATTTTACCAGCTTAGTAATAAAAGTATTACTCATATGATGTAGCCCCTCCATGAAGTCTTCATAGTACTGTTAACAGCTTACAAGATTAATCTTTAGCTTAGAAATAAAGTAGCTCAGGTAAAAGATACAGAATGTCTCAGCACAGGATTCTGGGGAAAAGAAGTGTAATTGTAATTGTGAAGCATTTTCCACAACAATCTTTGAAACCTTAGATTAATATGTTTCATTCTGAAATTCCCAGATGGGGCATTTGGAAAGAGAGTAAAATTACTCTAAATCTTTGGAGAATTATATAGCATTGACATAAACCATAACGGTTTGAATTTGGAAAGCGTAATGCCATTTTTGAAATGATGAATTCCTAAAATACACAGGTGTGTTCTTTGAAAAAATAAGTAATTTCCATGTTCAACATACAATGCTTCAAAATGCTTACAAGTGCAAACATCACTTCTGTTCATGCAAACACGTGGAAAATAATGTTACTTGGAATTGAAATTACCCACATTGGGACCGGTATTTCATGGGAATAGATTTACTACTTTTTCCTGATTGTGGTTTGCAAAAAAGGGCTGTCTTTTGTTAAAATTGGACCTCCAACCTGGCAGAAAAATTGGAACAATTTTCTCACTTTTGATTAAGTCATCACTATTACTGCTTCTTTCGCACCATTTAATCCATGATGGTTTATCTGTTCAACTTGCTAAAATAATTTTTGAGGATGATATTTGCAACATTGGAACTAGTCATGCTGCAAGTCATAAACATTTCTAGGTTGCTGCTATTTATGACATAATACTTGACCCTAAAAAAGCAGCTGATTTTAAAACTGAATGAAGTGCTGAAGCCAAACAGATGGATACATTGGGGTTGCATGGGTAAGATTTTCATTATAGAAAAATAAAAAAATAGAGTATCTACTGTGTTACTGTCATGCTGGAGATGAGTGACTTGTTTGTCAATGAAGGTGATATATTTTTTATAATATGAAAGGATTACAAAAGCACATGTTTCCTTGCTCTTAAGAGGTTATTTTCCCCGTCAACAATTACAAAAAAAAGATTATGGAAGTAAGTATGTACTATTTTCATTCTGATACATACATGCAGCTGCTATGTTAATCACTGGATGCTCAGTACACCTATTCAAGAGCAGGATATATCCCATAATCTACATCAGCCAGTGAAGCATAATGAGATTCTTTGGTACTAAAACTTCAAACAAAAGCCCTAAATAAACTCCACTTTAGACTGCATCCTTTTTTGTTTTAGGACTTCATTATTAAGATTGAGCTGGAAAAAGCAGAAAACGGCAGCCTAGGATTTGCGCTGGTAGGTGGAAGAAATGGCAGGGCTATCCTAATAAAAGCCATCAGCCCGGACAGCATTGCAGATCTAGACGGGAGGCTTCAAGTTGGTGACATTCTACTTAAGGTAATGCTTGTTCTTCATTGTTTTGGCATACATGTCTCTAGTTACTCTATCCTGAGCATTCTGTTCAGTATCGAGGTTGTGCAGATTGGAAATCTGAGGCTGTTTGGCACAGTAACACGTAGATAGTGCCCCTCGGCTCCTGGGGGTCAGAGGGACGATCCTGTGGGACTGGGCCTCTCTGCAGCTGGAAGGTGGCTGTTGAGCACTGCAGCAAAGAAGCAGACCCATTATAGTACGACAAGCAGCTAAGTGCAATTACTCCATAGTGTAACTACCCAGTGAGGGTTACGCATGAAAAAAACCAGGGGGTGAGGGGAGGGAAGAGTTAACTGACCAAGCAACAAACCAGGAGGATAGTGAGAGGAACCCATCATGGGTGCCAGTTAGGTATTATCAAGACAAGCAAAAAGCACTGGAATTAGAACTTTGGAATCTTTATTTCAAATCTTACTATCTTAACTACGTTTTAATATAAATAATCTTTTTTTTTCACCCCAAATTATTTTTTCTTCCCCCTCCAGGAGTTTCAATATTTTTATTTGCTTTTCTATTTTTAATTTACTTCCATCTCTCCTTTATCTTCCATATGGAGAGTGGGGGAAACAATGCCCTCTTAGTGTCTCAGAAGAGATGCAAACTACACTTTGGCGGTGTAATGTTAGCAATCATGATATAAAGAAGTAGAGAGGAGAGGATCAAGCAAGTTACTAAAATAGGAAGGGATGAAGACACATGAATTGCAAAGAAGTTATATAAGGATTGCTCTGTGCTGGAATACACAAATAAAAAAAGCTTTCTGTTACAGGAATACAGAAGTACATATCATTATATTTTTCAGGTGAATGAGACTTTCGTGTCTGGCCTGCCACGCCAAACAGTTATAGATTTGCTGCGCAAGGCTCGAGGCACTGTGCAACTCACTGTCTGCCGAAGCATGGCTTTGCGTTGGGCTTATTCAGGCAACCAGAGCAACAGTATACCTTCCCTTTCCAACACAAAAGCAGAGCCGGGTAAGTGGCCACATCCACTCCGTACACGATGAAAGTGGGATTATGTGTTGCCTGAATTCAACTTTCATATTAGCAAATAATTCAATCTTGCTAACATTAGTTAGTCCTGGTTCACAGCTGTAGATACAAACATGTTTTTCACCTTGATCTGCAGCTCTGGCTAAGCTACTCAAGACATAAGACCACAGGGAAGAAATGCCCAAGTGTGATTTTTAAGTCTAGGAATAGCAGAAGTAAAGCTGCAAGAAGTTCAAAGATGCTTTAACTCAGCTTATGTTTTTAAATCAAGACGATTCCTGATGTGTGCTAATTTTACCCAATTTTATACAACTCACTGATTTGTGATAACTAACCTAGCTGCTAAAATACATTTCCCACAAATTTCACATCCCAGCACTCCTACCTTATCTCTTGGAAGCACTACATCTGCTGTTCTGCCTGGTAGACAACTCCTCTCCCTTCTGTGCTTGTTCATGTTCAAATCCAGAAGCATCTGCTCCCAGGTTGATTGCTATTAATTTGAGAGCACACCCACCTGCATAGGGCAGTACTTAAAGAGCTGACTAATGAAAGAAACTTATGCTGCAGGCTCTGCTCTACTGAATACTCAAAATTTAAATACTAGTTAAAGCTGGGAGTGGAAGCAAGGGTACACTATTACCAGTAGATTATGGGTTTATATTCCTCAACTTTTTCTTTGAACACTGAAATGTCTCCTTTAACGTGGAGAAACTTCAATGGGAATTCCTGCTTAATATACCTTCTGGCCTGCTGGTTACAAATTGGAGGCTTTGTTTCAAATCTTCTCCAGTCAGAAGCCACTGCCATTGCTATTTGCTTTCTGCCCAGCTGACTAGGGAGAGATGCAGAGCTCACTGTGGGGTTTGGACATACTTTACAGCAAACATTTATGCATCTAGTCAGCTTTACTGATGCGAACTTTCCTGCATAGGTATTTTAGGCAATTCTGCTGTTAGACAGCAGCTGCCTCTAGGGTTCAAGGATCTCAATTTTTTCAGTATCTATTAGACTGAGGCTATTCCTTTTGAACTCCTAGTCATAAGCACTGGACACTCCTTCACCTACTGGAAGCTAACCTGTGTGTTTCAAGCGCTAAACTTTTCCATAAAGATGAGAAAACTATGCTCAGCACTGGCCTGGAAGGAGGATGTTCACTGCCTCATTTCTATTCTAGTTTAATTTTGGGGGTTAATGATGATAAAAAAAAAAAAAAGAAATATGGCCAATTATGAAAAGGCTGATTGAAGCTCTTGCCCTATTAAAGGCTGTGGAAATATTCCCATTTGCTTCAATGAGACTAACCTTTTCTCCAGCTCTGCAAGTTTAGGGAACTAACTGTGGGGACGTTTATTTGCGTCTCACATGACATTGGTGAATTACACAGTTGCTGGAAAGTTTAAACTATTCTCCTAGACTAGCAAAACCTAATGGTACTATAGAAGCACTGGCATCAGAGTTAATCTATGGTATTTGTCCCTCAGCACTGCAAATGAATGGGTTGGGTTAGGGAGGGCAGATATAAATTCTGCCTCATTTTTTATGACTGCTATTGATACAGGGGTCTATTTCAGTGTATCTTCTGGCAACTTGAATTATGCTGGCTTCTTCAGTGATAAGATATGGCATTTGTGCTGTACTAACCCCCTCAGAGCATCTATGAAAGAGATATTCCATGCCAGTTTCTGGCACTGTATCTCAGTGCCTCTTCCAAGATCAAAGTCCTCTGATGTGGGTGGCACAGAAGAAATGGATCTTTATAGGCATTTTACTTTGATTTTGTTTTCCGGTATTCAGATAGCACTGCAGGAAACCTGAGAGCTCAGCCTGTTTTCCCTTTCAAGGAAGAAGAGGAGTCCAACCAGATGTGCACTGAGGTAAAATCTGAATCAGGCCTCTGGAAGTTATCAGGCAATGTACTCGTGTGTTTGTTGACAAAATGGGTTTGCTGCAATGCAGGCAAGAACCACACCTTCTTAATGAAATAGATTAATGTGAGGGAAGTCTGCTGCAATGACTGGAACTGCTAACATTTGAATGAGTCAGGGGATTCCACTGAGATAAGGGTATATGATTAGTATAATATATGCTAAAAGAGTGGGGGGAAGGAAGGTTGCATATGCAAGTCTAGTTCTGGTGCTTTGTAATATTAGAATGAATTATTTATTACTTTTACCATTCTTTCAGTATTTTAAAACAATATACTTTAAAAGATTTCTATTCAACTGCCTTCCATTAATATTCATAACTCCACGGCACCCAAACTTCTTCAAAGATGGTTATGTTTTTGAATCTTAGTAAGTCCTGCAAGACATTCTATATCAAATTTTACAGCATCTATTATTTCTAAGTTTACAACTGTAAAACCTCTCCTCAGAAAATGTGAGAAATATAGGTTGTCTTATTGTCCAGAACAAGTAAAAACCCCAAACCCTGCCTCAATCAATATAATCAAACCAGAAAAAGAAAAATGGAAGAAATCCTCAATGTGAATAAGCTGAGAAAATCTGGAAGAGGAATTTGCTTGAGGAAGTTTTAAGTACACTGTTGGAACAAGTGTTGGAATTAAACTGTTAGAGATTGGTGAAATGTAATATCAAAACAAGGTCATGTCAATGATCTGATAAAGTAGTACACCCAAGAATATAAATGAGAAGTAGGAGATAATACTAAGATTATAGGTTCCTTATTAGAATCCTGAGTTAGCAAAGTATTAAGGCACAAATTTAGTTTTAAGCATGTGGTTAAGTCTATGTAGTTCAGCACAGCACATGCCTAACTTTGAGCACATGCTAAATTTTTTTGCTGAATTGGTTCTACTAACTCACTCTTCATTATTTCCAGCTTGCCTTTAGCTGTCTCCAGTGAATAGAAACTATTTATGCTTTACTTTATAGAGCACAGCTGCCATCTACTCCAAAGATGTAGACTTTGAAAATGACAAGATACTGGGGAAAAAAAAAAAAAGTGCAAAAAAGCAGCAGTAAAATACCTTTCCTTGGCAAACAGAAAACAAAAATCCATTCTCCAGTCAGTGTAGTCAGTAGGTGCAGAAACTGGGTAAATGAATTCATGGTTAAATATAGGCAACCATGAAATTCCCCTATTCTAATGGGGAAATACAAGCATAAAAGTAAGAAAATAAGGTATAAGTGGCAGCTACCATTAAGATTCTGTGGGGCATTCAGTATTTTATACTGTGTAACATGCCAAGGTGGTTCTGAGTGCGCCTGGAATATTAAGCAAGGAAAGGAGAAGAAACACCACTCTGAACTAAAATTTTAATGATTATCTGCTAAGTGTTGCAGCTCAGAAGGAGCCACTTCCACATGCTAATGGCAGATATAGAATCATAGAATCATAGAATGGTTTGGGTTGGAAGGGACCTTAAAGATCATCTAGTTCCAACCCCCCTACTACAGGCAGGGACACCCTCCACTATCCTGCATCATTATTTAAATGCAGGACCAACTTATTCTCTAGGATGGAAAAAAAGCCACTAATACTATTGCTTCTACTGCATATGGAGAGTGATCAAGGGTCTGCCTTCTCTGTTAGTTGAGTGCTTCTTCCATAGAGCAGCTACAGTCTGCTTCTAACAGCTGGCATCATTGTGTCTGAGATAAAAAAAGGAAATTATTACCAACAATTCCATCTCAGACACTGGTGCTTTCTGCTTCCAAGAGCTGGGAGATAAAGAGTAGAGTGTGACTCATGATTCTTATGATTACATTTTCTTTATGAGATCAGAGAGGATATAACTAACATGAAACTTTTCAAAGTTTAGCCATGCTTGCTAAGTTGTAGAGAAATCTGAAGACTGTATTGTTATGAAACTCACAAATACAGCTGATGTGGCTTTTTACTCCTAATAGATACTGCACTGCTGAATCAAAGTTACATACTTCTGAAAGTAGAAACTATTCTATTTTCCCTTTCCTTCTTGAGTGAAGGACAAATTTTTGTTAAATATAAGAAAGAATGTTGATGAAAGTAACTATATTCTTGATGTTTCTGTGTACTGATTTTTCACAGCTTTTTCTTATTTTAAACCTGCAGGATCCAGAAAGTACACCCAATTCCCCTCTGCAAGGTCAGCTGGCTGGACAAGAGTGTAAGGATATCATCAGTAACGTTTCAGACAGGTAGGTTTTTCAAATGCAGTAAAACTATTAAAATAAATAGTAGAGATAATTTATTCTTTTCCAGAGCTGTCCTAATACGGTATGCAATTGCACTGACGTGTCCCAAATGATAGAAATGCAGTTCCATTGGAATGCAGCTCCATCTGCAGTAAGAGCTGTTAAACAGCTTCCGCACAACTACTAAGGCAAATGAAACAGAAGCTTCTAGGTGTAACATCTCATGCAGACATGACTAAGCTAGCTTTAGCCTTTCTAGCCAAGGAGAGAGAACAGTGGTAGCACTACCGTGTTTGCGTGGGCAACATCCCCGTGGGTTTTCCTAAGTGTTCCAGCAGGTCTTGCAGCCTGAGCTGGACGCTGTGCTATTATGGCAGTAGTGATAGAGATATTGAACTCCAGACATCTGGAATCAAGAGAATTTGAGGATGTTACTCCAAAAAAGTACATAGTACAAGAAGAGAAGTATTTTACTTCAAATTTTAAATCTACAGTACAATGGGAAATCAATGAATAATGGAGTGTTGTTAAGACATGGGCAGTTTTATCTAGTACAATGATGCAGAATATATGAAATACGATTATTTTCTTCATCACTTATAACCCACAAAAATAGAAAAAAGGACTAAAAGTTTACATTTAAAACTTTAAATTTTGTAAGAACAGTACTTGGCCAATCAGTTAGGGATGAAAATCTTCTCTAACTTACCTGCTTGCAGAGATAATGTTTGAAAGAGAATCTGCAAGTGAGCACATCCTTGTGAACAAAGGCTCAGTGCTACTTGCTATTATCTCATTGCTAATATAACATTATCTTGTGATATACCAGGCAATCAGGTGTGATTATTGTTCAATTATCTTTTACTTATATTTAAGTGCTCTAAAATTTTCTAAATACTTTAGGAAACAGTAACAAGCAAAACCTATGTAGCTATGATTGCCTAACACCTGAAAAATGTCATACATGACAAATTGTCTATAACTGTGACAATCCTTATTTTCAATCATTTTTTGGTCAGCTTTTTATATAAAGTATGTTCTTATCTCTTTGAAAAAATAGAATACCACATCCAAATAACAGTGTTTTTCACTAGCTATGTTTGCAAACACTACTCCAGACAAAATGCTACTATTACTTGAACTTACATTCTTCAGAGTTCACACTAATTCTTGAAAATAGTTGCTCAAGAAAGGTATAAGTAACCAAAAATAGATTAAACCCAAAACCTCAGTATTGTTCAGATTATCAAAGCTTCTGCTGCTTCGATAAGACCATTCAACTAATGCTGTTTTACAGGTCACAGAAATATGCAGAATGTGAAGGCTGCAGAAGAGAGAGTCAGCAGCCTGAGTCAGACAGCTGGAACAATGAAGATGAGGATATGCCTCACAGGATTTCCGTTCTGCCTAGAAGTAACCATGCAAAACCTTCTCTTGTTTCTTTAACATTATAGGCCAGCTCCTCTGTATTTGTACAGTGAGAACAACACTAATCCCTTGTACACAAGCTAAGAATTTGCTCTTTGTGTCTTAAAGACCAGGACACTCAGGACACAATTTTTACCACTGGTACATATGAAAGCCATCAAACCTTTGCAACATGCACAAGAAGGCCTACATCAGGGTCTCTCCAACTCTTTCAGAGAACTGCTAGAAGGAAGGAACGTGAGTCTGAATGTAGTTAATTGAATCCAGAGAGGGCAGCTCTGCTGGCCTTCACCCACTTGCCACTGCTCTGAGCACCTCTGCTTTGGAGCTCCAGTTTCAAAAGGATGAACGACTTCTTATTTTTATTTTTTGTGGGGTTTTTTTCTGTCTTTTGTTTTGGTTGGGATTTTTTTTTATTGTAATGTTATATATCATGACCTTCCCCAAAGGAAAATCTCTGAATACCTTGATTATACTCAATTAGGTGTACAAGCTGAGCAATTAAGAGGAAAAGGAAGTTGTTTAATTAATTTGAGCAGCATCATTATATTTGTTCAAATCATGCGCTATTGGTTAATGCAAAGAAATGACATATTGGCTCAGTGGCTGAACAAAAAAAATGAGCATTACAATTTGGGTCAGAAGCAAATTTGTGGGAGCTTCTCAGTGCATAATTAAAAAAATGAATTTCTTAGTTTGTCCCAAAATGAATAAAATAAAAGCAGATGGATTATCCTACTGACTAGATGTAGTAGAAGGCCTTTCTCATATACAAAAGGCAATCACAAAGAAGGCTTTGAGAATTAATGGAACAAATTCCAGGGACATACTACAAAATGTGCTTGTTATCACTGCATGCAATGGGTTTTTGAAATCATTCTCCTCTCTCCTTTACTGTTCCCATACAACTCCTCAAAAAGTAGATGAAATACACAAAAAAGTAGAATGAAAGGGTCAACTTCTATCTCAAGACTTTCTTCCCAGAATCACCGAATTTCACTTCATATAATAACTTCATTAAAATCTCTAGAGTTTATGTGCTTGAACACACACTGAAGCATTTTCACAGCTCTGGAGCTAAAGCCCCTCTGATATCAGAGGACAATTTACAGAAAGAATCTGCCTAGTTGTTCCTATAGGAAAATAAACTGCTTCTACCTCAAACAAGAATAATTTGTAAAAAGGATCATACTGAGGATGCTGCAGTTTCCCATAGATTCTCTGAAATACAGGTCTCTCCTTGCTTCTTCTAGCCCTGTAGAAGGAGTGAATTGTTGATGGCTTTTATCAGAAGTAAACCACATTAATGTCCCTCACACTACCAGGCTGTGCTGGCTAGCAAACAGAAAATTATAACCAATGTACCCCCTACTACCTGCTCAAAGTTTGGGGGTTTTATTCCACTTGATCTGGAATGGAAGAGCGGTGTACAGGAAATACTGCACTCTGTCTGGAGTGGGGAATCTGTCTCCATTGGCACTCTCAACTAGTTAATAGAAACACCCTCGCATCTGTGAGGGTTAGCGAACAGAAAGTCTTAGAAGCTCAGGCAAGGCAGGTGCAAGCTGTAGCCCAAGACAAAAGCATAGCAAGGACAGCACTTACATAACGGAGATTAGTAAAGAGTAGCAATGACATCTTACAAGAGGAAAACAGCATTGATCCTTGCCTTCAGCCTACAACAATCCTGTGGAACAGATCATCAGGTTTTCTTTGAGACAGCTGGCATATTATTTTTGCCAACAGTATCCTAAGGCTAAAAGGGCAAATTCCATAATTCCTCTGCCTCAAACCACTATTTTTTACCAAACAAGCTACTGATTTTACTCTACATGGTAACAAAAGTTTTTCAATTGCTCCAGTAGAGTAATGATATTTCTGGAAATATAAATGTTTATTCATCTTCTCAATCTGTCAAGTTTTGGATCAGAACATATACTTCAGGATGAGCTAATTAGTAAAACTGAATCCTGATTTTGGTGTATCAAAGATACTTCACATCTTTTCTTGAAGGGGAGTGTGAGGTAAGAGGAAAAGAACAGAAAATATTTTCTTACTTCAGGGAGGAAGAATTTGCAGAGATTATTCCTAGCAGCAGGGTGTGGCAATACTAATTTTGAGGAAAGTGTTGGAAACATGAAGATGATTCCCTGTGAAGATGTGGCCAGAGTCTCCAATACCAATATAAACTAGCATTAGTTTACAATTCTGCAAGAACAATTTATTTAGAACAGACTGTATTTAGAAACTGTATGAGGCAATAAGTTGCAATAGTTGGATCTGCTTCCAAATTACATGAAATGTGGTGCTGATTGTATCCATGGTGCTGACTTATTCTTCTTTCTGCTGTGAACATAAGTAAGCCAAAAATATTTTTTCGTATTTCACTTCCACAGTATAAGCATCAAAATGTACTTAAGTATTGCAGCCCCCTAGTTTTTAAAGCCAAGACTCTGCACTATGAACAATAATCATTAAAATCTCCTTTGGTTTTTTGTTGATATATAGGTAGAACCTTTGCTTCTGGAGATGAACTAACTCAGTTAATTAACTTTAAACCATCACTGACTGGAGTAGATCCAAGGACTGGCATCACAGGTCTTATTCGAGGCCTTCAGTTGCGGATTGAGAATCAAGAGGTGTTAAAGGAGTTTATGGTAAAGTGTGATTCCTTTTTAAGATCTGAGCACTTAGCAGAGCTAAGTTGACTTTTTGCAGCCTTCTGCATACTGTATGGGAGATAGACTTGTATATCTTTACTGACTTCACTTTCTAGATAATTATTCCAGCCAGAATGAGGCTTCTACTCTGCTGTTTAGGTGATGCTACAGTAATTTGGATCTCTCTCTTTCCACGCAGGTCAGGCTTACACTGTTCCCTGTCCAAAGATACTGCCCACATGGAATGAAAAATAAATAATACACAAAAGTAGAGTATGAATCTCATTTTCATAGACTGACTTCTTCCTATTATGCCCTCAGCTCTTCTGAACATCTGCCTAAGAACTATTCTAGAGGTTGCATTAAAGCAAGAAATCTATGCTGCTAGGGATTCACTAGTGTTGAAACACTTAGTTGATGAAAGGAAAATGTTTCACACAATGCTCCAGTGATCCATGGAACTCATTGCCACAAGATACTGTTAAGGTCAGGAACTTTGTGAAATTAAAAAGAAAAAGTAACGTACCTCCATAGATGATGAAAACACATAATTACATCTGATGGCATATAAATAATGAAAAAGTGTAAAATTAGGAAAACATATAAAATACCTGGTTTCAGGATATAAATAGAGCACTCAGTTATCAGCAGATTCCCAAAGAACAGATTTTTTCATAGCTCTTCAACACAGTACTGGAATTTCCTTTAAAGGGCATACACATCACCAGTGAAATAGATTGCTACCACTTTTCCATAGTAATTACAACGTTATCAGTTTCTTTCATTTGCCTTTCTGGGTATAAAATCCAACAGGCTCAAGGGTATAGGATTTGCTGACTTTCTCTGAAGCCTCAAGGGCATGTATTAATTTCCATTCATTCCATTCCATTCCTGATGTAGGCATAGCATACTATGAGCTGAGTCACGCATCTGCTCAGAAAACATAAAGATCTAATAGGGAAAGTACTGGTTACAATAGCCAATGGATATTTTATCTGAGTAAAACCTTTAATAACTGATGAAGATGTTGAAGAACTGTCACATGTATTTGAGTCCATACACACTGTATGGTGGCATAATGCGAAGGCTGAGAATTGTGCAATGCATACCGAACAGGTAAAAAATAAAGAAAAGCGAAGGTAACTCCAAACTGTAAATGAAATTAACTTGCACATTCCTGCTTCCAGCTACACTGCATTCAGTTCCCCTGAATCTGCTATGAAGTACTTAATGACCACAGGATTTGCACTTAACATCATTGATGCTGTTCCCTATATCTATCACTTTCTCTGTCACTGAAAAGTATTCACTGACATTCACTACCTGTTAATAGTGCAATATCTGGTGCTTCAGTTAGTATGTTATCAATTACGAATGCTGACATTTGGCCAAGACACTATTCCAAACACCTATTTTACAGCAATATACAACAGGTATCTGTAATGACAGGGGCTGAGGATGTGGGTTGGAAATCTCACTTGAAAACCCTAGATATTTTGTGCATGCTGAAGAAAATAGGAAGCCATTTGAATTCCTTCCCTAGAAGTTTAGAGAATGATGTACTGATTCTCCTCTGTAAGAAGTCTATTTTCCAGGCTTGAGTCACACATAGCAGTAAAGTTTGCTCACACTGTCTCTGTAAAGGTTGTCTGTAAAGGATATGAACAACATGGATCGACTATTTCTCTTTGATCTAGGCTTTAGAACATGTGAAACCAACAGATGACTGCAGAACTGGCAAAGCACCAGAAAACCAGGATAAAAACAGATACCAAGATATTCTTCCATGTAAGTATGCACAGTAATGAGAACATACATTCAGTGAAGACATCAGAAAACAGAAAAACAGCTATAACATAGAGATGTAGAAGGCAAATCCCACCAAATCCTTTACCACAGAGAGCTCCACTAATAATGACATGTGATGAGATTTTTCCAAAAGAGGTAGAGTTCATGCAAGGATGTCTGCATTGCACAATATGTAATTTTTGGAAGTATCACCTTCCACAAGGCAGGACTTGGTCTGGTAGGGGGCTAGATGTCTTGATGTTTCCTTCGCTCTTTCTCAGAGATACTGATCTACTACACTTCTGGGGGAAAATGCAACCTGAACTATAATAGCAGTTCTTTAAATCTATTTAAATACAGCTACATCTACTGCTTATGCCATGGTGGATTTCTGAAAAGTACAATGGAAATCATGGAATTATGTAGCTCTCTGAAAGAAAGATTCTTTCAGAAGTATTTGAAAGCATAATATCCAGCCAGAACTTTCAGCTGCTCAGCTCTGATCTGAGTCAGAAATAAGTTTCATTGTTGATGTGAAGTCATTTTAGAAGGAAGATTTGAGTCCAAGAGCTATATGACTGCTGTTAACAAGGATTTCCAGAAAATAATGTACTGCCCAATGATTCCCAAAGAGGTATCATGACAGAAGGACAATGCTTTCTGGACCCTTGATGTCTTTCTAAACTGCAGCAGCAGGACAACACATGCAAAATTTGCAGCACAGTTGCCTCTCTATATTAGTGATATGGTATACATTCTCAGAAGTTTCTTGTTTTATAACACCGATATCCAGTGACAACGTTCCCATGCCATACTTTAAAAGGAGTGTTGGATACGCTATTTTGAATTACTGCCAAACAATTCTATGGTAATTAGAAAGTTTGTCAGAGTGTTACACAAGTATCTTAAGAGAAATAAAGCTGCAGGGAACCATATAATTTATCTGTGAGAATTCCTATTAGCAGCGATTAATATTAGTGCCACTAGTCAAATGTATTCTAAAATCCAGAGTCATGCTTTGCTGCTAGAGGCTGAGGTTCCCCATCTCCTGAGTGCTAGAGGTGGTAGAACTCTGTTTCAGACATACAGCTGAAATAGCAACTTTCTTCTTCTGTACAGATGATAAGACACGAGTTCCTCTGGGAGAAAAGAATGGCTACATTAACGCAAGTTACATTAGAATGAAAGTTGGAGGAGAGGAACATTTCTATATTATAACCCAAGGGCCTCTGCCATCAACTATGGCTGATTTCTGGCAAATGGTCTGGGAGAGTGAATCAGACGTGATTGCCATGATGACAAAAGAAGTGGAGCTCGGGCAAGTCAAATGTCATCAATACTGGCCCGAACCTCCCCATGACTCTATCGACCTAGCTAATTTCCATCTCAGGCTGGACAATTATGAGATTCTGGAATACTTCATAATTAGAACAATAGAAATGATCAACAAGCAGGTAAGTTGAGTATACTTAATGCTTTCATTTATGATGGAATCGATTAGATATTTTACATAATATTAGTATTATTGTTTTCTTCTTCCATAATATTACCTCCATATCTTTTAGGAATGTAAAAATATGAATAGAAGGCATGAAATTAGGGATAATGAAATGCTTTTCTTTGCTCATTGCACAAGCAGTGTTTTGAACATTACATACATTTGGACAAGAATGTTCAGAAATTAATCCTTTAATAGTCATAGAGCTGGTGTGTTCAGTGTTTTGCAGAATTACTGTTCTCATCAAATCAGTAAGTGGGTTCATATTCTGTAATGGTGGCTGGAAGGAAAGAGGGGAAGAAGGTGGTTTTCATCCTAGGATTTAGAACAAATGATACTTCTTTCATTCATGAAAAGACATGAATACACATGAAACTACAAATCTAACAGCAAATTTTTAGAAACCTAACAAATACAAAGTCCAGGTGTAAGAACATGGAAATCAGGACAACTATAAGTACATCAGTCTTGCCTCAATATAAAGTAAAGCTTTGCAAAAATTTCTGCAGGACATATTAATTAATAGAATAATTAGAAAATTCATACTTGTGCCAGACTAACTTGGTGTCTTTTTCCATCAAGAAAACAATTTCTCTATATGAAGAAAACACAATTCTCCTTATGGCAGTGAGTGTGGAGCATAATAAAGCATTTAATATGAGTCATTGCAAAAGATTAAGATGGGAGGCTGGGCCATTATATGTGATTGTTTCAATGAACATGTTATGTTTGCTATGTTTGCCTTGGACCAGCATCAAATTACTGCAGAAAGCCACAGGTTTACTTCAGCAGAAATCCAGAAATTCCTTGAAAATCAGTCTTAGGACTGGTCATTTTTAACATTTCTGATCTTTCTCTTCCAGACAGAAGAGAAGCGCATTATAAGTCATTTGCAGTTTACCACTTGGCCAGACCACAATACTCCCAAATTGGCTGAGCAGCTTATAAAGTTTATTTGTTACATGAGAAAAGCTCACAATACAGGACCTATTGTTGCTCACTGCAGCACTGGCATTGGAAGAAGTGGAGTTTTGCTGTGTGTTGAAGTTCTGCTCAGCTATATAGAAGAAGATCTATGTGTAAGTATCAAACAGATCATCATTAAGTATTATAAACTGGTAAGGTTGTCAACAACATGGGGGGGTATCTTAGACCAGAGTAATTCCTGGTAGAATTCATACTAACAAAATGGAAAAAACCCAGCTTTTGTTGTTTTAAACAACAAAGATGATAACTACAAATATACCATTTGTAAAATAACTGAATCACAGCTTCCCCATCTGAACATGCTGAAATCTTTCTTTATAACTTGCATGGCAACAAAATGAAAACTGTTCTCTTCTGATAGTTCAACATCAAGCAGATAGTGAGAGATTTGAGAGATCAGCGTTTTGGCATGATCCAAACTAAGGTAAGTTCTCAATATTCAACTACATTATGTTTTTTAAAAGTATCAATTAGTGGTACATATCCACATGCTTTTATAAATCTGGGGCTTAAAGCATAATTTTAGCCCTCTCATTTGAGGAAAATAACAGCCTTCCAGGCAAGTGGTGTCTAGATTTAAATATGAAAGGTCTGTCCCTTCGTAGCTAACTAAAATAAAAACAAAGCATCAATATAGTATAGATACCAGCCTCTCTTTCTTTTTTAAGCAAAAAAAAGCAGGGATCAGCAACAAAACTGGTGAGATACCATAAACACTACCTGCAAAATTGTGTCCTTCAGTTGAATTCTTGCTATTGCTGAGTTATCATCACCTCAGTAAACGCTTCTACTGCTGAGTTAAACCTACCTCTGAAAAGAGTTTTCACACAGGAAAAGACAAGATGCAGCAAACTCAATTTATAGCAAATAGGTAGTGGGAAGATTTTAGCACATGCTTTGATATATTTTTCTTTAGTATAATTATTGAACATGTGATTAAAATTAAGCAAATAGATAAATTTCATTGACCTAAATGACACTTGAGCACATGCTTACAGGTACTGCGTTGAATAAGAAAGCATTCCTGATGAACAAAAAGAGCAAGGGTGGTCTTAAATATCTAAGGTTTTGTATCCGTGTTACAAAGATGCTGATGTTGTAAGCAGCACTTCAGCCAGTTCATTCTTCTTTGTCTAGAATTTATGTTGCATACAGGATTTATGCTGCATACAGAATTTATGTTGCATACAGGATGAGTATTTATTCTGTTACGAAGTTGCGCTGGAAGTCCTTCAGAACCTTCAAGCAATGGATTCCTACTGACTGCAATATGACTCCTCCCTGTTGCTGTTCCACTTGGACTCCAGGGACCACTCAGCAATTGCTTTGAAGAGATGTCAGGCCAGCACAGACCAGTGTTATAATACATGCTTTGTTAGATTACTTTGACTTCTAAGGCATTTCAAAACCTTGCTTAACATGTCCTGGGTAAGTCAATTAAATCTTGGCTCACAGTTTGGAGAAATAGCCAGCCAGCACTGCAACGCTGCTGTTAAATTGCCATGGATAATTTGTGTGTTCTGTGTAATAAAATATTAATTGTTAGGAAAATATTTTGGTACTGTGACAAGGAGATAGCAGCCTCTGGAATTATTTTTACTGTCCAGTGCGCAACTATAAAGATCTAAGACTCTGTTGATGTTTCTGGAAGATTAGTTGTCCCTTATATATTGTTGTGTGCTCTTGGCTTCTGGACTGCAAATCAGTATTTTCTACAGTAGTTATGCTTTTGTGTGGAAGGACTCAATTTGTTTACCTTTGTTTGCTTGAACAATGTAGAACCGTTTCTGGTCATCACTCCAGCCCAGGAATTTA